>NC_061514.1:261747936-261800450 GCF_022539505.1 Lolium rigidum
CGTTAGTTTCCTGGGAAAATAGGGCCTTCGCATAAATTCCGAGGTTTTTCCCGAAAGTTGGATTTCTGCACAAAAACGAGACACCGAGAGCGGTTCTGCTGAAAACAGCGTTAGTCCGTGTTAGTTGCATCCAAAATACACAAATTAGAGGCCAAACAATAGCAAAAGTGTTCGGGAAAGTAGATACGTTTTGGACGTATCACACAACGACGCCAGAAAAATACTTTACCTGGGACCGTAGTATGAGAGCCTTTTACCTTTCCTCCCCGGCAACGGCGCCAAAAATTTGCTTGATGCGCGTGGTTGACGTATTGTCTTTTCGTTCGACACGCGTCCGTTTTGAACCCCAAGAGGAAGGTGTGATGCGCACAGCGGCAAGTTTCCCTCAGTAAGAAACCAAGGTTTAATCGGACCAGTAGGAGTCAAGAAGCACGTTGAAGGTTGATGGCGGCGGGATGTAGTGCGGCGCAACACCGGAGATTCCGGCGCCAACGTGGAACCTGCACAACACAACCAAAGTACTTTGCCCCAACGAAACAGGTGAGGTTGTCAATCTCACCGGCTTGCTGTAACAAAGGATTAACCGTATTGTGTGGAAGATGATTGTTTGCGAGAGAAAACAGTAAAAACAAGTATTGCGACAGATTTGTATTTCAGTATTAAAGAATGGACCGGGGTCCACAGTTCACTAGAGGTGTCTCTCCCATAAGATAAAAGCATGTTGGGTGAACAAATTACAGTCGGGCAATTGACAAATAGAGAGAGCATAACAATGCACATACATGACATGATAAGTATAGTGAGATTTAATTGGGCATTACGACAAAGTACATAGACCGCCATCCAACCGCATCTATGCCTAAAAAGTCCACCTTCGAGGTTATCATCCGAACCCCCTCCAGTATTAAGTTGCTAACAACGAGACAATTGCATTAAGTATGGTGCGTAATGTAATCAACAACTACATCCTCGGACATAGCGCCAATGTTTTATCCCTAGTGGCAACAACACAACACAACCTTAGAACTTTCTCATCATCGTCCCGGTGTCAATGCGGGCATGAACCCACTATCGAGCATAAGTACTCCCTCTTGGAGTTAAAAGTAAAAACTTGGCCAGAGCCTCTACTAGAAACGGAGAGCATGCAAGATCATAAACAACACATGTATAATAACTTGATAATTAACATGACATAGTATTCTCTATCCATCGGATCCCGACAAACACAACATATAGAATTACATATAGATGATCTTGATCATGTTAGGCAGCTCACAAGATCCAACAATGAAGCACAATGAGGAGAAGAAAACCATCTAGCTACTGCTATGGACCCATAGTCCAGGGGTGAACTACTCACTCATCACACCGGAGGCGACCATGGCGGCGTAGAGTCCTCCGGGAGATGATTCCCCTCTCCGGCAGGGTGCCGGAGGCGATCTCCTGGATCCCCGAGATGGGATCGGCGGCGACGGCGTCTCGGTGAAGGTTTTCCGTATCGTGGCTCTCGGTGCCGGGGGTTTCGTCACGGAGGCTTTAAGTAGGCGGAAGGGCAAGTCAAGAGGCGGCACGGGGGCCCACACCATAGGCCGGCGCGGCCGGGGGGGGGGCGCCGCCCTAGGGTTTGGCCACCCCGTGGCCCCTCTTCGTCTCGTCTTCGGACTTCTGGAAGCTTCGTGGAAAAATAGGCCCCTGGGCTTTGATTTCGTCCAATTCCGAGAATATTTCGTTACTAGGATTTCGAAACCAAAAACAGCGAGAAAACGACAGAATCGGCACTTCGGCATCTTGTTAATAGGTTAGTTCCGGAAAATGCACGAATATGACATAAAGTGTGCATAAAACATGTAGGTATCATCAATAATATGGCATAGAACATAAGAAATTATCGATACGTCGGAGACGTATCGGGGCCCCACACACCGAGGGCCGCGCGGCCAAGGGCCGGGCCGCGCCGCCTCTGTGGTGTCGGCGCCTCGTGGCCCCACTTCCTTTCCCCTCGGTCTTCCGGAAGCTTCGTGCAAAAATAGGACCCCGGGCGTTGAATTCCTCCAATTCCGAGAATATTTCTTTTGTAGGATTTCGAAACCAAAAACAGCGTAAAACGACGAATCGGCTCTTCGGCATCTCGTTAATAGGTTAGTGCCGGAAAATGCATAAATACGACATATAATGTGTATAAAACATGTAGATATCATCAATAATGTGGCATGGAACATAAGAAATTATCGATACGTCGGAGACGTATCAAGATGCTCAACTTGAACTTGCCCAACTCTACCTTGATGACAATCACCACTTGATGTCATCCTCTCATGGGCTATATGAGATCTCACTTTTGATGCATGCCCATGGAAAGATACCTAACCCATATAGACAACACAAGGATACATATATGATGGGTTAGTTCATGAAACATAATTGACAAGGCTTACCAGACTGACGAGGGATCATCTCACCAATGCCTACGTATTGTAGACTTGGGTTTCGGGAGAGAGCGACGATGGAGATTCCGGGAGCGAGATTAGGCACACGACGTACCCAGCTTCGGGTCCCCTCGGTGGAGGATCCCTACGTGCTGCTAGCAATCCAGTATATGATCATAAGTATGTTTACAGGGTGCCGCCGTAGCAGAGCTATGTTGTCTATCTGTTGTCTCTCTCTTTATTGGGTGCCCTGGCTGGCTTTATATATGCAACCAGCCTAGGGTTTTACAAGAGTCCTAGTCGACTACTTCTTCAGGTTGCCTTGTTGGGCCTTCTCCATATTGGGTCTTCTCCATATTGGGCCGAGCCAGGTATACTAATAATGGGTACTCGAAGGGTATGCCCATGTCAGTAGCCCCCGAGTGTCTAGGGAAGTCGAAGACTTGCGTAGAGACTCCAAGCATAATCATCTCCGAAGTCGAAGAAATACATGGCGAGGTCCATGTCGTAGATCATGTGTAGCGTAGATGATGTCGACGATTCTAGAAATTATTTTTTCTATCGGGTGCGCGGTAGCGCTCCCCGATGGGAGTAGCCCCGAGTCTATGGGTAAGTGCTTGCACTTGGGCATAGACTCAAGTTGTACTACTCGATGAAGAACTTGACTATATTTCTGGACGCAACCCTTCTTTTTATCGACTCCTGTTAGAGGACTTAATAAAATCCAGTGCTCCCGATGGGAGTAGGCTCCACTCGAGTCGCAGAGTCGAGTTGAGTCTACAAACATTTATATATTTACCTGCAAGACAAAAACACGAAAACTCGGGTCGAGTAAACTATTTTGCTATCTTGTCTTATTTTGATATACATTTTTCTTCACGAAGCCGAAGCTTTGGGTAAACAACTTTGCTATATTTATTTGAGTCGCATGATAAGATGAAATCGGATGAAATCTCCAGACTTCATTTCTTTGTTTTTCATATATTTCGAGTGCACGGAAACACTATATTTTTCTCGACTTCTATATTGCACAGGGATATTGGTAAATAGGGCTGGTTCATCCGAAAGCTCGGGTACCAGTTAATGCACTTGCGGCAATCTGTATAAACCTACTTCAAACTCGCGTCCCCGGACACGAATTCGGGATACTGGCGTAATTCGACATGTGACGCTGAAGGTCTTACCAGATGCCGAATTCCAGTTATGTTTTATCGGGTACCTAACGCGTCCGTTAGGATTTTTCTTCGTATCTGTTGATACGGAAAAAGTAGCAAAGCGTCGTCAGAGGCGGTGTCACACCGCGCAGGACGAATCCTGGGGACTTACCTTCGCAAAGTATTGCGACATTCAGAGATTAATTCGCGACTGAGGCGCTCTGAGAATATATTGTCGAGTGCCTTTTGTTCGGCTAATGGAATGCTCTATTTTAGAGTTGCTATCTTTTGTCGAATAGGATCTTGAAGCTCCTTCTGTATTGACTTGCTATATTGATTTCATTTCTTCGGGCGGGCGATCAACGCTCCCGATGGGAGTAGCCCCCGACGCTACAGCCGAGTGTTTGCACTTGGGTGTAGGCTCAACTTTCTTTATCGACTTCCTTGAAGTATGTTTTTTAGTTCCTCCTAGAAGAAAATTTCTTCGAGTCCTCCTTGAAGAAGATTTCGTCGGGTCCTTCCTGAAAAGATTTCTTTGGGTTCTCTCTTGAAGACAATTTCGTCGGGTCCTCCCTGAAGAAAATTTCTTCAAGTTCTCTCTTGAAGACAATTTCGTCGGGTCCTTCCTGAAGAATATTTCTTCGAGTTCTCTCTTGAAGAAATATTTGTAGGCACAGTTCTTCTTTTTTCAACCTAAGATGTATAGTGAAGAAGTATGGCGCAGCCCCCGAGTGTCGGGTACGGCGAAAGTAAATGATAATCAACTTTATGTAAAACAAAGGAACACTTAGCTTATTGGGCACGGCAGAGTCGATGCGATGAAGTCTTCGAGTGCCGAGAAGAAGTTGAGACGAAGTAGAAACCACCGAATAGTGAAAGTGGATACCACCAAATTATTGATGAAGAAATAGCCGAGCTCTCGAGCGCTGCTGGGGTGATATTATGATTATTGCTTAGGCGCCGTGTTGCAGTTGTGACCCGGGGCGAAGCTGTTGTCGAGCCCCCGAGTGTTAGCCGTGTCATCGGAAGAAATTAACGGAGTCGCGGCGTCAAGTGAAGCTATTTAGGATTAAGCCATTGACCATAATATAATATAAATCCGCGAAGATGAATCCAAGATGAGGTATTTGAGATGAATCCACATTAAATATGAAGCATATATTGAAGATGAATCCGCCGATATCATAGAGGATGAATCCATTGACCCAAAGAAAATAAACCCAGTAATATTCATAAATTGATTGACCCGGAAATGCGTCAGGTATTATTGTATTAGAGAAAACCAATTATAACCTTATGAGATGAATCCGACGAAGACAAAATCCAATAAGCCGAAGAAGATAAATCCACTGAGCTGAAGAAGATAATTTCACTAAGCCGAACAAAATAAATCCACTGAGCCGAAGGAGATATATCCAGAGCCGAAGAAAATAAATCCATTGGTGTATTTGTGGTAATGATGTAATGGCGCATCTCCGAGTGTCGGGTGTATTTTATTTGTAAAGATGTAAAGTAAATGATAGTTAACTTTTGAAAGAGGAACACTTAGCTTTATTATCGGGTGCGGCGGAGCCAACGTGAAAGCAGGTCGTGTGGCAGACGCGGTCGAAGTAGTTGCACCACCAAAGATAATCCATGCGGCGGCTAGCTGTCTGGTTGATGAAGAGGACACAATTGATATGGCCGATCTGCGGCGGGTGAGCATCCGAATATATTGATTCCGTAATGTCGAGTCTGTGACACGCAAGCCCCCGAGTACAGCAAGTGCGCGACAGCGGGCGCGATCGTCCGAGCAAAGTGCTCGAAACTTTATTCTGGTCTGCAGTTATATTACGGCGCAAAAAACAACGCGCAAATAATAATACAAGCCAAAATATATTTGGTGAAATGAATTCCGCGTAATTGAAAATATAGCACCTGGTTATTGTGCGAGTCCTCTAAAGTAGCGGATGCGCGGTCAGTGAATTCACGACGGTCGTTCACGTTGACGGGTGATACGTCTCAAACGTATCTATAATTTCTTATGTTCCATGCTACTTTTATGATGATACTCACATGTTTTATACACACTTTATGTCATTATTATGCATTTTCCGGCACTAACCTATTGACGAGATGCCGAAGAGCCAGTTGCTGTTTTCTGCTGTTTTTGGTTTCAGAAATCCTACAAAGGAAATATTCTCGGAATTGGACGAAATCAACGCCCATGGTCTTATTTTTCCACGAAGCTTCCAGAAGACCGAAGGGATTACGAAGTGGGGCGACGAGGCGCCGCCACCATAGGGCCACGCGACCTGGGTGGGGCCCGCGCCGCCCTATGGTGTGGGGCCCCCGCGCCGCCTCCGACTCTGCCCTTCCGCCTACTTAGAGCCTTCATCACGAAAACCCCTATACCGAGAGCCACGATACGGAAAACCTTCTAGAGACGCCGCCGCCGCCAATCCCATCTCGGGGAATTCAGGAGATCGCCTCCGACACCCTGCCGGAGAGGGGAATCATCTCCCGGAGGACTCTTCATCACCATGATCGCCTCCGGATTGATGTGTGAGTAGTTCATCCCTGGACTATGGGTCCATAGCAGTAGCTAGATAGTTGTCTTCTCCTCATTGTGCTATCATGTTAGATCTTGTGAGCTGCCTATCATGATCAAGATCATCTATTTGTAATGCTACATGTTGTGTTTGTTGGGATCCGATGAATATGGAATAGTATGTCAAGTTGATTATCAATCTATCATATATGTTGTTTATGTTCTTGCATGCTCTCCGTTGCTAGTAGAGGCTCTGGCCAAGTTGATACGTGTGACTCCAAGAGGGAGTATTTATGCTCGATAGTGGGTTCATGCCTCCATTGAATGCGGGACGGTGATGTAAAGTTCTAAGGTTGTGGATGTGCTATTGCCACTAGGGATAAAACATCAATGCTTTGTCTAAGGATATTTGTGTTGATTACATTAAGCACCGTACTTAATGCAATTTTCTGTTGTTTGCAACTTAATACTGGAAGGGGTTCGGATGATAACCTGAAGGTGGACTTTTTAGGCATAGATGCATGCTGGATAGCGGTCTATGTACTTTGTTGTAATGCCCTGATTAAATCTCATAGTAGTCATCATGATATGTATGTGCATTGTTATGCCCTCTCTATTTGTCAATTGCCCAACTGTAATTTGTTCACCCAACATGCTATTTATCTTATTGGAGAGACACCACTAGTGAACTGTGGACCCCGGTCCATTCTTTTACAACTGAAATACAATCTACTGCAATACTTGTTCTTTACTGTTTTTCGCAAACAAACATCATCTTCCACACTATACATTTAATCCTTTGTTTACAGCAAGCCGGTGAGATTGACAACCTCACTGTTACGTTGGGGCAAAGTACTTTGATTGTGTTGTCCAGGTTCCACGTTGGCGCCGGAATCCCTGGTGTTGCGCTGCACTACACTCCGTCACCAACATCCTTCACGTGTTCCTTGACTCCTACCTGGTTCGATAACCTTGGTTTCTTACCGAGGAAAAATTGCTGCTGTACGCATCACACCTTCCTCTTGGGGTTCCCAACGGACGTGTGTCTTACACGCCATCAAGCACTTTTTCTGGCGCCGTTGCCGGGGAGATCAAGACACGCTGCAAGGGGAGTATCCCACATCCAATCTCTTTACTTTGTTTTTGTCTTGCTTTACTTTATTTTATTTACTGCTTTGTTTGTTCTTTATATCAAAAACACAAAAAAATTAGTTACTAGCTTTACTTTATTTACTGTGTTGTTTTCGTTCTCCATATTAAAAACACAAAAATTTAGTTACTTGCATTTACTTTATTTACCTTTTGTTTAGTTCATCATGTTTCCTCCTAAGTTCACTCTGAAAGATATACCGGTAGGATGAGGGTCTATCATTGGAAGAGATAATATAGAAGATTTTTTCACTCATGTTAGTAAAGCTGAAGATTTTGAAGATAGACACTTGGTAGAACTTGCTCCTACTTATGAAATTGCTGCTGCTTCTTTAGTACACATGTTGGAAGCTAGATTTGTTAATCTCAACCCCGTAATGCAACATATGTTTCTTACACTCTGTGATATGGAGGAAGGAGAAAAGAAAGATTTTGTCTTAGAAACCCTTCTTAAAGAATTTGGTGATGTAGCAAGAGAAGCTAGAAAAGTCTTTATTAAATATAAGATGCTTGGCTCTTATACCAACCTTGCTAGTACCCTTGAAAAAATGGAAAAAGATAGATTAAAGTACACTAATAAAGTTAATTGTGAAGGGGAGATTAAGACATCAGTACCTTGCAAGCTCTTAGGAATGTGCGAGGCACTAGAAAAGAATTATGATTGGATTGTTCCTGAAAATTTGTTTGATGGGAATAGCAAGCCTAAGAGTAATGAAAAAGGGGCCTCTGAAACTTACATAGATAAGATACAATGCATAGTTGAGAAAACTCCAAACCCTCTGTTGATGCTTCATCTCTCGATAATACTTGATTCACACTTTCTGCGCCTAGCTGAAAGGCGTTAAAGAAAAGCGCTTATGGGATACAACCTATTATTTTACTTCTGCACTTTGTTTTATATTTGAGTCTTGGAAGTTGTTACTACTGTAGCAACCTCTCCTTATCTTTATTTTATTGCATTGTTGTGCCAAGTAAAGTCTTTGATAGTAAAGATGATACTAGATTTGGATTACTCGCGAGTAAACGTATTTCTTATCGTCACGAAATTGAGCAGCCCCGTCTGTAGGTAACCCAGAAAAATCTGCCAATTTACGTGCGTGATCCTCAGATATGTACGCAACTTTCATTCAATTTGAGCCTTTTCAAGTTAGGTGCCCCAGAAAAATTCGTCTTTACGGACTGTTCTGTTTTGACAGATTCTGCCTTTTATTTCGCATTGCCTGTTTTGCTATGTTTGATGGATTTCTTTGTTCCATTAACTTTCAGTAGCTTTGTGCAATATCTAGAAGTGTTAAGAATGATTATGTCACCTCTGAATATGTGAATTTTTGATTATGCACTAACCCTCTAATGAGTTTGTTTTGAGTTTGGTGTGGAGGAAGTTTTCAAGGGTCAAGAGAGGAGGATGATACAATATGATCAAGAAGAGTGAAAACTCTAAGCTTGGGGATGCCCCCATGGTTCATCCCTGCATATTTTAAGAAGACTCAAGCATCTAAGCTTGGGGATGCCCAAGACACCCCTTCTTCATCGACAACTTATCAGGTCACCTCTAGTGAAACTATATTTTTATTCCGTCACATCTTATGTGCTTTACTTGGAGCGTCTGTATGTTTTTATTTTTGTTTTTGTTTGAATAAAATTGGATCCTAGCATTCTTTGTGTGGGAGAGAGACACGCTCCGCTGTTGCATATGAACACATGTGTTCTTTGCTTTACTTTTAATGTTCATGGCGAAGGTTGAAACTGCTTCGTTCAATGTTATATGGTTGGAAATAGAAAATGCTTCATGTGGTAATTGGTATAATGTCTTGAATAATTTGATACTTGGCAAATGTTGTAATCAAATAGATCATGTTTAAGCTCTTGCATCATATACTTTGCACCCATTAATGAAGAACTACCATAGAGCTTGTTGAAATTTGGTTTGCATGATTGGTCTCTCTAGAGTCTAGATATTTTCTGATTAAAGTGTTTGAACAACAAGGAGACAATGTAGAGTCTTATAATGCTTGCAATATGTTCTTATGTAAGTTTTGCTGTACCGGTTTATACTTGACTTTGCTTCAAACAACCTTGCTAGCCAAAGCCTTGTATTGAGAGGGATTACTTCTCGTGCATCCAAATCCTTGAGCCAAAAACTATGCCATTTGTGTCCACCATACCTACCTACTACATGGTATTTCTCTGCCATTCCAAAGTAAATTACTTGAGTGCTACCTTTAAAATTCTATTCGTTGTCTTTGCAATATATAGCTCATGGGAAAATAGCCTTAAAAATTATTGTGGTAAAGAATATGTAGCTTATGTGTCTTATTTCTTATAAGTTGCTTGTTGAGCGGTAACCATGTTTCTGGGGACGCCACCAACTATTACACAATTGTTGAATATCATGTGAGTTGCTATGCATGTTCGTCTTGTCTGAAGTAAGGGTGATTTATCATGATCAAATGGTTTGAGTATGCATATTGTTAGAGAAGAACATTGGGCCGCTAACTAAAACCATGAATCATGGTGGAAATTTCAGTTTGGACATCAATCCTCAATCTCTTATGAGAATATTATTTGTTGTTGAATGCTTATGCATTAAAGAGGAGTCCATTACCTGTTGTCTATGTTGTCCCGGTATGGATGTCTAAGTTGAGATCTATCAAAAACGAGAAATCCAATGCGAACTTTCTCCTTAGACCTTTGTACAGGCGGCTTAGAGGTACCCTTTTGTGACACTTGGTTGAAACATATGTTATGCAATGATAATCCATGTAAATCCAAGCTAATTAGGACAAGGTGCGGGCACTATTGGTAATCTATGCATGAGGCTTGCAACTTATAAGATGTCTTATACATAACACATATGATTTATTACAACCATTGACAAAATTGTTTCTATGTTTTCAAAATGAAAAGCTCTAGCACAAAAATAGTAATCCATGCTTCCCTCTGCGAAGGGCTTATCTTTTACTTTATGTTGAGTCAGTTTACCTACTTCTTTCTATCTTATAAGCAAACACTTGTATCAACTGTGTGCATTGATTCCTACTTGTTTACCTATTGCACTTGTTATATTACTTTGTGTTGACAATTATCCATGAGATATACATGTTGAAGTTGAAAGCAACTGTTGAAACTTATATCTTCCTTTGTGTTGCTTCAAAGCTTTCTACTAAAAATTTATTGCTTTATGAGTTAACTCTTATGCAAGTCTTATTGATGCTTGTCTTGAAAGTATTATTCATGAAAAGTCTTTGCTATATGATTCAGTTGTTTATTCATTGTCTTTACCATTGCTTCGAATCGCTGCATTCATCTCATATGCTTTACAATAGTATTGATCAAGATTATGATAGCATGTCACTTCAGAAATTATCTTTGTTATCGTTTACCTACTCGAGGGCGAGTAGGAACTAAGCTTGGGGATGCTTGATACGTCTCAAACGTATCTATAATTTCTTATGTTCCATGCTACTTTTATGATGATACTCACATGTTTTATACACACTTTATGTCATTATTATGCATTTTCCGGCACTAACCTATTGACGAGATGCCGAAGAGCCAGTTGCTGTTTTCTGCTGTTTTTGGTTTCGGAAATCCTACAAAGGAAATATTCTCGGAATTAGACGAAATCAACGCCCAGGGTCTTATTTTTCCACGAAGCTTACAGAAGACCGAAGGGATTACGAAGTGGGCGACGAGGCGCCGCCACCATAGGGCCGCGCGCCCTGGGTGGGGCCCGCGCCGCCCTATGGTGTGGGGCCCCCGCGCCGCCTCCGACTCTGCCCTTCCGCCTACTTAAAGCCTTCGTCGCGAAAACCCCTGTATCGAGAGCCACGATACGGAAAACCTTCCAGAGACGCCGCCGCCGCCAATCCCATCTTGGGGGATTCAGGAGATGGCCTCCGGCACCCTGCCGGAGAGGGGAATCATCTCCCGGAGGACACTTCATCACCATGATCGCCTCCGGATTGATGTGTGAGTAGTTCACCCCTGGACTATGGGTCCATAGCAGTAGCTAGATGGTTGTCTTCTCCTCATTGTGCTATCATGTTAGATCTTGTGAGCTGCCTATCATGATCAAGATCATCTATTTTTAATGCTACATGTTGTGTTTGTTGGGATCCGATGAATATGGAATACTATGTCAAGTTGATTATCAATCTATCATATATGTTGTTTATGTTCTTGCATGCTCTCCGTTGCTAGTAGAGGCTCTGGCCAAGTTGATACGTGTGACTCCAAGAGGGAGTATTTATGCTCGATAGTGGGTTCATGCCTCCATTGAATCTGGGACAGTGACAGAAAGTTCTAAGGCTGTGGATGTGCTGTTGCCACTAGGGATAAAACATCAATGCTTTGTCTAAGGATATTTGTGTTGATTACATTAAGCACCTTACTTAATGCAATTGTCTGTTGTTTGCAACTTAATACTGGAAGAGGTTCGGATGATAACCTGAAGGTGGACTTTTTAGGCATAGATGCATGCTGGATAGCGGTCTATGTACTTTGTCGTAATGCTCTGATTAAATCTCATAGTAGTCATCATGATATTTATGTGCATTGTTATGCCCTCTCTATTTGTCAATTGCCCAACTGTAATTTGTTCACCCAACATGCTATTTATCTTATTGGAGATTCACCACTAGTGAACTGTGGACCCCGGTCCATTCTTTTACAACTGAAATACAATCTACTGCAATACTTGTTCTTTACTGTTCTTCGCAAACAAACATCATCTTCCACACTATACATTTAATCCTTTGTTTACAGCAAGCCTGTGAGATTGACAACCTCACTGTTACGTTGGGGCAAAGTACTTTGATTGTATTGTGCAGGTTCCACGTTGGCGCCGGAATCCCTGGTGTTGCGCCACACTACACTCCATCACCAACAACCTTCACGTGTTCCTTGACTCCTACTGGTTCGATAACCTTGGTTTCTTACTGAGGGAAAACTTGCTGCTGTACGCATCACACCTTCCTCTTGGGGTTCCCAACGGACGTGTGTCTTACACGCCATCAACGGATCGTACTGGAAGTTTATCATGACGGTGCATGCCAGCAAATTTACAATTTAGTGTCGTGCCGCACCTCTTCATGAGCTTACGCCAGCACGAAACGTGCTCCTCTCGAACTCATCTTTGTTCAATTCCTTTGTAATAGGTTCTAGATTTTCCGTGTAGAAGAATACCGCTGCCTTGATGGCTTGGAGCCGATAGAATTCGAGCCAGAATAAGTCATGTTACGAAAATCTGCACACATGAAGTAGATCGAGCAAAAAAGAAATAGCTTGCACAGAATTAAATCGTTGGTAATACGTAGTCTGGATAGCTCATGATTTCACGTGATGGAGTAGTAGTTGCTAGTACAAAGTACGTTAGTTATATCACGTATGTATGGCTGACTATTTTTTATGTTTCAATAAGATAAAACTAATAGAAGAGTTGAAAACTTAACTGAGTTGACCGATATGAAATAGTAGAGGAGGAAAACAAACGAGTTGTACTCTCTCAGGACTTCTTTTTCCTCCTTCGTGCGGAATTTGCTACGGCTGAACATATTCGCGGCTTGGAACAGATGGGTGTGCAGTAGTCGACGAAACGTATGGCACGCTGATTCCTTTTCTTTTTCCCATTGAATATCGATGATCTTCTACCCAGATGCAATCTGGACATTGTTGATGACGAAGGATCCCGCCCGGATGACAAAATCCAGTCGTCGCGATCCCCACGGACGGCGCCAATTGACGAGGGATCACCTCGTCTATGCCTATGTATTGTAGACTTGGGTTTCGGGAGAGAGCGACGATGGAGATTCCGGGAGCGAGATTACGCACACGACGTACCCAGCTTCGGGTCCCCTCGGTGGAGGATCCCTACGTGCTGCTAGCAATCCAGTATATGGTCATAAGTATGTTTACAGGGTGCCGCCGTAGCGGAGATATGGTGTCTATCTGTTGTCTCTCTCTTTATCGGGTGTCCTGGCTGGCTTTATATATGCAACCAGCCTAGGATTTTACAAGAGTCCTAGTCGACTACTTCTTCGGGTTGCCTTGTTGGGCCTTCTCTATATTGGGTCTTCTCCATATTGGGCCGAGCCAGGTATACTAATATGGGTACCCGAAGGGTATGCCCATGTCAACTCCCATCGGGAGCGTTGATCGCGCGCCCGAAGAAATGAAATCAATATAGCAAGTCAATACAGAAAGAGCTTCAAGATCCTATTCGACAAAAGATAGCAACTCGAAGAAATAGAGCATTCCATTAGCCGAACAATAGTCACTCAACAATATATTCTCAGAGCGCCTCAGTCGCGAATTAATATCTGAATGCCGCAATACTTTGCGAAGGTAAGTCCCCAGGATCCGTTCTGCGCGGCGTGGCACCGCCTCTGACGGTGCTTTGCTACTTTTCCGTATCAACAGATACGAAGAAAAATCCTAACAGACGCGTTACGTACCCGATAAAACATGACTGGAATTCGGCATCTGCTAAGTCCTTAAGCGGCACATGTCAAATTACGCCCGTATCCCGAATTCGTGTCCGGGGACGCGAGTTTGAAGTAGGTTTATACGGATTGCCGCAAGTGCATTAACTGGTACCCGAGCTTTCGGATGAACCAGCCCTATTTACCAATATCCCTGTGCAATATAGAAGTTGAGAAAAATATAGTGTTTCCGTGCACTCGAAATATATGAAAAACAAAGAAATGAAATCTGGAGATTTCATCTGATTTCATCTTATTATGCGACTCAAATAAATATAGCAAAGTTGTTTACCCAAACCTTCGGCTTCGTGAAGAAAAATGTATATCAAAATAAGACAAGTTAGCAAAATAGTTTACTCGACCCGAGTTTTCGTGTTTTTGTCTTGCAGGTAAATATATAAATGTTTGTAGACTCAACTCGACTCTGCGACTCGAGTGGAGCCTACACCCATCGGGAGCGCTGGATTTTATTAAGTCCTCTAACAGGAGTCGATAAAAAGAAGGGTTGCGTCCAGAAATATAGTCAAGTTCTTCATCGAGTAGTACAACTTGAGTCTATGCCCAAGTGCAAGCACTTACCCATAGACTCGGGGGCTACTCCCATCGGGAGCGCTACCGCGCACCTGATAGAAAAAATAATTTCTAGAATCGTCGACATCATCTACGCTACACATGATCTACGACATGGACCTCGCCATGTATTTCTTCGACTTCGGAGATGATTATGCTTGGAGTCTCTACGCAAGTCTTCGACTTCCCTAGACACTCGGGGGCTACTAACATGGGCATACCCTTCGGGTACCCATTATTAGTATACCTGGCTCGGCCCAATATGGAGAAGACCCAATATGGAGAAGGCCCAACAAGGCAACCCGAAGAAGTAGTCGACTAGGACTCCTGTAAAACCCTAGGCTGGTTGCATATATAAAGCCAGCCAGGGCATCCGATAAAGAGAGAGACAACAGATAGACACCATAGCTCCGCTACGGCGGCACCCTGTAAACATACTTATGATCCTATACTGGATTGCTAGCAGCACGTAGGGATCCTCCACCGAGGGGACCTGAAGCTGGGTACGTCGTGTGCCTAATCTCGCTCCCGGAATCTCCATCGTCGCTCTCTCCCGAAACCCAAGTCTACAATACGTAGGCATTGGCGAGGTGATCCCTCGTCACATACTACATGACTTCATGTGGCAGATTCTTCATGTTTTATATGTTGACCAAACTTGAAACTATTCTTCACTCTTTGTATTGGTCAACCTTGTATCTTCTCATGCTCTATCATACTATCTTGAGGTGTATAAAGAACTCTTCATTTGTTTGCATGCTCTAAATCTTAGTCAACCATAGCTCAACTCATGAGCCTATCATGACACCGACTTAGAGCCATATCTTGAGCTCTTTACTTGGAATCAAGCACTTAAGATCTTCATTGCTTAACACATAAGCTAGAGCTAATATTGAGTTCCACATAGGAACTCCATCTTCATTTCTTCTTCTTGATCATATCACATATATGTATTCAAATTCGATGATCTTGATGCCAATACTCAAGGTATATCTTTTATCATCATGGTACCCATACTTGAATCCAACACATGGATTACAAGTAGTACCTATGGAATATTCCGTCATATAAACTTAATGAAAACATTAGTTCATAGGGGTTGTCATTAATTACCAAAATCACACATAGGGGCAATATGCCCTTACAATCTCCCCCATTTTGGTAATTGATGACAACCACAATAAGATGGTTTATATAATGAACTAGTTGGTACCCCGCGCGTTGCCGCGGAAATAAGAAAGGATTTACAAATATGAAGGGAAAAGGCAGAAATGGGTTGCACTTTGCCATGCATGGTCATGTGGGTGATATAGGTTGGCTAATGAGTGTCTAACTTGCAAACATCAGGGCTGCGTACTTTGCTAGAAAAAAGTCATTAATGTGTCGTCTTGCGAATGAAAGGTGCTGGCTGATGACGTGAATAATTTTCATGTGTAACTTGCAAACTTTAAACGAAAATAGCGGAGATCACTTTTAGAGATATTATCAATTATTTTAATTTTTATAATTGCGTTCAATCTTGCTAAAAGGAAATTAATAGAATTCAATACTCATGAAGTCCTTGAATTCTATCTACTCATTCAGTTATCCACCTTCATGGAATAAATATAGATCATTATAGATTTTCCTAAGCTCTATACAGCAAAAATAGACAAATCAAAAAAGAATAGTCCGATGATGAACATACTGCATTTGTGTGTAACTGACTTGATGGATTAGGAGCATAATAGAAGATCATGAATATACTTTAGTTGCATGCAAGGCGTCCAACTAACTGGAGCACTGGCCTACATATTTTGCATGTACCAAATAAGATGTTACAATATACATTTTGCCTCAAAAGAAGTCGCCAATTCCATCTTCTAGCTGATCTTTAGACCACGGTCAAATTTCTCTCATACCAATCAATTGTACCTACTGTGGCGAACCGGATAGGAATTTGAAGGTTACTCCATCCATTTGCATGTCGCGTAGAAAAAGATCTTTATGGATTTAATGATATAAATGGTACAACCATGAGACCCGCTGTAGTGAAAAGAAGGCACCAATTGCATCATCTAATTGTTTGACAGAATACAGTCCATTTCATCCCGTTCAAATCAATCATCACAACTCACAAGTAAGGGGTTACATAGGAATATGATACTCCATAAGACCTGCTGCAGTTCTTAGTGGAAAAGAAAGAACGCTTATGATACATGAAATTGTTAGGCTTCAGTTGGTACAGATGAAAAATGAAAGCTAGGAGACTAAATATGGAATTACCATCCACGAATAAATTCGTTGCAGGTTGCTCGGTTTCTTGAAATACTGTAGGTGCAATCCATGCATCCATCAAACAAAATAGAGGAACGTGAGTTCCCTCCCAAGAATGATAGCATGGGCGCGGCTTCCTAAATGCAATTAGCTTGTACTATCACGCCGATGCTTCTGATAACATTCCTTCGTTGCAGATCTTGATCACGTTGATGATTCTGCAAGCTGACTCGGTGTAGGCGCCTAGTGCAAGAGAGGTGGCTGCTCTGGTAGGTCGCATGGCCGAGCGAAGCGGCCGGCGAATCCATGTGAGCTGAGACTGGGAGGGTATTAGTCTTGAGAACATGGAATATATAAGGAGAAGATATAGTGTAGGAGCGGAGCAGGCTAACAATTTCTTAAGAATTTATGCATTGGGGATGTGAGTGGCCATCTGATTTAATGAACGCGTGTGCATGGTGCACTGGATAAATGGAAGACTATTCGTTTGGAAGCTGGAAGGAGGACTGGGTAAGATGAAGAGGCGATTCATTTGGAAGTTGAACAGAATAAATCTGCACGCACTAACCATAAATGATAGAGCTGAGCTGAGTCTGCATGTTATGGGTGAGTGCGACGAGCCAACGATGGACAACTATGACCACAGATTTGAAATCCAATGAACAGAAACAATTGAGGTGATGTGGCTGCACCAGGTTTAAGCTTGCAAACATTAAATGACTTGTAGTGGGGATGAACTTTATAGATATTATAGATATTAGAAACAAGTACGCAACTTATCCGAGAATAAGTTGTATACAAGAGGTTGTATTTGATATGGTCAAGTAACACGAAGGTACTAGCCCATATCAAAACCAGCTCTATTCACACAACTACAACTAATGCAAGGGATGTGAGTAGAGCCAACATATATAGAGCAAACTCCCCCACAATGTATGCACGTGTGATGAACATGAATTCATTGCATACATTATCAAGATTAACCTTCAGGACAGTTTCCACTATTTATAAAAAACCATGCAAGACATAATAAATATGAAATGCATGAGAGGCAAACACTTAAGCACAAACCAAACTTAAGTATAAAACCATTTCCTTAAACCCTCTAAACTTCTCCCCCATTGGCATCAAGTGCCAAAATGGGTGAAAAATTTAGAAAGCCAATATAATGTGAGTTCCTCCCCAACGTGTGCACTTCTCATAATTTGAGTGGAATCAAATGCACATATCTAATGACGAATACTTGAAGGAAGTCAAACTATATTGAGGATCAAAGATTGCACAAGGATAACATGGTGAAGAAGGTTTTAACAAATAAAGCAAGCAATCAAAGATCAAATCGGACAAACAAAGATATCATGATAAGAGAGATATAGTGCTCTAAGTGAAACAAGGAAGCTCCCCAAAGTTCGTGCATAATTTAGAATGCTTGCATTTGAATACAGTATGCACAAACATGGAATCCTCACTCCCTTTATATCATTTAGAACGTACACAAGATAGTGATAATATGCTTATCAAGAACAACTTGAGTCCAACAATACGAGATATGAGTGCATGAAGATAAAAATAAACCAAGCACTCATAAATCTTCTTTACCAACACCACTAAAATCAAAAGAATAAGAAGATGGTCGGCAAAGAACAAGGATATCAAGATGATGGATTAACGCTCTCATGTATATAAGTTTCTAAAGTGGACAAGATGATCCATAAAGAAACATGCATACACAAGAGGTTAAGAAAATAAATAAGACATGATATCCAAGATGAAGTCATAAGCAGTGGGGTTTTACCCTACTGTTTTACCCTCAAAAAAAAAAGATGAAGTCATAAAGTATACCAAATGATGTTTGCTTAAAAGCATATATAGCCTATGGCTCCAACTTTTTTCACTTATGGTATGTGTATGACCTTCAACCAAGAAAATCTCACAAACATCGCAACTAACAATAAGGGAAGTAAAGCTAGTTGGAATGTTTTGAGAAAGACAACAAGTATCACAACTACAGATTTATTTCGCAATTTCATCAATATTGCACATAAGAGCTCTTTGAGGAATTGATATGCAATAAATTGCTAGAGGGCATATTTGGGATAGATGAATCATAAACATGATTTATATATATTCCTATCGTATGCATCTTCTCAAATTACTCAAATGTACAATAAGAAGTTTTCTTTAAAATATTTTTTCAAGAACCAGAATATTTTCGAAATAAAGAATTTCATGCCAAGATGCATCCTACAAGAGGTTGGATGCTATATGAGTATGCATGAATAAGATACTTGTTACCGAGATAGCAATGGCATGATGTAGTAGATAAGAGTTCATCGATCATCCTAACTTGGCTCCAATTCTCATATGATGACAACACCTTTCTTATAGGTGAGACAAGCCTTCATTGCATCTCGAATGTACCTAAAACAACATTCAAGTACATCTTGGTCCTCAAACTTATTGGATCCAAAATGGTTAGACTAACCACAATACATAGGATACACTCCATATCAATATGTGCATATTTATAGATGAAGTTGGAATTTCATGCACATCTTAGCCATTTAGGATTTGATGGAGTATACCCTATATAATGGATCATAGAAAACAAGCATGCTACAAATATAAATAAATTACATATAAGCATGCACAAAGACTTCAAAGATCCAAGAAAGATACACTTTGGATAAAACACCGAATGAATTCAAGAAGGCATTAAGGTGTGACCAAACAAATTTGTTGTCCAAACTATATCAAAGACGCAAATCACAAAAGATTTGTTCAACAAAGTTCAACAAATGAACTAAGTAGAAATCATTGAGCGTAAAAGATGAATAAAGCCACACATGCTCAAAGATTTATCTCATTCAAGCAAATAAAACATGTAAGAAGGAATGAGATAACAAACTCCCAAAAGAGCAAGGTTCCAACAAATAAATCAAACCCTCTACACTTTTCACAATGGCACAAAGTACCGAACGGAAAAGGCTTGTCTTCCAAAAACAAACAGTAAGAAACAAGACATTTGATACGTCTCAAACGTATCTATAATTTCTTATGTTCCATGCTACTTTTATGATGATACTCACATGTTTTATACACACTTTATGTCATTATTATGCATTTTCCGGCACTAACCTATTGACGAGATGCCGAAGAGCCGATTCTGTCGTTTTCTTCGTTTTTGGTTTCGAAATCCTACAAAGGAAATATTCTCGGAATTGGACGAAATCAACGCCCAGGGTCTTATTTTTCCACGAAGCTTCCAGAAGACCGAGGGAGATACGAAGTGGGGCCACGGGGCGCCGACACCATAAGGCGGCGCGG
Organism: Lolium rigidum; assembly: GCF_022539505.1. Taxonomy (NCBI): domain Eukaryota; kingdom Viridiplantae; phylum Streptophyta; class Magnoliopsida; order Poales; family Poaceae; genus Lolium; species Lolium rigidum. The sequence goes on from NC_061514.1 coordinate 261,767,831, forward strand.
CCAGGGTGGGCCCCGCGCAGCCCTGTGGTGTGGGGCCCTCGTGCCTCCTCCGACTCTACCCTTCCGCCTACTTATAGCCTTCGTCGCGAAAACCCCTGTACCGAGAGCCACGATACGGAAAACCTTCCAGAGACGCCGCCGCCGCCAATCCCATCTCGGGGGATTCAGGAGATCGCCTCCAGCACCCTGCCGGAGAGGGGAATCATCTCCCGGAGGACTCTACATCACCATGATCGCCTCCGGATTGATGTGTGAGTAGTTCACCCCTGGACTATGGGTCCATAGCAGTAGCTAGATGGTTGTCTTCTCCTCATTGTGCTATCATGTTAGATCTTGTGAGCTGCCTATCATGATCAAGATCATCTATTTGTAATGCTACATGTTGTGTTTGTTGGGATCCGATGAATATGGTATACTATGTCAAGTTGATTATCAATCTATCATATATGTTGTTTATGTTCTTGCATGCTCTCCGTTGCTAGTAGAGGCTCGGCCAAGTTGATACTTGTAACTCCAAGAGGGAGTACTTATGCTCGATAGTGGGTTCATGCCTCCATTGAATGCGGGACGAGTGACAGAAAGTTGTAAGGTTGTGGATGTGTTGTTGCCACTAGGGATAAAACATCAATGCTTTGTCTAAGGATATTTGTGTTGATTACATTACGCACCATACTTAATGCAATTGTCTGTTGTTTGCAACTTAATACTGGAAGGGGTTCGGATGATAACCTGAAGGTGGACTTTTAGGCATAGATGCATGCTGGATAGCGGTCTATGTACTTTGTCGTAATGCCCTGATTAAATCTCATAGTAGTCATCGTGATATGTATGTGCATTGTTATGCCCTCTCTATTTGTCAATTGCCCAACTGTAATTTGTTCACCCAACATGCTATTTCTTATCGGAGAGACACCACTAGTGAACTGTGGACCCCGGTCCATTTTTTACATCTGAAATACAATCTACTGCAAACTCTGTTCTTTACTGTTCTTCGCAAACAAACAACATCTTCCAAACTATACATTTAATTCTTTGTTTACAGCAAGCCGGTGAGATTGACAACCTCACTGTTACGTTGGGGCAAAGTACTTTGATTGTGTTGTGCAGGTTCCACGTTGGCTTCGGAATCCCTGGTGTTGCGCCGCACTACACTCCGCCACCAACAACCTTCATGTGTTCCTTGACTCTTACTGGTTCGATAACCTTGGTTTCTTACTGAGGGAAAACTTGCTGCTGTACGCATCACACCTTCCTCTTGGGGTTCCCAACGGACGTGTGTCTTGCACGCCATCAAGCAACTTTTTCTGGCGCCGTTGCCGGGGAGATCAAGACACGCTGCAATGGGAGTCTCCCACATCCAATCTCTTTACTTTGTTTTTGTCTGGCTTTACTTTACTTTATTTACTGCTTTGTGTGCTCTCTATATCAAAAATACAAAAAAAAATAGTTGCTAGTTTTACTTTATTTACTGTCTTGTTTGCATTCTTATTATATTAATAACACAAAAAAATTAGTTGCTCCCATTTACTTTATTTTATTATCATGACTAGTGATACGCGTACAGCACGCGTCCGTTGGGAACCCCAAGAGGAAGGTGTGATGCGCACATCGCAAGTTTTCCCTCAGAAAGAAACCAAGGTTTATCGAACCAGGAGGAGCCAAGAAGCATGTTGAAAGTTGATGGCGGCGGGATGTAGTGCGGCGCAACACCAGAGATTCCGGCGCCAACGTGGAACCTGCACAACACAACCAAAGTACTTTGCCCCAACGAAACAGTGAGGTCGTCAATCTCACCGGCTTGCTCGTAACAAAGGATTAGATGTATAGTGTGGATGATGATTGTTTGCAGTAAAACAATAAAGAACAAGTATTGCGATAGATTGTATTTCAGATGTAAAGAATGGACCGGGGTCCACAGTTCACTAGAGGTGTCTCTCCCATAAGATAAATAGCATGTTGGGTGAACAAATTACGATCGGGCAATTGACAAATAGAGAGGGCATGACAATGCACATACATGATATGATGAATATTGTGAGATTTAATTGGGCATTACGACAAAGTACATAGACCGCTATCCAGACATGCATCTATACCTAAAAAGTCCACCTTCGAGTTATCATCCGAACCCCTTCAGTATTAAGTTGCAAAACAACGGACAATTGCATTAAGTATGGTGCGTAATGTAATCAATAACTACATCCTCGGACATAGCATCAATGTTTTATCCCTAGTGGCAACGAGACATCCACAACCTTAGAACTTTCCGTCACTGTCCCAGATTTAATGGAGGCATGAACCCACTATCGAGCATAAATACTCCCTCTTGGAGTTAAGAGCAAAAACTTGGCCAGAGCCTCTACGAATAACGGAGAGCATGCAAGATCATAAACAACACATAGGTAATAGATTGATAATCAACATAACATAGTATTCTCTATCCATCGGATCCCGACAAACACAACATATAGAATTACAGATAAATGATCTTGATCATGTTAGGCAGCTCACAAGATCCGACAATGAAGCACATGAGGAGAATACAACCATCTAGCTACTGCTATGGACCCATAGTCCAGGGGTGAACTACTCACTCATCACTCCGGAGGCGACCATGGCGGTGAAGAGTCCTCCGGGAGATGATTCCCCTCTCCGGCAGGTTGCTGGAGGTGATCTCTAGAATCCCCCGAGATGGGATTGGCGGCGGCGGTGTCTCGCATAGGTTTTCCGTATCGTGGCTCTCGCATCGGGGGTTTCGCGACGAAGACCTTAAGTAGGCGGAAGGGCGGAGTCGGAGGGGTCACGGGGGCCCCACACGGCAGGGCCGCGCGGGGCCCTCCGGGCCGCGCCGCCCTAGTGTGGCGGCGCCCCGTGGCCCCACTTCGTCTTCCCTTCGGTCTTCCGGAAGCTTCGTGGCAAAATAGGACCCCGGGCGTTGATTTCGTCCAATTCCGAGAATATTTCCTTTGTAGGATTTCTGAAACCAAAAACATGAGAAAACAAGAATCGGCTCTTCGGCATCTCGTTAATAGGTTAGTGCCGGAAAATGCATAAATACGACATATAATGTGTATAAAACATGTAGATATCATCAATAATGTGGCATGGAACATAAGAAATTATCGATACGTCGGAGACGTATCAGCATGTAATATCCCAGGTTATGGGGTTACAAAAATAGAGGAAACGGATTTGTGCATTGCATTCATGCATAGAAAATCTGGGGAATTTTCGCGCTTTTAAGTAAAACAGTCACAGTAACTAAAGTTTCACTTGACCTTGGTGGAATTGAAGTAGCTCATCAAGTCAATCGTTATAAACCTCAATGTGACTTTGTTTAAAACTTTGTTTTGGGTAGAGATGATTTGATCTAAGGGGTTAGATCAAATGGAACTAATAATAAACACAACAACACTTTACTTAATGATCAACTACTTGATCTTATTGAAGATCACAACATGATATTCCTTGCCATAACATATGAACATATATTCAATGGTAAATCTAGTAACAATAAAATGAAGAAACCATTCTTCACTTATCTTTTCCATGTCTTAAACTAATCCTTGATTCTACCATGAACCTCATGGTATTCATTCTATTTCAATCTTGGAAACATAACAAGGAGATCAACTCTAGAAATATATATCCTTCTCTATATTCGATATTATTATACATCAAACCAAGAGAGATGAGAGTTCTATATTATTTATTAGAGAAGCAATAACAAACCTTGAGCTAAACCTTGGATATACATCCAAGTATTCAAATCATCATCTTTGAGAGGAACACTAGGATATAATTCAAGACAATTCCTAGAGAGATAAACCATTTATATTTAACATAGACATTGAGGATCATATCAATTTCTATGGAGCCTACACTTAGGTTAGTATTAAAGTCCTTCCCCAAATAAGAGAGAGACCACTCATACCAATCTTAGTTTTACCTATTTAAGAATAAAGGATAATCATTGAACTAAAGTATTAGAATATTAACCATTTCATCTTGGAGTGGTGAGACAACCTAATATCACATGAAATAATACCATATCCAGGAATTGATAAGGTGAGGAAGAGACTAACCCAATTTAGCTAGACAGATGGAACCTTAGCCTAGATACCTAAGGAGATATTAAGAGTACACCATAAACCCTAGAATAACTGTTCTTAAATGAGAGAGCTCAACCTATGGTGTTATACTCAAGATAAATGAGACAACCATAACCATGCCCATTCAAGAAACTATAAAAGAAAGTCTATGTTTAGTTGATCAAGACAACACTTGATTTTGGGAGTGAGAAACCAAATTCATCAGAGATACCTTAGCAAGCCAAACCTTGACTATTATAAATTGAGTAATGATCATAAACCCTAAGAACTTGAGGTAAGGATATTAAGAACAAGTGGATCATGCCCAATCCATGATCATGTTCTTGAGAGATGTGAGGATAAGTTAAACCCTACTAGAATATGTAGATCTCATCCTCACATAAAATTATAGGAAGATCACTAGTAATCAAATCCAGGCTTATATCCCAACCTTAACTTATGAATCACTTGGTGATCATAAGTAGAATCCTAACACACCCACATTCCATAGATTAATGAACCTAAGAAAACCTTAGAGTTAAACTCTATATTTTATATGGTGAGAAACCAATCACCCATAAAACCAAAGTTAACTATAAAAAGAACTATAACCATTGTAGTTACTTTAATGATTAATTGAGAATACTAATAGAAGTTAATGGGTAGAAGATAAAACCAATTCTCAAATCCTTAGTAATTAGAGAAGCACATGAAATATTAAGCAAGTAACCATCTTATCATGGTTAGGGGAGATTAACCCTAGCCCATGCAACATGATGTCATTTCATCTCTATAACCTAGAATTATATCTCAAACCTAGTTGTGGATCACTTGGGTGATTACAATTATAAAACCAGACCATAATTGAGATTCAAAACAATTACCATTAGATGAATATGGTTAGAACCCTACTTGTTCATTAAATCAAATCCTATGCTTCAATTGTTAAACACAAGAGACACCCAATGATAAACCCTATATTAAAACCATGTGTGATTATCAACCACCCATTCTTATAATTAGAACCAAACCATAATGAGAATAGTATCTACTCTAGGTATTTCAAGGTGTTAGTACTAAACCTGAAAAGGGAGTTACAATAGAACTTACAAGACTTTTAATATTAATGAAGCATCTTATCAACCCTAACAAAATACTCTTAAAGCCAAGAGAGGGATTAATTGAATTATCATCATTAAGAACCTTACTTAAAAAGGTTAACCATATTCAAATGCAAGTGTACAAACACTATGGTTAAACACATAATAATGATCCACCCATAATTCTACCATGAAAAATAAGGCAGGTTAGAATTAATCCTATAGGAAAAAGGGAACTAAAGTGAGTATCTAAAATCATATGTAATTAAAAATTGCAACAAAGCTCACATATGTGAAATGATTATTCAGAAACAATACTGTAATACAATGGCCCTGGTATTAGACCTCATGAAAGTCAAATTGTCAAACACCTGCAAAATGAAATGAAATCAAGTTAGATTCAAACCAGAAAATTATATAAAAGAAAACAGAAAAAGAAAAACTGAAATAAAAAGAAAAGGAGAGAAAGGAGACTTACCTGGCCAGGAAGCAGCGCAGCAGCCCAACCACCGCAGGCCGAGCAGCCCAGCAGAAGCCCACCACCATGGCCCAGACCATCACCAGACCAGCCCACCGTACCCCTTCATAAAAATTTAACGAGGAGGAGTTCATCCTCATCCTCTCCATCGTGCTGGAGGCCACGACGACGCCGTGATCGTCTTCCTCTTCGTGCTGGCGCCCTCTCCGCGACCGACTCCGTGACGAGGCACGCTCTGGCGTTGTATAAAGGCTCGCGACGACCTCTCGTTCTCGAGTTCTTCCTCCCTGCTCCAAAAATTCCCCAGACGAAACCCTAGCCCGCCCCGGTCATCTCCCTCGCCGCCGTTCGGAGCCTCTCCAAACCTCGCCGTGGACACCATCAACGTCGCCGTGCTCTACTTGCTACTACTGCGCAAGGAATCGAGGTGGGGCGTCCCGAACACCGCCGTCGAGTTCATCTTCCCCGACGCCGGGAGCGACGAATCCGGCGATGCCGTCCACCTCTGGCCTCGCCGACACGCTCGGCGTGCTCGCGGTGAGTCACTGACTCCCTAGCGCATCACGGCATCCTCCCTAGCCCCCTGCATCGCCGTAGCGCCATACGCCTGCGAGCGCTGCCGCGGTACCCCGCCGGAGAGCACGCTCCGGTGACCAAACCGGAGAGGCGCTACCACCAGTAGCTTCGTCGCATCTTCCTCTTTCCAGCAAGCCCGCGCACAGCCCCGCGGGGGACCGAAATCGCCGGCGACCATCGAGGTCTGCCGCCGGTCACCATGTCCATCGCCACGTCATCGATTTTGACCGCAGTCAATGCCACCGTGGCGTGTGACATGGCCACGGGCCCATTAGTCAGTGAGTAGGGGTAGGTGTAGCCGGGTAGATTTAGCAGTATTGTTTTAATTTCAATTCAATAAATTGCTGCAACTTCAGATGATTATAAAAAATTCAATTTAAGTCCGAAAAATATAAATGAGTTATCAAAATTCTTAGAAAATAAAAATCTATCCAATAAAAATATAATATGGAATTTTTATTTTTAATAAAAATTCAATTGTTTAATACTTGTTATTTAAGCCTTTTCTTTTAATTTAAAATACAATTAAAATTCAGAAATTAGGAAAACTTTATAAATTAAATAAAAACCAGTAAAGTAAGTAAAGAAAACTTTAAAACTAATTTCCTTTATCTGGAACTTATTAAATCTTTATTATTGGAATTTAAAACCTAAAATAGCAATTACCTTAATTATTAATTCATTAAAAATAATAAAATGTCAAATCCAATATTATTATTCCAAATTTATTAATAACTTCAACTTTATTAATGAAGTTATTAATCCAATAATTATAGGGTAATTAGGAAACCCTAGTTCCATTTTAAACCAAGTGATAACCTCATAATTTTATGTGGAACCCTAAAACCCTAGCTCAATTATGCACAAACCCTAGTTCCATTATTACGTGTGAAACCTAAATTGCTTCTAAACCTAAACCTAGGTTAGAATATGTGATCATGTACTTACCTCTGATCCACAAAACCATAATTAGCAATTAAATACTGGTTATGTCCACATAAAATGTAGGAGCTCTTTTATCAATCATTTAGTACTCCATATATGCATTCCTATCCATCATGGTTGATCAAATAGGGTCAACCAAATGCAAACCCTAGCTCATATCCTTAGAATTATCATCTTTAAGTAACTTTAATTAGCATCACACCATGGAGATGAACCCTAATAGCAACCATGCCAGTATCTTGCATCACCTAACCATACTCCACTAAACCCTATTAGTGTGAGATAATTATTAATCCTCCTATTTAAGAAACCACCATTCCTTACTTAGTAGATCCAATAGTAAACCCTAGATACCACACCAATAATTGAAATACTTCTTATTACTTAAGAAGTATGTTCTTCGAAAGTTATTCTTTTGAAGAAAATAAGAATCACCATCAACCCTGCTTATAAGAACCTATAAGCCCTAGCTAGCAATCACCAGCCAGCTGAATCAACCTTGATAGCAACCATGTATAAATACTTGCTTGGGATGCCTAAGCTTAACTCAGCCTTACCAGCCTTAGGTATTGATGAATCCAACCTTGTTTGGATCCATCTAAACCTTACTCCAGAAACTAAATGAAAACATAGTCAACCATAGAACTCCACAAGCCTAATTATCATACTTGTTCTTTATTAAAGAACATGTTCTTCAAAAGTTATTCTTTTGAATTATATGATAAATAATCATTACCCATGTCATATAGTGCTAATCCCAACCACTATTCATTACATGTCAGGATTATACAAAATGTTATTGTTGTGTGCTATTAATGCTATTGTTATGATATGTTGCAACACCTGTTTAGGATACCATGTAATCACACCCTGAATTAATCATCACAACTCACTAATCCTAAATCATCGGGGTTAGGTCACGCTTAGAGCGATTGCATCTCATTCTTATGCATTATTGTATCCTTGCCAATCTTTTAAACATCGTCCTTACCGGACGATGATGCTATTTCAGAATTTGGAGTTATTGCGTATCGAAGACCTTGCCTGCATAATCTTGCAGTCAAGAAAGGCAAGTTCATCACTTGCTCATGTCATTTGAGTATTTCTATCAAATTACTTTCAAAGTATTATGGTTATCACTATTGCATAAAAACCAAAACCACTACTTTCATAACTATGAATATGACTATGTGGTGGGCAATGGAACCATGGATTGTGTTGATATGGTGGAGGTTCCATTGCACGGGTTTATATCCATCTAGGATTAAACAACAAATGTCGCCAGTGATTCTTGTGCCGTAATACCCGTGTTAACCATAAGATCCGGAGTGGGACGGAGTAGTCAAAAGTGTTTCCACCTCTCGTTCATCAACGGATGCGCTTTACCGTAGACACTTGTATCCGTCGGCGGCAAGCGGTAGGTCGGGGAAGCCTTAAGTCCCCACGGCACAGTCCGTAGACACTTGTCGTTTGAAGAACAAGCGGTAGGTTGGGGAAGCCTTAAGTCCCCACGGTATTGCGGTCTATGATGGGTTGCAGCCACCGGCGTAGGAGTGTATGGTAGAGCCCAGCACTGCTGTCGTGGTCGGGGTCCACCCTGAAATTACGAGAATAATGGGACCGACGTGGACCCAGGGTCGGCGCATGCAACAAAGGATGGGTGTTCGAGGTAGCGGAGGAACATGATTGGCTAGACCTTATACCGGGCCTCACACCAAAGGAAGTGTGGACGGGAACATATGCCCGGTTGGCACCAAGGTTAAGATCTCTTATGGGTAAAGCAACACACCTCTGCAGAGTGTAAAGAACCGTGACCTGTCACTCCCTCGTTCCGGGATATGGAACTCGCGAACGCGGCCGGAAAGGAGCTCCATGAAGTTCTAGTAAACCGGTGAAGGCCGACGGACATAGTTCTTCCGAATAAAAGCAACCTTTTGAAGAAATGATTATGAAAACTTGCATTGGTATTAGACTTTCCGGTCTAATGCCGTAGCTAGTGCATTAAACACCTCTTTCCTATAATGAACTTGTTGAGTACGCTCGTACTCATCCCACTCTTAAATCCCCTGCTTAGATATGGAGGCATCGAAGGAGGATCTACAGTACAACTCGAAGACCGAGGAATCAACAATTACTTCAAGGGACAGGAACTTGACAGAGGAGTCAAACACCACATCCAACAAGGAGACAACCTAGATTAGCAATAGAAGGGAACTAGCTTCCTAAACCTAGCTCCTACTTAGCTAGAATCTATTCTTAGCCTCTCTAGCTAGTTAAATACTCTACAAATAGAGTTCGTGATAGGACTAGACTACGAGTCGTTCTTCTGGAGTTATCTGCAGTTTTACCTCATTGTAAAGTAGGAGGCTATGATGATCTTATGTAACAGAGTCTGTGTGTAATTCTATAGACATGCCTTGGACCGCATATGTTTCTATTGTACCACTCTGAGCAATATAATACTAGTGGAACGGTGTTTCACTGGTGTTATATCAGACTTGCATACTACACCATGCAGTGGTATGTCGGGTCACCACAGTTGGTATCAGAGCAAATGCTTTGACCTTAGGATTAAAAACCCTTTAAAGGAGACCTATAGGATTGGTAGCGTCTATAGGAAGTGTCTTAGGTAAACCAAATACTTTTTATGACTTGAGATGGATATTCACTTGAGAATAATCCTGACACACTTGAGTCAACATTTCTTTTCTAGCTTACCAAGATAAAATAAAGTTAGTTAGCTAATCTCAAATATGTAGTATACCATTAAGTCCTTAAAACAATAGATGAGTAGACCACAGCTTGGTATACAATACATGGTAGTCCAAAGAGAGGATACAACCATAAGGAAGCTATCCTATTGGAAGATGTGTACCAACACATATTATGATTAAATACAAGTATTCGGACACTGTAATAGGAATAATATCAAGTGATGAAGATAATTATGATATCCTATTAGAAGGTATAAACCAATACAAGTAATGGGTAAGTAAATTATCCAAACTTGTGAAACAACTGATAGTAAGTAATAAAAACAAGTGATATGAGGTAGTATAGACCATGATGAGTCAATCATGGAAAATAAGGAAGAGTGATAGGAATAATATATGTCTACTTACATGGTAGAGTTGCTAATCATATATGATTCACCTGAGAATCATTATGTGATGGAATAGAACATCATAAACATTTAGGAGAAGAAAAATAAGAATCCAAGTAGTTCAACAAAAGTGCAGGAATTGTGTTCCAAAACCATGGGAAGTGTGCCAAGCACATCATGACCATAGTTTTACAATAGTATAAACACTTGAAAGTATAGGAGCTATATTCCAATAGTTATGTGTTTAGATGAGCCATGTTAGAACCTAGACCTATCATGTGAGATAGTCCTCAATATAATGAAGGTTAAGTAGTACTTCCAAAGAAAATTAGGTTAACCTTAACCATCCCCAAACCACTTTGTGTCAAGTTTATCCCATTGCAATTGTGCAATTAAGGTAAATATTGAGACAAATAGTAGAATCCCATATATTCGTGCTAAATATCACGATATAATCCTATATTATGTGGTGTTATATACTACACATCTCAGCCTGATGTTTAGAGATGTCTTACTCAACTATTATATTCAGGCTTATGATGGTGTGTATTATAAACACAAAGCTGAATCTTCTTGGATTTTATTGGATTTTCATTGTTTGACTAGATCCATACATGAAGTTTGACTTTGATATGCAAATGCATGTTGCAATATCAAGTTCCTACTTGATGTTAAAGATCTAGAGGGTAATAGTATTCGTGTGAGGAAGTGACGAATTCGGAAGATTCTGAAGACAAGATGAAGGTTCATCAAATAAAGGAAACAAAGTTGTGGGAAGTAACCACCATACTCTGATGGAAATACCAATCAACATTCATGCTTTACCTCCACAGAGGAGTACTTTAGTACATAAGAAGCATGAAGGTGAGAAATCTGGTGATTATGGAGTAGTAGAAGTAGAACCATAGTCATTATGGAAGAAGGAATGCATGGGAAATCACTTAGGATACTATATTCATAGTGTCAGTTAGTGGTTTTCTTGCAAAATAAACCCTGAATGAAGGAATGTGATATATGAAATCATAGCAGACATAAGAAGACCATAGTCGATATCAGAAGACCACAATTGGTATAATATCAATGCTGCGAGATAAAGTAGAAGATGTCTCGTCCAGTTGATCAGAACCTATAATAGAATCCAATTTTAGATATCAAATAGCCACAGTTGGTATAATAACCACAGCTGGTATCAGTTGGTATTACAAAATAGTCCACGATTTAATTAGTTGTAACAAAAGTTTGTGAACAAATAAAAATCTTGACAGCCAAATAGCTAGGTCTATAAACATTCAGTCAAAGGATTCAGATTGGATGTCCACAATTGGGTGGATACACCACAAAGTTCTTCGCAAAACCTTCGAGGAATATAAATTGTAAACAAGACCTATACCAATATTCTAATCATAAGTCCAAGAAAAGGAGTTGAAGACCTTAAGCAAACTTTAAGGGGTAGAGTAAAGATTGATTTGGTGTACAGTAACTCAATACTTTAAGCTACATAGAAGCAGAAGGTCTGAACTGAGAGGAAGTTCGATCTTATTTTCATAAGATTGTTGAACACTACTTTCAGAAGGATGTCAGACCAGAAGCCGAGGTTCATACCTCGAGGAAGTAAGAAGTGGACTAAAACTTGAGAAAGTGAGTAATATTTACTCAGAAATACGGTAGCTCAAGTCAGATAAGCGTAAAGAAGTTGGACGAAGAAAATATCATAGATCAATTACAACTCAAGAAGGCCAAAGACCCAAGTAGATTGACCATACCAAGACTAAAGTCTGTGTGAAAGATTCCTTTCATGGAACCTAAAGAATCCAAAATAGTTCTAGGTATCAACTATAAACCATGATTGGATGGACTAAATTAGTCTAATCCATTCTTAGGAATAAACCATCACGACCATTTCCATAGTAAGCACCTTACTAAGTACCCATATTGAAGTTTTGGTAGTAAGGGAAAAACAAAGACCTATTTTATCAAATAGGAGAATGTTATCCAATTAGTCCTCAATAAAGACTGCCAGGACAAGAAGAAGTCCCAATCATTGAATCTTCAATGAGATAGGAAACAAGATTATAATAGTTGGAAGAAATCAATGAATCAAAGTAAGAGCCATGGTTCAGAGACAAGTATTATTAGATTCCAAGAAGAAAATCATAGAACTGGAGAAAGAACTAATGTTCAGAGACAGACACTAATGGATTCCAGGAAGAATCTGGACAAGGGATATATTCAATTATATCCAGTGAGATCACCACGGAGTTCGAGAAACGTCGTAGTCTGCACAAGTCAGATCCACACTTCGGAAACGTGAGAGCGATCAAACTTCGAGGACGAAGTTTAGTTTAAGGGGTAGAGACTGTAATATCCCAGGTTATGGGGTTACAAAAATAGAGGAAACGGATTTGTGCATTGCATTCATGCATAGAAAATCTGGGGAATTTTCGCGCTTTTAAGTAAAACAGTCACAGTAACTAAAGTTTCACTTGACCTTGGTGGAATTGAAGTAGCTCATCAAGTCAATCGTTATAAACCTCAATGTGACTTTGTTTAAAACTTTGTTTTGGGTAGAGATGATTTGATCTAAGGGGTTAGATCAAATGGAACTAATAATAAACACAACAACACTTTACTTAATGATCAACTACTTGATCTTATTGAAGATCACAACATGATATTCCTTGCCATAACATATGAACATATATTCAATGGTAAATCTAGTAACAATAAAATGAAGAAACCATTCTTCACTTATCTTTTCCATGTCTTAAACTAATCCTTGATTCTACCATGAACCTCATGGTATTCATTCTATTTCAATCTTGGAAACATAACAAGGAGATCAACTCTAGAAATATATATCCTTCTCTATATTCCATATTATTATACATCAAACCAAGAGAGATGAGAGTTCTATATTATTTATTAGAGAAGCAATAACAAACCTTGAGCTAAACCTTGGATATACATCCAAGTATTCAAATCATCATCTTTGAGAGGAACACTAGGATATAATTCAAGACAATTCCTAGAGAGATAAACCATTTATATTTAACATAGACATTGAGGATCATATCAATTTCTATGGAGCCTACACTTAGGTTAGTATTAAAGTCCTTCCCCAAATAATAGAGAGACCACTCATACCAATCTTAGTTTTACCTATTTAAGAATAAAGGATAATCATTGAACTAAAGTATTAGAATATTAACCATTTCATCTTGGAGTGGTGAGACAACCTAATATCACATGAAATAATACCATATCCAGGAATTGATAAGGTGAGGAAGAGACTAACCCAATTTAGCTAGACAGATGGAACCTTAGCCTAGATACCTAAGGAGATATTAAGAGTACACCATAAACCCTAGAATAACTCGTTCTTAAATGAGAGAGCTCAACCTATGGTGTTATACTCAAGATAAATGAGACAACCATAACCATGCCCATTCAAGAAACTATAAAAGAAAGTCTATGTTTAGTTGATCAAGACAACACTTGATTTTGGGAGTGAGAAACCAAATTCATCGTAGATACCTTAGCAAGCCAAACCTTGACTATTATAAATTGAGTAATGATCATAAACCCTAAGAACTTGAGGTAAGGATATTAAGAACAAGTGGATCATGCCCAATCCATGATCATGTTCTTGAGAGATGTGAGGATAAGTTAAACCCTACTAGAATATGTAGATCTCATCCTCACATAAAATTATAGGAAGATCACTAGTAATCAAATCCAGGCTTATATCCCAACCTTAACTTATGAATCACTTGGTGATCATAAGTAGAATCCTAACACACCCACATTCCATAGATTAATGAACCTAAGAAAACCTTAGAGTTAAACTCTATATTTTATATGGTGAGAAACCAATCACCCATAAAACCAAAGTTAACTATAAAAAGAACTATAACCATTGTAGTTACTTTAATGATTAATTGAGAATACTAATAGAAGTTAATGGGTAGAAGATAAAACCAATTCTCAAATCCTTAGTAATTAGAGAAGCACATGAAATATTAAGCAAGTAACCATCTTATCATGGTTAGGGGAGATTAACCCTAGCCCATGCAACATGATGTCATTTCATCTCTATAACCTAGAATTATATCTCAAACCTAGTTGTGGATCACTTGGGTGATTACAATTATAAAACCAGACCATAATTGAGATTCAAAACAATTACCATTAGATGAATATGGTTAGAACCCTACTTGTTCATTAAATCAAATCCTATGCTTCAATTGTTAAACACAAGAGACACCCAATGATAAACCCTATATTAAAACCATGTGTGATTATCAACCACCCATTCTTATAATTAGAACCAAACCATAATGAGAATAGTATCTACTCTAGGTATTTCAAGGTGTTAGTACTAAACCCGAAAAGGGAGTTACAATAGAACTTACAAGACTTTTAATATTAATGAAGCATCTTATCAACCCTAACAAAATACTCTTAAAGCCAAGAGAGGGATTAATTGAATTATCATCATTAAGAACCTTACTTAAAAAGGTTAACCATATTCAAATGCAAGTGTACAAACACTATGGTTAAACACATAATAATGATCCACCCATAATTCTACCATGAAAAATAAGGCAGGTTAGAATTAATCCTATAGGAAAAAGGGAACTAAAGTGAGTATCTAAAATCATATGTAATTAAAAATTGCAACAAAGCTCACATATGTGAAATGATTATTCAGAAACAATACTGTAATACAATGGCCCCGGTATTAGACCTCATGAAAGTCAAATTGTCAAACACCTGCAAAATGAAATGAAATCAAGTTAGATTCAAACCAGAAAATTATATAAAAGAAAACAGAAAAAGAAAAACTGAAATAAAAAGAAAAGGAGAGAAAGGAGACTTACTCGGCCGAGAAGCAGCAAGCAGCAGCCCAACCACCGCAGGCCGAGCAGCCCAGCCAGAAGCCCACCAAGATGGCCCGGACCATCACCAGACCAGCCCACCGTACCCCTTCATAAAAATTTAACGAGGAGGAGTTCATCCTCATCCTCTCCATCGTGCTGGAGGCCACGACGACGCCGTGATCGTCTTCCTCTTCGTGCTGGCGCCCTCTCCGCGACCGACTCCGTGACGAGGCACGCTCCGGCGTTGTATAAAGGCTCGCGACGACCTCTCGTTCTCGAGTTCTTCCTCCCCGCTCCAAAAATTCCCGTACGAAACCCTAGCCCGCCCCGGTCATCTCCCTCGCCGCCGTTCGGAGCCTCTCCAAACCTCGCCGTGGACACCATCAACGTCGCCGTGCTCTACTTGCTACTACTGCGCAAGGAATCGAGGTGGGGCGTCCCAGAACACCGCCGTCGAGTTCATCTTCCCCGACGCCGGGAGCGACGAATTCCGGCGATGCCGTCCACCTCTGGCCTCGCCGACACGCTCGGCGTGCTCGCGGTGAGTCACTGACTCCCTAGCGCATCACGGCATCCTCCCTAGCCCCCTGCATCGCCGTAGCGCCATACGCCTGCGAGCGCCGCCGCGGTACCCCGCCGGAGAGCACGCTCCGGTGACCAAACCGGAGCGGCGCTACCACCAGTAGCTTCGTCGCATCTTCCTCTTTCCAGCAAGCCCGCGCACAGCCCCGCGGGGGACCGAAATCGCCGGCGACCATCGAGGTCTGCCGCCGGTCACCACGTCCATCGCCACGTCATCGATTTTGACCGCAGTCAATGCCACCGTGGCGTGTGACATGGCCACGGGCCCATTAGTCAGTGAGTAGGGGTAGGTGTAGCCGGTAGATTTAGCAAGTATTGTTTTAATTTCAATTCAATAAATTGCTGCAACTTCAGTATGATTATAAAAAATTCAATTTAAGTCCGAAAAATATAAATGAGTTATCAAAATTCTTAGAAAATAAAAATCTATCCAATAAAAATATAATATGGAATTTTTATTTTTAATAAAAATTCAATTGTTTAATACTTGTTATTTAAGCCTTTTCTTTTAATTTAAAATACAATTAAAATTCAGAAATTAGGAAAACTTTATAAATTAAATAAAAACCAGTAAAGTAAGTAAAGAAAACTTTAAAACTAATTTCCTTTATCTGGAACTTATTAAATCTTTATTATTGGAATTTAAAACCTAAAATAGCAATTACCTTAATTATTAATTCATTAAAAATAATAAAATGTCAAATCCAATATTATTATTCCAAATTTATTAATAACTTCAACTTTATTAATGAAGTTATTAATCCAATAATTATAGGGTAATTAGGAAACCCTAGTTCCATTTTAAACCAAGTGATAACCTCATAATTTTATGTGGAACCCTAAAACCCTAGCTCAATTATGCACAAACCCTAGTTCCATTATTACGTGTGAAACCTAAATTGCTTCTAAACCTAAACCTAGGTTAGAATATGTGATCATGTACTTACCTCTGATCCACAAAACCATAATTAGCAATTAAATACTGGTTATGTCCACATAAAATGTAGGAGCTCTTTTATCAATCATTTAGTACTCCATATATGCATTCCTATCCATCATGGTTGATCAAATAGGGTCAACCAAATGCAAACCCTAGCTCATATCCTTAGAATTATCATCTTTAAGTAACTTTAATTAGCATCACACCATGGAGATGAACCCTAATAGCAACCATGTCAGTATCTTGCATCACCTAACCATACTCCACTAAACCCTATTAGTGTGAGATAATTATTAATCCTCCTATTTAGGAAACCACCATTCCTTACTTAGTAGATCCAATAGTAAACCCTAGATACCACACCAATAATTGAAATACTTCTTATTACTTAAGAAGTATGTTCTTCGAAAGTTATTCTTTTGAAGAAAATAAGAATCACCATCAACCCTGCTTATAAGAACCTATAAGCCCTAGCTAGCAATCACCAGCCAGCTGAATCAACCTTGATAGCAACCATGTATAAATACTTGCTTGGGATGCCTAAGCTTAACTCAGCCCTTTACCAGCCTTAGGTATTGATGAATCCAACCTTGTTTGGATCCATCTAAACCTTACTCCAGAAACTAAATGAAAACATAGTCAACCATAGAACTCCACAAGCCTAATTATCATACTTGTTCTTTATTAAAGAACATGTTCTTCAAAAGTTATTCTTTTGAATTATATGATAAATAATCATTACCCATGTCATATAGTGCTAATCCCAACCACTATTCATTACATGTCGGATTATACAAAATGTTATTGTTGTGTGCTATTAATGCTATTGTTATGATATGTTGCAACACATGTTTAGGATACCATGTAATCACACCCTGAATTAATCATCACAACTCACTAATCCTAAATCATCGGGGTTAGGTCACGCTTAGAGCGATTGCATCTCATTCTTATGCATTATTGCATCCTTGCCAATCTTTTAAACATCGTCCTTACCGGACGATGATGCTATTTCAGAATTTGGAGTTATTGCAGTATCGAAGACCTTGCCTCGCATAATCTTGCAGTCAAGAAAGGCAAGTTCATCACTTGCTCATGTCATTTGAGTATTTCTATCAAATTACTTGCAAAGTATTATGGTTATCACTATTGCATAAAAACCAAAACCACTACTTTCATAACTATGAATATGACTATGTGGTGGGCAATGGAACCATGGATTGTGTTGATATGGTGGAGGTTCCATTGCACGGGTTTATATCCATCTAGGATTAAACAACAAATGTCGCCGATGATTCTTGTGCCGTAATACCCGTGTTAACCATAAGATCCGGAGTGGGACGGAGTAGTCAAAAGTGTTTCCACCTCTCGTTCATCAACGGATGCGCTTTACCGTAGACACTTGTATCCGTCGGCGGCAAGCGGTAGGCCGGGGAAGCCTTAAGTCCCCACGGTACGGTCCGTAGACACTTGTCGTTCGAAGAACAAGCGGTAGGTTGGGGAAGCCTTAAGTCCCCACGGTATTGCGGTCTATGATGGGTTGCAGCCACCGGCGTAGGAGTGTATGGTAGAGCCCAAGCACTCGCTGTCGTGGTCGGGGTCCACCCCGAAATTACGGGAATAATGGGACCGACGTGGACCCAGGGTCGGCGCATGCAACAAAGGGTGGGTGTTCGAGGTAGCGGAGGAACATGATTGGCTAGACCTTATACCGGGCCTCACACCAAAGGAAGTGTGGACGGGAACATATGCCCGGTTGGCACCAAGGTTAAGATCTCTTATGGGTAAAGCAACACACCTCTGCAGAGTGTAAAGAACCGTGACTCGTCACTCCCTGTTCCGGGATATGGAACTGCGAACGCGGCCGGAAAGGAGCTCCATGAAGTTCTAGTAAACCGGTGAAGGTCGACGGACATAGTTCTTCCGAATAAAAGCAACCTTTTGAAGAAATGATTATGAAAACTTGCATTGGTATTAGACTTTCTAGTCTAATGCCGTAGCTAGTGCATTAAACACCTCTTTCCTATAATGAACTTGTTGAGTACGCTCGTACTCATTCCACTCTTAAATCCCGTGCTTAGATATGGAGGCATCGAAGGAGGATCTACAGTACAACTCGAAGACCGAGGAATCAACAATTACTTCAAGGGACAGGAACCTGACAGAGGAGTCAAACACCACATCCAACAAGGAGACAACCTAGATTAGCAATAGAAGGGAACTAGCTTCCTAAACCTAGCTCCTACTTAGCTAGAATCTATTCTTAGCCTCTCTAGCTAGTTAAATACTCTACAAATAGAGTTCGTGATAGGACTAGACTACGAGTCGTTCTTCTGGAGTTATCTGCAGTTTTACCTCATTGTAAAGTAGGAGGCTATGATGATCTTATGTAACAGAGTCTGTGTGTAATTCTATAGACATGCCTTGGACCGCATATGTTTCTGTTGTACCACTCTGAGCAATATAATACTAGTGGAACGGTGTTTCACTGGTGTTATATCAGACTTGCATACTACACCATGCAGTGGTATGCCGGGTCACCACACAGCATCCCCAAGCTTAGTTCCTGCTCGTCCCGAGCAGGTAAACGATAACAAAGATAATTTCTGGAGTGACATGCCATCATAACCTTGATCATACTATTGTAAACATATGTAATGAATGCAGCGATCAAAACAATGGTAATGACATGAGTATACAACTGAATCATAAAGCAAAGACTTTTCATGAATAGCACTTCAAGACAAGCATCAATAAGTCTTGCATAAGAGTTAACTCATAAAGTAATAAATCAAAGTAAAGGTATTGAAGCAACACAAAGGAAGATTAAGTTTCAGCGGTTGCTTTCAACTTATAACATGTATATCTCATGGATAATTGTCAACATAGAGAAATATAACAAGTGCAATATGCAAGTATGTAGGAATCAATGCACAGTTCACACAAGTGTTTGCTTCTTGAGGTGGAGAGAGATAGGTGAACTGACTCAACATTAAAAGTAAAAGAAAGGTCCTTCAAAGAGGAAAGCATCGATTGCTATATTTGTGCTAGAGCTTTTATTTTGAAAACAAGAAACAATTTTGTCAACGGTAGTAATAAAGCATATGTATCATGTAAATTATATCTTACAAGTTGCAAGCCTCATGCATAGTATACTAATAGTGCCCGCACCTTGTCCTAATTAGCTTGGACTACCGGGATCATCGCAATACACATGTTTTAACCAAGTGTCACAAAGGGGTACCTCCATGCCGCCTGTACAAAGGTCTAAGGAGAAAGCTCGCATTTTGGATTTCTCGCTTTTGATTATTCTCAACTTAGACATCCATACCGGGACAACATGGACAACAGATAATGGACTCCTCTTTAATGCATAAGCATGTAGCAACAATTAGTGTTCTCATATGAGTTTGAGGATATATGTCCAGAACTGAAACTTCCACCATGATTCATGGTTTTAGTTAGCGGCCCAATGTTCTTCTCTAACAATATGCATGCTCTAACCATTAAAGTGGTAGATCTCCCTTACGTCAGACAAGACCAACATGCATAGCAACTCACATGATATTCAACAAAGAGTAGTTGATGGCGTCCCCAGAAAACATGGTTATCGCACAACAAGCAACTTAATAAGAGATAAAGTGCATAAGTACATATTCAATACCACAATAGTTTTTAAGCTATTTGTCCCATGAGCTATATATTGCAAAGGTAGAGAATGGAAATTTTAAAGGTAGCACTCAAGCAATTTACTTTGGAATGGCGGAGAAATACCATGTAGTAGGTAGGTATGGTGGACACAAATGGCATAGTGGTTGGCTCAAGGATTTTGGATGCATGAGAAGTATTCCCTCTCGATACAAGGTTTAGGCTAGCAAGGTTATTTGAAACAAACACAAGGATGAACCGGTGCAGCAAAACTCACATAAAAGACATATTGTAAACATTATAAGACTCTACACCGTCTTCCTTGTTGTTCAAACTCAATACTAGAAATTATCTAGACTTTAGAGAGACCAAATATGCAAACCAAATTTAGCAAGCTCTAGGTGTTTCTTCATTAATGGGTGCAAAGTATATGATGCAAGAGCTTAAACATGAGCACAACAATTGCCAAGTATCAAATTATTCAAGACATTTTAGAATTACTACATGTAGCATTTCCCGATTCCAACCATATAACAATTTAACGAAGAAGATTCAACCTTCGCCATGAATACTATGAGTAAAGCCTAAGGACATATTTGTCCATATGCAACAGCGGAACGTGTCTCTATCCCACACAATGAATGCTAGGATCCATTTTATTCAAACAAAACAAAAACAAAAACAAACCGACGCTCCAAGTAAAGTACATAAGATGTGACGGAATAAAAATATAGTTTCAGGGGAGGAACCTGATAATGTTGTCGATGAAGAAGGGGATGCCTTGGGCATCCCCAAGCTTAGACGCTTGAGTCTTCTTAAAATATGCAGGGGTGAACCACCGGGGCATCCCCAAGCTTAGAGCTTTCACTCTCCTTGATCATATTGTATCATCTCCCTCTCTTGATCCTTGAAAACTTCCTCCACACCAAACTCGAAACAACTCATTAGAGGGTTAGTGTACAATAAAAATTAACATGTTCAGAGGTGACACAATCATTCTTAACACTTCTGGACATTGCATAAAACTACTGGACATTAATGGAACAAAGAAATTCATCCATCATAGCAAAAGAGGCAATGCGAAATAAAAGGCAGAATCTGTCAAAACAGAACAGTCCGTAAAGATGGATTTTATTGAGGCACCAGAATTGCTCAAATGAAAATGCCCAAATTGAATGAAAGTTGCGTACATATCTGAGGATCACGCACGTAAATTGACATATTTTTCTGAGCTACCTACAGAGAGGCAGGTCGAAATTCGTGACAGCAAAGAAATATGTTACTGCGCAGCAATCCAAATCTAGTATGAACCTTACTATCAAAGACTTTACTTGGCACAACAATGCACAAAACTAAGATAAGGAGAGGTTGCTACAGTAGTAAACAACTTCCAAGACTCAAATATAAAACAAAATACTGTAGTAAAAACATGGGTTGTCTCCCATAAGCGCTTTTCTTTAACGCCTTTCAGCTAGGCGCAGAAAGTGTATATCAAGTGTTATCAAGAGATGATGCATCGACAGCGGGGTTTGGAGTTTTCTCAACTATGCATTGTATCTTATCTATGTATGTTTCAGAGGCTCCCTTTTCATTACCCTTAGGCTTGCTACTCTCATCAAACAAATCTTCAGGAACAATCCAATCAAAATTCTTTTCTAGTGCCTCGCACATTCCCAAGAGCTTGCAAGGTATCGATGTTTTAATATCCCCCTCATAATTAACTTTATTAGTGTACTTTTGTCTATCTTTTTCCATATTTTCAAGGGTGCTAGCAAAGTTTGTATAAGAGCCAAGCATATTATATTTAGTAAAGACCTTTCTAGCTTCTCTTGCTACATCACCAAATTCTTTAAGAAGGGTTTCTAGGACAAAATCTTTCTTTTCTCCTTCTTCCATATCACTTAGTGTAAGGAACATATGCTGCATTACGGGGTTGAGGTTAACAAATCTAGCTTCTAACATGTGTACTAAATAAGCAGCAAGCAATTTCATAAGTAGGAGCAAGTTCTACCGAGGTGTCTATCTTCAAAATCTTCAACCGTACTAATATGAGTGAAAAAATCTTCTATATTATCTTTCCCGAGGATAGACCCTCGCCCTACCGGTACATCTTTAAGAATAAACTTAGGAGGAAACATGATGAAGCAAGTAAAGTAAATGCAAGTAACTAATTTTTTTTGTGTTTTTGATATAGGGTGCAAGACAGTAAATAAAGTAAAGCTAGCAACTAATTTTTTTGTGTTTTGATATAAGTGCAGCAAACAAAGTAGTAAATAAAATAAAGCAAGACAAAAACAAAGTAAAGAGATTGGATTGTGGAGACTCCCCTTGCAGCGTGTCTTGATCTCCCCGGCAACGGCGCCAGAAAATATTCTGGCGTGTAGTTGACGTGGGAGTTAGAAATCTCTGTGGTGTAACTTTTCTTCAGGTCCCCGGCAACGGCGCCAGAAAATATGCTTGATAC
The DNA here is from genome assembly GCF_022539505.1 of Lolium rigidum. Classification (NCBI taxonomy): domain Eukaryota; kingdom Viridiplantae; phylum Streptophyta; class Magnoliopsida; order Poales; family Poaceae; genus Lolium; species Lolium rigidum. Next base: position 261,790,638 of record NC_061514.1, read on the forward strand.
GCGTACAACACGCGTCCGTTGGGAACCCCAAGTGGAAGGTGTGATGCGCACAGCGGCAAGTTTTCCCTCAGAAAGAAACTAAGGTTTATCGAACCAGGAGGAGCCAAGAAGCATGTTGAAGGTTGATGGCGGCGGGATGTAGTGCGGCGCAACACCAGAGATTCCGGCGCCAACGTGGAACCTGCACAACACAACCAAAGTACTTTGCCCCAACGAAACAAAGTGAGGTTGTCAATCTCACCGGCTTGTCGTAACAAAGGATTAGATGTATAGTGTGGATGATGATTGTTTGCGTGAAAACAAGAAAGAACAAGTATTGCAGTAGATTGTATTTCAGATGTAAAGAATGGACCGGGGTCCACAGTTCACTAGAGGTGTCTCTCCCATAAGATAAATAGCATGTTGGGTGAACAAATTACGGTCGGGCAATTGACAAATAGAGAGGGCATGACAATGCACATACATGATATGATGAATATTGTGAGATTTAATTGGGCATTACGACAAAGTACATAGACCGCTATCCAGCATGCATCTATGCCTAAAAAGTCCACCTTCGAGTTATCATCCGAACCCCTTCCAGTATTAAGTTGCAAAACAACGGACAACCGCATTAAGTATGGTGCGTAATGTAATCAATAACTACATCCTCGGACATAGCATCAATGTTTTATCCCTAGTGGCAACAAGACATCCACAACCTTAGAACTTTCCGTCGGTGTCCCGCATTTAATGGAGGCATGAACCCACTATCGAGCATAAATACTCCCTCTTGGAGTTAAGAGCAAAAACTTGGCCAGAGCCTCTACTAATAACGGAGAGCATGCAAGATCATAAACAACACATAGGTAATAGATTGATAATCAACATAACATAGTATTCTCTATCCATCGGATCCCGACAAACACAACATATAGAATTACGGATAGATGATCTTGATCATGTTAGGCAGCTCACAAGATCCGACAATGAAGCACATGAGGAGAAGACAACCATCTAGCTACCGCTATGGACCCATAGTCCAGGGGTGAACTACTCACTCATCACTTCGGAGGCGACCATGGCGGTGAAGAGTCCTCCGGGAGATGATTCCCCTCTCCGGCAGGGTGCCGGAGGTGATCTCCGTGAATCCCCCGAGATGGGATTGACGGCGGCGGCGTCTCGCAAGGTTTTCCGTATCGTGGCTCTCGCATCGGGGGTTTCGCGACGAAGACCTTAAGTAGGCGGAAGGGCGGAGTCGGAGGGGTCACGGGGGCCCCACACAGCAGGGCCGCGCCGCCCTAGTGTGGCGGCGCCCCGTGGCCCCACTTCGTCTTCCCTTCGGTCTTCTGGAAGCTTCGTGGCAAAATAGGACCCTGGGCGTTGATTTCGTCCAATTCCGAGAATATTTCCTTTGTAGGATTTCTGAAACCAAAAACAGCAGAAAACAAGCAATCGGCTCTTCGGCATCTCGTTAATAGGTTAGTGCCGGAAAATGCATAAATACGACATATAATGTGTATAAAACATGTAGATATCATCAATAATGTGGCATGGAACATAAGAAATTATCGATACGTCGGAGACGTATCAACTAGTCCTATAGTTGTTACTTTATCACCTGAGGAATCGATCTTTACTTTTAAACAAGGTGGTGAAGAGAGTTTTAAAGAAGCTTGGTCTAGAATTTTTGATTCTTATAGTAAAACTGAACCTAAAATGACTCTAAGTTTGCTTCTTAGTAACTTTTATTTTGGGCTTATTCTTCGCTATAGATATGCCTTAGATGTCTGTAGTGGGAGGATATTTCCTTCACCGTGATGGGGATCAAGCTTATAATGCCATAAAAAAATTGGTTGCATCATCTAGCTCCGCTAATAATTTTGATTCATCTCTTGCTAGCATTCATAATAGATTAAACACTCTCGAAACGAATATATCTTGTTTAAAAAAGGGTATAACCAGATTCGTGAGTATTATGATTATGTTCCAGTAAGCTGATACGTCTCAAACATATCTATAATTTCTTATGTTTCATGCTACTTTTATGACAATACCTACATGTTTTATACACATTATATGTCATATTTATGCGTTTTCCGGAACTAACCTATTGACGACATGCCGAAGGGCCGCTTGCTTGTCTCGCTGTTTTTGGTTTCAGAAATCCTAGTAAGGAAATATTCTCGAATCGGACGAAATCAACGCCCAGCATCTTAGAATCACACGAAGCTTCCGTAACACCCGAGAGCCGCCAGAGGAGGCCCCTGTGGGCCCCAGATGATAGGCTGGCGCGGCCAGGGGGTGGGCCGCGCCCCCCTACTGTGTCGTCGCCTCGTCAGCCCTCCGACTCCGCCTCTTCGCCTATTTAAGCCTCCTCGACCTAAAACCTCGATACGGAAAAGCCACGGTACGAGAAACCTTCCGGAGCCGCCGCCATCGCGAAGCCAAGATCCGGGGACAGGAGTCTCCGTTCCGGCACGCCGCCGGACGGGGAAGTGCCCCGGAAGGCTCCTCCATCGACACCACCGCCATCTCCATCAACGCTGCTCGTCTCCCATGAGGAGGGAGTAGTTCTCCATCGAGGCTAAGGGCTGTACCGATAGCTATGTGGTTAATCTCTCTCCTATGTACTTCAATACAATGATCTCATGAGCTGCCTTACATGATTGAGATTCATATGAGTTTTGTATCACTATTCATCTATGTGTTACTCTAGCAATGTTATTAAAGTACTCTATTCCTCCTCCATGGTGTAATGGTGATAGTGTGTGCATCATGTAGTACTTGGCGTAGGTTATGATTGTAATCTCTTGTAGATTATGAAGTTAATTATTGCTATGATAGTATTGATGTGATCTATTCCTCCTTCATAGTGTGATGGTGACAAGTGTGCATGCTATGTTAGTACTTGGTTTAATTGCAATGATCTATCATGCACCCTAAGGTTATTTAAATATGAACATTGAATGTTGTGGAGCTTGTTAACTCCGGCATTGAGGTGCTCTTATAGCCCTACGCAATTAGTGGTGTTCATCATCCAACAAGAGAGTGTAGAGTGGTTTTATTATGTGATCAATGTTGAGAGTGTCCACTAGTGAAAGTATGATCCCTAGGCCTTGTTTCTAAGCATCGAAACTCCGTTTATTTACCGTTCGTTGCATGTTTACTCGCTGCCATATTTTATTCAGATTGTTACTACCACTCATATTCATCCATACTACTTGTATTTCACTATCTCTTCGCCGAACTAGTGCACCTATACATCTGACAAGTGTATTAGGTGTGTTGGGGACACAAGAGACTTCTTGTATCGTGATTGCAGGGTTGCTTGAGAGGGATATCTTTGACCTCTTCCTCCCCGAGTTCGATAAACCTTGGGTGATCCACTTAAGGGAAACTTGCTACTGTTCTACAAACCTCTCGCTCTTGGAGGCCCAACACTCGTCTACAAGAATAGAAGCACCCGTAGACATCAAGCACTTTTCTCGGCGCCGTTGCCGGGGAGGAAAGGTAAACGGCACTCACACACCGGACCCCGGCAACGAAGCACTTTTCCGGCGCCGTTGCCGGGAGGAAAGGTAAAGGCACTCATACTCCGGTCCCGTGTAACTAAGTACTTTTCTCGTTGCCGTTGTGTGTGTGCTCGAAGCTATTTCCTTTAGATCCTGCAATTGCATCTTTTTGTTTCTTGTTTACACTAGTTAGGCATAATGGAAAACAACAAAAATATGAGAGATCTTTATGAACTTTATCTTGAATTAGGACATGATGTGTTTGAAGAGAGAATTAAAAAACCCATGGAACTTTATATGCATGCTAATGGGAATGTTATTAATATGAATGCTTTGAACACTATTGTTGCTAATGCTATGGAAAATTCTAAGCTTGGGGAGGTCGGTTTTGATGAAAATGATCTCTTTAGGCCCTCCGGGTATTGAGGAGAAAGTTTATGTTGATTATGATATGCCTCCGATTTATGATGATTATAATGATAGTGGTCTTTTGGTGCCACCTACTATGGAGAGTAAATTTTATTATGATTATACTATGCCTCCTACACTTGATGAGAATAATAATGATAGCTACTTTGATGAATTTGCTCCCACTATTACTAACAAAATTAATTATGCTTATGTGGAGAGTAATTATTGTATGCATGAGACTCATGATAAGAATGTTTCATTTGATAGTTATATTGTTGAGTTTGCTCATGATGCTACTGAATATTATTATGAGAGAGGAAAATATGGTTGTAGAAATTTTCATGTTACTAAAACACCTCTCTATATGCTGAAAATCTTGAAGTTGCGCTTGTCTAGTTTTCCTATGCTTGTTGCATTATGCCTACATGACTTGTTTATTTACAAGATTCCTATGCATAGGAAGCATGTTAGGCTTAAATTTTTTTTGAATTTGCTTCTTGATGCTCTCTTTTGCTTCAACTACTATTCCTTATGAGTGCATCATTAAAACTGCTGAGCCCATCTTAATGGCTATAAAGAAAGCACTTCTTGGGAGATAACCCATGTATTTATTTTACTACAACAATTTTGTTTTATATTTGAGTCTTGGAAGTTGTTACTACTGTAGCAACCTCTCCTTATCTTTATTTTATTGCATTGTTGTGCCAAGTAAAGTCTTTGATAGTAAGGTTGATACTAGATTTGGATTACTCGCACTGAAACAGATTTCGTCCGTCACGAATTTGGGCAGTGTTCTCTCGTAGGTAACTCAGAAAAATCTGCCAATTTACGTGAGTGATCCTCAGATATGTACGCAACTTTCATTCAATTTGAGCATTTTCATATGAGCAAGTCTGGTGCCTCTTTAAAATTCGTCTTTACGGACTATTCTGTTTTGATAGATTCTGCCTTTTATTTCGCATTGCCTCTTTTGCTGTGTTGGATGGATTTCTTTGCTCCATTAACTTTCAGTAGCTTTGAGCAATGTCCAGAAGTGTTAAGAATGATTGTGTCACCTCTGAACATGTGAATTTTTGATTATGCACTAACCCTCTAATGAGTTTGTTTTGAGTTTGGTGTGGAGGAAGTTTTCAAGGGTCAAGAGAGGAGGATGATACAATATGATCAAGAAGAGTGAAAAGTCTAAGCTTGGGGATGCCCCGTGGTTCATCCCTGCATATTTCAAGAAGACTCAAGCATCTAAGCTTGGGGATGCCCAAGGCATCCCCTTCTTCATCGACAACTTATCAGGTCACCTCTAGTGAAACTATATTTTTATTCCGTCACATCTTATGTGCTTTACTTGGAGCGTCTGTGTGCTTTTATTTTTGTTTTTGTTTGAATAAATACATGCTTGTGTGGGAGAGAGACACGCTCCGCTGTTGCATATGAACACATGTGTTCTTAGCTTTACTTTTAATGTTCATGGCAAAGATTGAAACTGCTTCGTTCATTGTTATATGGTTGGAAACAGAAAATGCTTCATGTGGTAATTGGTATAATGTCTTGAATAATTTGATATTTGGCAATTGTTGTGCTCATATAGATCTTGTTTAAGCTTTTGCATCATGTACTTTGCACCTATTAATGAAGAACTACATAGAGCTTGTTAAAATTTGGTTTGCATAATTGGTTTCTCTAGAGTCTAGATATTTTCTGGTTGAGGTGTTTGAACAACAAGGAGACAGCGTAGAATCTTATAATGCTTGCAATATGTTCTTATGTAAGTTTTGGTGTACCATTATATACTTGAGTTTGGTTCAAACAACCTTGCTAGCCTAGCCTTGTATTGAGAGGAACTCTTCTCGTGCATCCAAATCCTTGAGCCAAAAACTATGCCATTTGTGTCCATCATACCTACCTACTACATGGTATTTTTCTGCCATTCCAAAGTAAATTACTTGAGTGCTACCTTTAAAAATTATATTCTTTGTCTTTGCAATATATAGCTCATGGGAAAATAGCCTAAAAACTATTGTGGTGAAGAATATGTAGCTATGTATCTTATTTCTTATAAGTTGCTTGTTGAGCGGTAACCATGTTTCTGGGGACGCCACCAACTATTACACCTTTGTTGAATATCATGTGAGTTGCTATGCATGTTCGTCTTGTCTAAAGTAAGGGTGATTTATCATGATCAAATGGTTTGAGTATGCATATTGTTAGAGAAGAACATTGGGCCGCTAACTAAAGCCATGATCCATGGTGGAAGTTTCAGTTTGGACAATCAATCCTCAATCTCTTATGAGAATATTATCTGTTGTTGAATGCTTATGCATTAAAGAGGAGTCCATTATCTGTTGTCTATGTTGTCCCGGCATGGATGTCTAAGTTGAGAATAATCAAAAAGCGAGAAATCCAATGCGAACTTTCTCCTTAGACCTTTGTACAGGCGGCATAGAGGTACCCCTTTGTGACACTTGGTTGAAACATATGTTATGCAATGATAATCCATGTAAATCCAAGCGAATTAGGACATGGTGCGGGCACTATTGGTAATCTATGCATGAGGCTTGCAACTTATAAGATGTCTTATACATAACACATATGATTTATTACTACCGTTGACAAAATTGTTTCTATGTTTTCAAAATGAAAAGCTCTAGCACAAAAATAGTAATCCATGCTTCCCTCTCGCGAAGGGCCTATCTTTTACTTTATTGTTGAGTCAGTTTACCTATTCTTTCTATCTTAGAAGCAAACACTTGTATCAATCTGTGTGCATTGATTCTTACATGTTTACCTATTGCACTTGTTATATTACTTTGTGTTGACAATTATCCATGAGATAAACATGTTGAAGTTGAAAGCAACTGCTGAAACTTATATCTTGCTTTGTGTTGCTTCAAAGCTTTCTACTAAGAATTTATTGCTTTATGAGTTAACTCTTATGCAAGTCCTATTGATGTTTGTCTTGAAAGTATTATTCATGAAAAGTCTTTGCTATATGATTCAGTTGTTTATTCATTATCTTTACCATTGCTTCGAATCGCTGCATTCATCTCATATGCTTTACAATAGTATTGATCAAGATTATGATAGCATGTCACTTCAGAAATTATCCTTGTTATCGTTTACCTACTCGAGGGCGAGTAGGAACTAAGCTTGGGGATGCTTGATACGTCTCAAACGTATCTATAATTTCTTATGTTCCATGCTACTTTTATGATGATACTCACATGTTTTATACACACTTTATGTCATTATTATGCATTTTCCGGCACTAACCTATTGACGAGATGCCGAAGAGCCAGCTTGCTGTTTTCTGCTGTTTTTGGTTTCAGAAATCCTACAAAGGAAATATTCTCGAAATTGGACGAAATCAACGCCCATGGTCTTATTTTTCCACGAAGCTTCCAGAAGACCGAGGGAGATACGAAGTGGGGCCACAGGGCGCCGACACCATAAGGCGGCGCGGCCAGGGTGGGCCCCGCGCCGCCCTGTGGTGTGGGGCCCCCGTGCCTCCTCCGACTCTGCCCTTCCGCCTACTTATAGCCTTCGTCGCGAAACCCCTGTACCGAGAGCCACGATACGGAAAACCTTCCAGAGACGCCGCCGCCGCCAATCCCATCTCGGGGGATTCAGGAGATCGCCTCCGGCACCCTACCGGCGAGGGGAATCATCTCCCGGAGGACTCTACATCACCATGATCGCCTCCGGATTGATGTGTGAGTAGTTCACCCCTGGACTATGGGTCCATAGCAGTAGCTAGATGGTTGTCTTCTCCTCATTGTGCTATCATGTTAGATCTTGTGAGCTGCCTATCATGATCAAGATCATCTATTTGTAATGCTACATGTTGTGTTTGTTGGGATCCGATGAATATGGAATACTATGTCAAGTTGATTATCAATCTATCATATATGTTGTTTATGTTCTTGCATGCTCTCCGTTGCTAGTAGAGGCTCGGCCAAGTTGATACTTGTAACTCCAAGAGGGAGTACTTATGCTCGATAGTGGGTTCATGCCTCCATTGAATGCTGGGACGAGTGACGGAAAGTTCTAAGGTTGTGGATGTGCTGTTGCCACTAGGGATAAAACATCAATGCTTTGTCTAAGGATATTTGTGTTGATTACATTACGCACCATACTTAATGCAATTGTCTGTTGTTTGCAACTTAATACTGGAAGGGGTTCGGATGATAACCTGAAGGTGGACTTTTTAGCCATAGATGCATGCTGGATAGCGGTCTATGTACTTTGTCGTAATGCCCTGATTAAATCTCATAGTAGTCACCGTGATATGTATGTGCATTGTTATGCCCTCTCTATTTGTCAATTTCCCAACTGTAATTTGTTCACCCAACATGCTATTTCTTGTCGGAGAGACACCACTAGTGAACTGTGGACCCCGGTCCATTCTTTACATCTGAAATACAATCTACTGCAAACTCTGTTCTTTACTGTTCTTCGCAAACAAACATCATCTTCCACACTATACATTTAGTCCTTTGTTTACAGCAAGCCGGTGAGATTGACAACCTCACTGTTACGTTGGGGCAAAGTACTTTGATTGTGTTGTGCAGGTTCCACGTTGGCGCCGGAATCCCTGGTGTTGCGCCGCACTACACTCCGCCACCAACAACCTTCACGTGTTCCTTGACTCCTACTGGTTCGATAACCTTGGTTTCTTACTGAGGGAAAACTTGCTGCTGTACGCATCACACCTTCCTCTTGGGGTTCCCAACGAACGTGTGTCTTGCACGCCATCAACATTTTATCAAAAGATTTTTCAAAGAGGCAAGAAAGACACATAGGAGCTAGATTTCTTGGAAATAGAATAAGAAGCAATCAAAGGTGAAGGTGATCCATAAATTCAACCAGATGAAGGGTTATCAATTGTCAAAGACAATGAGAATATTGGAATTGATTTTCGGTGGTACATTTCAAGGATTCGAGATCAACTTCACAATAAAAGGCATATGATAAATATATATAAGATTAAACACTATGCACAGATGAAGATTCTTGATAGCTTAAACTAGTCAAACAATCATGCAGAATAATAATTAGAATAACTTGAAGCAAACTGTGTCCCAAATAAAATATAGAGATATGTATTTGAGGAAAAACCGCACGAAAAATTTCCTACTCAAACAAGCACTCATAAGATCAGCAATAAAAGCTTTTTAATAAAAGAGGAGCTTGTTTGAGATAATTAAGAGTATCAACTCTAAGTGGCATAACCTCGTATATTCACATTTACAGGCTTGTGATATATACAAAACATATTACTCCCCCATAATGTGATAAAACATTTCTTCTAATCAAGAGGCAATTAAAAATTGACTAGAGATGATTAATGGACATTTAGAATTTAAATTCCTCATGAGTATGACACACCACATAGTGACGAAATAATCTTGTAATATCAATACTAAGTGGGGAGCGGCGTTTTGGCTCCCGGGAGCATTTGCTCCCGGTTTTTTCGAAAAATTAAAACAAATCGAAAACTTGTCAAAAATTTCCGGAAAAAATCATGCATGTACCTGACCATGGCACGCACCACCGTGTAAAATTTCGTTGCAAAATGTCATTGTATGCGCCCTGGACAAAAATGACAAATTTCTGACATGAAATGAGATCCAAAAATATGAATCTCAGATCTGGAAATTTGTCATTTTTTCCCAGGACGCATACGATGACATTTCGCAGGTACGTGCATGATTTTTTTCAGAATTTTTTGAAAAGTTTTGAAAAACAAAATTTGCTCCCCAAAAATCCGGGAGCAAATGCTCCCGGGAGCCAAGATGAATTTCCGTACTAAGTGGTGGTATCCATGTACACACATTTTAAAGAAAGAGAGATGCACAAGGCATACACTTCCCCAAAATGGGATGTTCCATTAATCACTCAAAGAGAGCCAAAT
>NC_061514.1:261800550-261871317 GCF_022539505.1 Lolium rigidum
GCAAAATGGACGTATAAGTATCAAGCTCTTTTCTCGGCGCCGTTGTCGGGAGATCAAGACACGCCGCAAGGGGAGTCTCCCACATCCAATCTCTTTACTTTGTTTTTGTCTTGCTTTACTTTACTTTATTTAGTGCTTTGTTTGCTCTCTATATCAAAAATACAAAAAAATTAGTTACTAGTTTTACTTTATTTACTGTCTTGTTTGCGTTCTTTATATCAAAAACACAAAAAAATTAGTTACTTGCATTTACTCTACTTTATTTAGTTTGCTTTATTTACTACTGTTAAAATGAATACTCCTAAGAACACTAAGTTGTGTGATTTCACTAGCACAAATAATAATGATTTCCTATGCACACCTATTGCTCCACCTGCTGCTACAGCAGAATTTTTTGAAATTAAACCTGCTTTACTAAATCTTGTTATGAGAGAGGAATTTTCTGGTGTTAGTTCTGATGCTGCTGCTGCCCATCTTAATAATTTTGTTGAACTTTGTGAAATGCAAAAGTATAAGGATGTAGATGGTGACATTATAAAATTAAAATTGTTTCCTTTCTCCTTAAGAGGAAGAGCTAAAGATTGGTTGCTATCTTTGCCTAAAAATAGTATTGATTCATGGACTAAATGTAAGGATGCTTCCATTGGTAGATATTATCCTCCCGCTAAAATTATATCTTTGAGAAGTAGCATAATGAATTTTAAGCAATTGGATAATGAGCATGTTGCCCAAGCATGGGAAAGAATGAAATCTTTGGTAAATAATTGCCCTATCCATGGACTGACTACTTGGATGATCATCCAAACCTTCTATGCAGGATTGAATTTTTCTTCGCGGAACCTATTGGATTCAGCTGCTGGAGGTACTTTTATGTCCATCACCTTAGGCGCGGCAACAAAGCTTCTTGATGATATGATGATCAATTACTCTGAATGGCACACGGAAAGAGCTCCACAAGGTAAGAAGGTAAATTCTGTTGAAGAAACCTCCTCCTTGAGTGATAAGATTGATGCTATTATGTCTATGCTTGTGAATGGTAGATATAATGTTGATCCTAATAATATTCCTTTAGCTTCATTGGTTTCTCAAGAAGAGCATGTTGATGTGAACTTCATTAAAAGTAATAATTTCAACAACAACGCTTATAGGAATAATTCTGGTAACAACTATAGGCCATATCCATCTAATAATGGTAATGGTTATGGTAATTCTTATGGGAATTCTTACAACAATAATAGGAGTGTACCCCCTGGTCTTGAAGCCATTCTTAAAGAATTTATTAGTACACAAACTGCTTTTAACAAATCTGTTGAAGAAAAGCTTGATAAAATTGATGTTCTTGCTTCTAAGGTTGATAGTCTTGCCTCTGATGTTGATCTTTTAAAATTGAAAGTTATGCCTAAAGAAGATAAAGATATTAAGTCATTTGCTACAGCAAACGCCATCCAAGTTTGAATTAATGAAAATATTAGAGATGGCTGAATTGCATGCTAGGTGGGAAAAAGAAGAAACACTAGCTAAAGAGAATAATGTAGGTAAAGTTTGGACTATTACCACCACTAGTAATGTTGATGCTTCACATGTTGCTAAACCTCCTACTATCAATGATAAAATAATTGGTGTTGGCAATGTTTCTACACGTAGTGCAAAGCGTGCAAAATTGCCTGAAACTGCTGAAACTGCTAAAACTGCTGAAGCTGATAAAACTGCTGAAATTTTTCAAAATATTGGGGACAATAATCTCATTGCTGTAGATCATAATTGTTTAGAGTTTGATGATTGTCATATCTCTGAAGTTATTAAGTTCTTACAAAAACTTGCTAGAAGTCCTAATGCTAGTGCTATAAATTTGGCCTTTACAAAACATATTACAAATGCTCTCATAAAAGCTAGAGAAGAGAAATTAAAACTTGAAACTTCTATTCCTAGGAAGTTAGAAGATGGTTGGGAGCCCATCATTAAGATGAAGGTCAATGATTTTGATTGTAATGCTTTATGTGATCTTGGTGCAAGTAATTCTGTTATGCCTAAGAAAATTTATGATATGCTTGACTTACCACCATTGAAAAATTGTTATTTGGATGTTAATCTTGCTGATAATGCTATAAAGAAACCTTTGGGGAGGATTGATAATGTTCACATTACGGTTAACAATAACCTTGTCCCCGTTGATTTTCTTGTCTTGGATATTGAATGCAATGCATCTTGTCCCATTATTTTGGGAAGACCTTTTCTTCGAACTGTTGGTGCTATTATTGATATGAAGGAAGGTAATATTAAGTATCAATTTCCTCTCAAGAAAGGTATGGCACACTTCCCTAGAAAGATAATGAAGTTACCTTATGATTCTATTATTAGAACAAATTACGATGTTGATGCTTCATCTCTTCATGTTACCTGATTCACACTTTCTGCGCCTAGCTGAAAGGCGTTAAAGAAAAGCGCTTATGGGAGACAACCCATTATTTTACTTCTGCACTTTGTTTTATATTTGAGTCTTGGAAGTTGTTACTACTGTAGCAACCTCTCCTTATCTTTATTTTATTGCATTGTTGTGCCAAGTAAAGTCTTTGATAGTAGGGTTGATACTAGATTTGGATTACTGCGCGAGAAACAGATTTCTTACTGTCACGAAATTGAGCAGCCCCGTCTGTAGGTAACTCAGAAAAATCTGCCAATTTACGTGCGTGATCCTCAGATATGTACGCAACTTTCATTAAATTTGAGCTTTTTCATCTGAGCAAGTTAAGTGCCTCAGAAAAATTCTTCTTTACGGACTGTTCCGTTTTGACAGATTCTGCCTTTTATTTCGCATTGCCTGTTTTGCTATGTTTGATGGATTTCTTTGTTCCATTAACTTTCAGTAGCTTTGTGCAATGTCCAGAAGTGTTAAGAATGATTATGTCACCTCTGAATATGTGAATTTTTGATTATGCACTAACCCTCTAATGAGTTTGTTTTGAGTTTGGTGTGGAGGAAGTTTTCAAGGATCAAGAGAGGAGGATGATACAATATGATCAAGAAGAGTGAAAATTCTAAGCTTGGGGATACCCCCGTGGTTCATCCCTGCATATTTTAAGAAGACTCAAGCATCTAAGCTTGGGGATGCCCAAGGCATCCCTTCTTCATCGACAACTTATCGGGTCACCTCTAGTGAAACTATATTTTTATTCCGTCACATCTGATGTGCTTTACTTGGAGCGTCTGTTTGTTTTTATTTTTGTTTTTGTTTGAATAAAATCGGATCCTAGCATTCTTTGTTTGGGAGAGAGACACGCTCCGTTGTTGCATATGAACACATGTGTTCTTAGCTTTACTTTTAATGTTCATGGCGAAGGTTGAAACTGCTTCGTTCATTGTTATATGGTTGGAAACGAGAAAATGCTTCATGTGGTAATTGGTATAATGTCTTGAATAATTTCATACTTGGCAATTGTTGTGCTCAAATAGATCATGTTTAAGCTCTTGCATCATGTACTTTGCACCTATTAATGAAGAACTACATAGAGCTTGTTAAAATTTGGTTTGCATGATTGGTCTCTCTAGAGTCTAGATATTTTCTGGTGAGGTGTTTGAACAACAAGGAAGACAGTGTAGAGTCTTATAATGCTTGCAATATATTCTTATGTAAGTTTTGCTGTACCGGTTTATACTTGAAGGGCCATTCTTTTACTTTATGTTGAGTCAGTTTACCTACTTCTTTCTATCTTAGAAGCAAACACTTGTATCAACTGTGTGCATTGATTCCTACATACTTGCTTATTTGCATTCATCATATTACTTTGTGTTGACAATTATCTATGAGATAAACATGTTGAAGTTGAAAGCAACTGCTGAAACTTATATCTTCCTTTGTGTTGTTTCAAAGCTTTCTACTAAGAATCTATTGCTTTATGAGTTAACTCTTATGCAAGTCTTATTGATGCTTGTCTTGAAAGTACTATTCATGAAAAGTCTTTGCTATATGATTCAGTTGTTTAATCATTGTCTTTACCATTGCTTCGAATCACGGCATTCATCTCATATGCTTTACAATAGTATTGATCAAGATTATGATAGCATGTCACTTCAGAAATTATCCTTGTTATCGTTTACCTACTCGAGGGCGAGTAGGAACTAAGCTTGGGGATGCTTGATACACCTCAAACGTATCTATAATTTCTTATGTTCCATGCTACTTTTATGACAATACTCACATGTTTTATACACACTTTACATCATTTATATGCATTTTCCGGCACTAACCTATTGACGAGATGCCGAAGAGCCAGTTGCTGTTTTCTGCTCTTTTTGGTTTCAGAAATCCTACAAAGGAAATATTCTCGGAATTGGACGAAATCAACGCCCAGGGTCTTATTTTTCCACGGAGCTTCTAGAAGACCGAAGGGGATACGAAGTGGGGCGATGAGGCGCCGCCACCATAGGGCCGCGCGGCCAAAGGGGGGCCCATGCCGCCCTATGGTGTGGGCCCCTCGTCAGCCCTCCGACGCTGCCCTTTCGCCTACTTATAGCCTTCGTCGCGAAAACCCCTGTACCGAGAGCCACGATACGGAAAACCTTCCAGAGACGCCGCCGCCGCCAATCCCATCTTGGGGGATTCAGGAGATCGCCTTCGGCACCCTGCCGGAGAGGGGAATCATCTCCCGGAGGACTCTTCATCACCATGATCGCCTCCGGATTGATGTGTGAGTAGTTCACCCTTGGACTATGGGTCCATAGCAGTAGCTAGATGGTTGTCTTCTCCTCATTGTGCTATCATGTTAGATCTTGTGAGCTACCTATCATGATCAAGATCATCTATTTGTAATGCTACATGTTGTGTTTGTTGGGATCCGATGAATATGGAATACTATGTCAAGTTGATTATCAATCTATCATATATGTGTTGTTTATCTTCTTGCATGCTCTCCGTTGCTAGTAGAGGCTCTGGCCAAGTTGATACTTGTAACTCCAAGAGGGAGTATTTATGCTCGATAGTGGGTTCATGCCTCCATTGAATCCGGGACAGTGACAGAAAGTTCTAAGGTTGTGGATGTGCTGTTGCCACTAGGGATAAAACATCAATGCTTTGTCTAAGGATATTTGTGTTGATTACATTACGCACCATACTTAATGCAATTGTCTTTTGTTTGCAACTTAATACTGGAAGGGGTGCGGATGCTAACCTGAAGGTGGACTTTTTAGGCATAGATGCATGCTGGATAGCGGTCTATGTACTTTGTCGTAATGCCCTGATTAAATCTCATAGTAGTCATCGTGATATGTATGCGCATTGTTATGCCCTCTCTATTTGTCAATTGCCCAACTGTAATTTGTTCACCCAACATGCTATTTATCTTATTGGAGAGACACCACTAGTGAACTGTGGACCCCGGTCCATTCTTTTACATCTGAAATACAATCTATCGCAATACTTGTTATTTACTGTTCTTCGCAAACAAACATCATCTTCCACACTATACATTTAATCCTTTGTTTACAGCAAGCCGGTGAGATTGACAACCTCACTGTTACGTTGGGGCAAAGTACTTTGATCGTGTTGTGCAGGTTCCACGTTGGCGCCGGAATCCTTGGTGTTGCGCCGTACTACACTCCGCCACCAACAACCTTCACGTGTTCCTTGACTCCTACTGGTTCGATAACCTTGGTTTCTTACTGAGAGAAAACTTGCTGCTGTACGCATCACACCTTCCTCTTAGGGTTCCCAACGAACGTGTGCTTCACGCGTATCAATGACAATCACCACTTGATGTCATCCTCTCATGGGCTATATGAGATCTCACTTTTGATGCATGCCCATGGAAAGATACCTAACCCATATAGACAACACAAGGACACATATATGATGGGTTAGTTCATGAAGCATAATTGACAAGGCTTACCATACTACATGACTTCATGTGGCACATTCTTCATGTTTTATGTGTTGACCAAACTTGAATCTATTCTTCACTCTTTGTATTGGTCAACCTTGTATCTTCTCATGCTCTATCATACTATCTTGAGCTGTATAAAGAACTCTTCATTTGTTTGCATGCTCTAAATCTTAGTCAACTATAGCTCAACTCATGAGCCTATCATGACACCGACTTAGAGCCATATCTTGAGCCATTTACTTGGAATCAAACACTTAAGATCTTCATTGCTTAACACATAAGCTAGAGCTAATATTGAGTTCCACATAAGAACTCCATCTTCATTTCTTGTTCTTGATCATATCACATATATGTCTTCAAATTTGATGATCTTGATGCCAATACTCAAGGTATATCTTTTATCATCATGGCATCCATACTTGAATCCAACACATGGATTACAAGTAGTACCTATGGAATATTCCTTCATATAAACTTAATGAAAACATTAGTTCATAGGGGTTGTCATTAATTACCAAAACCACACATAGGGGCAATATGCCCTTACAATCTCCCCCATTTTGGTAATTAATGACAACCACAATAAGATGGTTTATATAATAAATATTAGAAACAAGTACGCAACTTATCCGAGAATAAGTTGTATACAAGAGGTTGTATTTGATATGGTCAAGTAACACGAAGCTACTAGCCCATATCAAAACCAGCTCTACTCACACAACTACAACTAATGCAAGGGGTGTGAGTAGAGCCAACATATATAGAGAAAACTCCCCCACAATGTATGCACGTGTGATGAACATGAATTCATTGCATACATTATCAAGATTAACCTTCATGACAGTTTCCACTATTTATAAACAACCATGCAAGACATAATAAATATGAAATGCATGAGAGGCAAACACTTAAGCACAAACCAAACTTAAGTATAAAAGCATTCCCTTAAACCCTCTAAACTTCTCCCCCATTGGTATCAAGTGCTAAAATGGGTGAAAAATTTAGAAATCCAGTATAATGTGAGTTCCTCCCCAACGTGTGCACTTCTCATAATTTAAGTGGAATCAAAGGCACATATCCAATGACGAATACTTGAAGGAAGTCAAACTATATTGAGGATCAAAGATTGCACAAGGATAACATGGTGAAGAAGGTTTTAACAAATAAAGCAAGCAATCAAAGATCAAATCAGACAAACAAAGATATCATGATAAGAGAGATATAGTGCTCTAAGTGAAATAAGGAAGCTCCCCAAAGTTCGTGCATAATTTAGAATGCTTGCATTTGAATACAGTATGCACAAACATGGAATGCTCACTCCCTTTATATCATTTAGAACGTAAACAAGATAATGATAATATGCTTATCAAGAACAACTTGAGTCCAACAATACGAGATATGAGTGCATGAAGATAAAAATAAACCAAGCACTCATAAATCTTCTTTACCAACACCACTAAAATCAAAAGAATAAGAAGATGGTCGGCAAAGAACAAGGATATCAAGATGATGGATTAACGCTCTCATGTATATAAGTTTCTAAAGTGGACAAGATGATCCATAAAGAAACATGCATACACAAGAGGTTAAGAAAATAAATAAGACATGATATCCAAGATGAAGTCATAAAGTATACCAAATGATGTTTGCTTAAAAGCATATATAGCCTATGGCTCCAACTTTTTTCACTTATGGTATGTATATGAACTTCAACCAAGAAAATCTCACAAACATCACAACTAACAATAAGGGAAGTAAAGCTAGTTGGAATGTTTTGAGAAAGGCAACAAGTATCACAAATACGGATTTATTTCGCAATTTCATCAATATTGCACATAAGAGCTCTTTGAGGAATTGATATGCAATAAATTGTTAGAGGGCATATTTGGGATAGATGAATCATAAACATGATTTATATATATCCCTATCGTATGCATCTTCTCAAATTACTCAAATGTACAATAAGAAGTTTTCTTTAAAAGATTTTTTCAAGAACCGCAATATTTCCAAAATAAAGAATTTCATGCCAAGATGCATCCTACAAGAGGTTGGATGCTATATGAGTATGCATGAATAAGATACTTGTTACCGAGATAGCAATGACATGATGTAGTAGATAAGAGTTCATCGATCATCCTAACTTGGCTCCAATTCTCATATGATGACAACACCTTTCTTATAGGTGAGACAAGCCTTCATTGCATCTCCAATGTATCTAAAACAACATTCAAGTACATCTTGGTCCCCAAACTTATTGGATCCAAAATGGTTAGACTAATCACAATACATAGGATACACTCCATATCAATATGTGCATATTTATAGATGAAGTTGGAATTTCATGCACATCTTAGCCATTTAGGATTTGATGGAGTATACCCTATATAATGGATCAAAGAAAACAAGCATGCTACAAATATAAATAAATTACATATAAGCATGCACAAAGACTTCAAAGATCCAAGAAAGATACACTTTGGACAAAACACCGAATGAATTCAAGAAGGCATTAAGGTGTGACCAAACAAATTTGTTGTCCAAACTATATCAAAGACGCAAATCACAAAAGATTTGTTCAACAAAGTTCAACAAATGAACTAAGTAGAAATCATTGAGCGTAAAAGATGAATAAAGCTACACATGCTCAAAGATTTATCTCATTCAAGCAAATAAAAAATGTAAGAAGGAATGATATAACAAACTCCCAAAAGAGCAAGGTTCCAACAAATAAATCAAACCCTCTACACTTTTCACAATGGCACAAAGTACCGAACGGAAAAGGTTTGTCTTCCAAAAACAAACACTAAGAATCAAGACATTTTATCAAAAGATTTTTCAAAAAGGCAAGAAAGACACATAGGAGCTACAAAGATTTCTTGAAAATAGAATAAGGCAATAAGAAGCAATCCAAGGTGAAGGTGATCCATAAATTCAACCACATGAAGGGTTATCAATTGTCAAAGACAATGAGAATATTGGAATTGATTTTCGGTGGTACATTTCAAGGATTCGAGATCAACTTCACAATAAAAGGCATATGATAAATATATATAAGATTAAACACTATGCACGGATGAAGATTCATGATAGCTTAAACTAGCCAAACAATCACGCACAACAATAATTAGAATAACTTGAAGCAAACGGTGTCCCAAACAAGATATAGAGATATGTATTTGAGGAAAAACCGCACAAAAAATTTCCTACTCAAACAAGCACTCATAAGATGAGCAATAAAAGTTTTTCTAATAAAAGAGAAGCTTGTTTGAGCAAACATGCCACCTAGGAACAAGATAATTAAGAGTATCAACTCTAAGTGGCATAACCTCATATGTTCACATTTATAGGCTTGTGATATGTACAAAACATATTACTCCCCCATAATGTGATAAAACATTTCTTCTAATCAAGAGGCAATTAAAAATTGACTAGAGATGATTAATGGATATTTAGAATTTGAATTTCTCATGAGTATGATACACCACATAGTGACAAAATAGCCTTGCAATATCAATACTAAGTGGTGGTACACATGTACACACATTTTTTTAAAAAAACCGAGACCTATGGGCTCTAGCACCCAAGGCATATTTTTATAGAAGGAGGGAGCTGCGAGAAACAACCGCGGGCTCGAGACTCGAACCTGGGTTGCTGGGGCTAGCGAGCGCTACTCCAGTGCTACTAGCCACCTGACCCTCTGGTCATCTGTATGTACACACATTTTAAAGAAAGAGAGATGCACAATGGGATGTTCCATTAATCCCATTAATCACTCAAAGAGAGCCAAGTAAGATATCGTCAAGATGTATTAGACTCAAATCAACACTCAAGTAAATGATGAGTCAAACAAACATACTTGACTAGTTTAAGCTATCTGAGCACAACAGCGAGACACATTAACAGACACTTCCCATTCAAATCGCCCTATCTTGTCGAACAGTCATATGGAAAAATCGCCTTCAAGCATGCCTTGGGTTTGCAAGATGTACAAAACTACACAGCCGAGTATTCGGCACCCCAAAATTGACCGCAACACAGAAATTTGGGGAAAATGTCAGCAGAAAAGTGTGCTAATCTACGGCTGGTCTGTTCCTCCTTTTTCTCCGGCGAGCGAATGGATCAACCCATGTTCTGTCTTCCCTCGTGGCACGCTCCCAGCGCTTCTGGAAATCCCGAAGCTCCACCCGTGATTTTCTCCTGACCTACAAGGTCAAAAACCAAATTATGTTAACCACCAAAATTACAATAGACTGATCATCAGTGAATAATTGCATGATCTAGATAACTACATATAATTTCTGCGCTGATATTTCTATGCGCAGAGATAGTTTGCACGTGATTGACTATACTTTAGCTAAGTAATTTGTAAGCTCGTCTCACCTTTGTCCTCATGTCAAGGCCTGCTGCCCTCACCTGGTTACATGTTACAAGATGCATTACAGAGAGGTCACAGAACAAATACAGCAGGTAAACTACAATGTTCCTTTTGAGGTCAGACAAAGACATACTCTCGTTTGTTGCTGCCCTTGGGCAGTTTTCTGACGGAGTGCCTTGGAGTTCTTGGCACGAGTATTCTGCCACCAGAATGCAAAAAATAAATATGAGAGGAAACATTTAGCATCATGTTCTACAAGTGTTGAAAATGTAGATTTAAGCGATGCATTATCCCAAGATGATCAAGAATATTTCCATGCCCATCTGCTCATAATTCATAAAATTTCCACTTGGCTTGCAAGGGTAATCAACCATGTCCAAGTTGCAGTTCCGCGTACTCGTGTGGCATGTAGTATCTATTAACCCCCTAGGCCTACACACACACAATGCGGATTGCAGCAATAGCATTTTTTGCCATCCAAAATATTTCAGCCTTCATAGTTCTATGCATAATCTGCATGATGGCAGCAAAAAAAAAAAGAAGCTTATGCAAACCTTTGTCATTGCAGAACCTCCTAGTGTCTGTACTCCTCGATGGACTACAAATTCACTATCAACTACTCCAATGTTCTTTGTTCGGTCACCCTACGAAACAAACACAGGAAGAAAAAGACGCCTAAATAAGAACATAAATACTCCAAAAACGTATATGTTCCTCTAATAAAAAACCACAACAAGAATATAGTGTGGATAATAACTACACTGTCATTCCTTTTTGCTTTGGGAGCTTAAATATAAAGCAAGTCACAAATATATAAATGTAACCGGTACTATACCTGGGCACAATACCCAAATTTGTAATCAATGCCCCATCCATGGACAAGATCGCTCTGCATGAAATACAATAGAGATGTCTCAATGGCTGGAATAGTTCTCAGAAATCAATTCGATTGAAGACAAAGAGAAAGTCTTATCATAATGGGACACAAACATTGTCTGAAATATATATAGACCAGGCTTCCTTTTCTTGAAACATATGTAGATGAGGCTTCCTGAGCTTCTTTTATGTTTGGAACTTATTTCTTACGTAAGTGCGCGTGGAAACAATTTAAAGAGTGATATTACCAATTAAACAGCTCACAGATAAGCCCAGTGGTTTAGAAGTGGGCTAACACTCATCTGGTTCACCAGCCATTTACACAATAGTTCCTTACAAATGCAACAACAACAATCTGTGGAGTGAGTAGAGGCACTCATGGGATTTTGTAAACTACAATGGATAGGGACCAAAGTGAACATAGATAACAAGTATCTGATTCGAACATTTTCAATATGCAAATTGGCGGAAAGTAATAGCCTAGTTGCTTGGCTACTGTACCCTCTCTTCCAAATATGCTTAATCATACTTACTCATGTTACTTGCGATACATTAACTTAAAATTCCGGTATGGCACAACGCACACCCAGAGATATCCCTGGCCTACCCCATATTGTACTCCCAATTGCTAACTAACTATGAGATGATCAACAGGACAACCCTACAGTTTGATTCAATTCTAAACAAATGTGAAAACTCTTTATCATAGGATATAGTCCTTGCCTGGATAAGATGCCACGCACATTGCCAAGCGGATTTTGAGAAAACCGGTGCCATTCCCTCGACCCAGCTGCAGATCAAATATTTGTTATGACAAGCAATATATGTGAAACACCAGGGAAATGCTAGAGTACTAGTCTACACCAGATCAAATAGCAACCAAGGCAAATAGTTAATAGTTAACCAGGAAAATAGCTGTAATAGCACAAGAAGAGTTTAAGGAAATGTACCCAGAACAAGGCGGCCCTTCTCTCGAACATTCTTTATTAGCCCGACTAACTCTTCTATCAAACAAACATGTTTTCTATTCAGTTTTTCTGTGGCTTAAATCAAGGAAAAAAAGTTACATTACATAAATTTTACCTGTGGAAACTTCCTGCTTTTTTACGAACAGTTATTGGATGATGAATTTCAGACAATTTAGGGTCAAGACCTGGTTGCGATATCACCAGCTTTTCTGATTTGACTATGTTCAAGTACCTGTTCAAAGTCAACACTTAAGCCAAATTCGTGCAGTGAATCAACAGATCACTGTATATACTGGGTAAGAACACTAGCAAAAGATGCTCCTATTTTAGAGAGATTTCTTCAAGGTGGAAGACATAAATAAGCTGCATCGTTTTGAAGACACATAGCTTTGTTTCCTAGCACATGCCAGGCAGCAGCAGCCAGCAGTTGATTCTTCAATTTCAAAAGCTGTGATGTTTGATTATACTTATAGGCTGTAGCTGCCTAGACCAGGATTAAAGGAGTTGAATGCATTTAACTTGGAATAAATTCCATGACTGATACATCGGAAGTAAGCATATTTTTTTACGACACCTAAGAAATGACAGGTTTAAGAGCAACATCAGGGTTCATATACTACATATACCTTCTTGGGTTAAAATTATCTACTTCCAGATCTTCATCCCAAAGGAAGATATACGCGTACATAGAGACAACAGAAGGATGGAGGAACCTTTTAGCAAACCACCTACAAACAGATGTCATCGTATGTCGAAGTAAAATGACGATCATCAGAAACTGTAGACTTGAGGGCAGACTCTTGTTTCATTGCAAGGGTAGAAAGGGGCCATACCATTTTGTCTGATTAGAAGCAGCAATGTGTATCACACTTTTGCTCCATGGCAAATCATTCCACTCATTGACCTTTCCATCATAGTGGAACAATATAGCTGTAAAGTTCTCTGGAAGAAACTGAGCATTCGAGAGTTACATGGCAATTACACGTACAAACCACGGCTTGGAGAAGTTGTAAATGAAGTACCTTCTTCATAATAGCATCCACGCTTTTTTTCTGGTTTATGCCAGCAGGGATGGCAATCAAGCACCGCTCATTCTGGGTAGATCTCTGGTGGGACAAAACATTAACTTAGCATTAAATAGAATCTCGCCAGGAAGGTGGGAGAAGCTAAAGGCTTGTTAAGTTTGGAAACAGAAACCAACAGCGTCAGGTATAATCGCTCAACTAACCTGTGACTGCACGCTTTTTGTGAGCCACAATGGCTTCAATTCCATGTCGGAATAAGGCTCGACTATACCACGAGGCAGAAAACCGATCCTAGAAGCATCAGCTCTTTCTGACATCTTGACTCTAGCTCTGCTAGAGACCTTAGCCCCAGCCACGTGAGACTCCTGTGGGGACAAAATCAATGCCCCAGCAACAAATGTAAAATCTTCCTCAAGATCACCACAACACGGAATATTATTTTCCTTTTGACAGAGACAAAAATAGGTTCACATACCGTGATTGTCTCAAATGGGCGAGCTTTTACGTCCAGCTGCAACGGCGCACAACCACAATCAGATCAGTGTTGTTTCCTGAACAAACGGCAATGGGGAATTTTTTTACAAACAAGGGAGTAGTGTTACCGCAGTCTGTCTATGCTGGTAGCTCGCCATGTTGTAGACCACAAACAGGATTATCAAGCACAGGACCAGCAGATGCAGCCGCAGCCTCATCTTGGAGCAGCGACAGCTCCTGTTACCATTCTGCGGAACCAAGCCAAGCAGACAGCGTCACCAACCTCATACAGAGAGGCCAGGTTCAAAGAGCTTGAGGCGTCGCTACCAACGAGCAATTACAAGAGCAAAAGGCGGGCTCACCTTATCCCACTGGGAACTACTTTTTGCTGAAACGGATGCAGCGATGCTTGGTTATTTCATGACGCCCTGCATTGCATTCAGGACTAGATCAAAAACTGCTAAAGCTCACTGTTCCCTTCATCAGAGTGATATAAGATAACTTGCACGTTCCATTCCAGCCTGCAGGAGGCGTTACTGGGGACGAGAATTCTATTTCATAAACTCTAGCCTGTCCTTTCCTTTCCCCTGGATCATTTGCAGGTAAAAGGAGGAAAAAACAGAGTGCAGAACATGGCGGCCATGCGTGCGTGGGTGTGTGTGTGTGTCAGGATGCGATTCGCTTTTCGTCTTCCTAGTGCGGCGCGCGCAATGGAGGGGGGAAAGGAGTGCGCATCACGAGCACGAGACGCGCGAAGGTCTGTGTCCGGCTACGACGGCGAGCCGCGCCTCTAGGATTTGGGAGAAGGAACTAATCGCAGGTGGCAGTAGCTGCAAAGGCTCAGCCATGGCGCGATCAGAACCTCGAAACCCAATCAAGATAGATACCGGCATCATCACTTAGGGACATCACTTATTAGTTGCAGCAGGATGGGAGAAGTAGAGGAATAGATACCGCGGCGGCGGGCGGGCGGACGGCGCAACCTTGCGGGCGGGCACGGGCGCCGCTCTCGTCTCCTCCGCGCGGCGGGCACGGGCGCCGCTGCTATTGTGTGGCGAGTGGGAGATGTACTCGAGAGGTATGGGTCGGGCACGGGCACGCGCGGAGGCAGACGCGGCCGCGGGAGCGAGAAAGACAGCGACGGTCAGAGCTCAGAGGAGCGGTGACGGGTGGCGCCCTCCCTGCACCGGTCACTGGCAGCTGCGCCACGCCTACGCGAGGTGACGACTGGACTCCGGAGCCTCACGGTCACGGGCGATGACGAGTGGGTTGCGATGCGAGCGCGGCGGGCGCAGCGGCAGCCCGTTTCGGCTGGGCTGCCACGACCGGGTTTTCCGCTCGGTTTGTTTTGTTTCTCGGTATATCATCCTCTTTCCTCGGTCCCAGCCATGGGGGGAGGGGTTCCGGGCCAGCACCGTTGCCTCCACACAATCTTCACAACATTTCCATCCCACAAATCACGCTGTTCTAGATTACAACATTTCAAAACTCTTGCAGACATCAAGACTTGTCCACGCAAAACTGCGCTGCCATGGGTAGTATATTCGACCAAAGGAACTATATCGGTATTACATACAGTTAAGACAGGCACATATCTATGTCCCTAACTCGGATTTGCATCTCTAGTTCTCTACAAGGCAAAACACGGTTCATCTAGCAGCTGTCTATAACACAACACCAGGAAGGACAACTGACTGACACCCCCTTCCCGTTACAACATCCTGACTGTCCTCACCTAGTCCTTTAACTTTAACTTTAACAGGGTAGTACAACACTGGATGGATGGAGCTAAGTCTATGGCCTCCTTATAGGCTGTACACAGCGCAAAATCGGGTATTCGAAGGCGACCCGTTTAAGTTACCTTCACTTCCGGGCCTTCTTCCTGCCTTTGCCAGGGCTCTCTTGCTGCTCTGCGGCGCGCTTCTGCCCGATCTTCGGAGGCCGCCCCACGCCTCGCTTCTTTGCTGGCGGGTTTTCCTGGACAGGTTTCTCGTTGGATGTCGGTGCTGCGCCGCTGGGGATGACCTTCGGATCGGCCTGACTGACACTGCTTTCAGACTCCTTTGGGAAAACCTTGCTTCTCTTCGCGTCACGAGGCACGTGACGTACTGGCGCCAGTGTCCGAGCAATCTTCTTGACTACAGGAGCACTAGCCACTACTGCCGCAGTCTTCTTGATTGCAGGTTCACTATCTATACCTGCCGCTGCCTTCTTCATCACAGGCTCGCTAGTTATCCCTGCCGCGGCCTTCTTCACTACAGGCTCACAAGCTATCCCTGCTGCCGCCTTCTTCATTACAGGCTCACTAGTTATCCCTGCTGCAGCCTTCTTCGTTACAGGCTCACTAGCTATCCCTGCCACGGCCTTCTTGATTACAGGGTCCCTAGCCATCCCTGCAGTGCCCTTCTTCAACACAGGGTCCCTAGCCATTCCTGCAGTGCCCTTCTTCATTACAGCATCGTTGGCTATCACTGCCGTAGCCTTCTTCACTACAGGGTTGCTAGCTACCACTGCCGTGGTCTTCTTGATTACAGGGTTACTAGCTCCCCCTGCTGCGGTCTTCTTGATAACAGTGTCGCTAGCTATCGTGACAGCGGTCTTCTTGATTACAGGACCAGTAGCTACCCCTGCCGCTCCACAACCCATCGAGACAATGCTTGAACTCTGTTGCAATGTTTTGCACATAATACCCCGAAGTTCAATTGCGGCCATGTGCTCCAGTGTAGCCTTTGGATAGAATGCAAGTACATTATTCACAAACAGGAGCATGTCTTTTAGGAGTTCCTTGGTAGAAGAGATCAAACCACTCTTGATCTTTGTGCGAAGGATTCGGAAGTCCATATGCTGGCGGATCATCTTCTTGTATCTAGCTCTCTTCCGCTGTAGATGAAAACAAGGAGACATAAGATGGAGTGCAAAATCAGTAGCTCATGTGCTATTTTATTTATCTCAAGGAGATTAACTGTAAAGGTGATTTTAGGCACTGAAAAGTTCTTATCCAGACCACACTAACTGAGTAACTAAGTATAACTCAGGTGATAAGGAAACAAGAAAATTCACAAAGCCCACAACGATCTGATTTTCTTGATCCTCCCAGAGAACACATAGTGGACAATTTCTAAAAAAAATGTAAAAAACCAAAGACTCCATAATTTAAACCACCTACTCAAGCACTAATGATACAAAGACTGATTGAATACCTGGATATCAATTTGACGTTGCAACATATTACAGTCACCTTGAGTGGATATACTATTCACAATATCTGCCAAACTTGGTTTTGCTCTTTCACACACAGAAACAGCAGGCTCTACCTTTGGGATTTTCAAGCCCTTCTTGCAGCCCTCAGAAGAATCCTCTCTCTGTATGCATGTAGATGTATTCTCACCATCTCTACTACCATTATCAGCCATTAGAATAGCCCTTTTCTCCCGTAATCCCCTTTTCTTTCTAGAGCCCCAAAGCAAACAATCTTTGGCACAGGGCTTCTTTTCAACAAGGGGCTTTGACAATGTTTCTGCTGATGTATTCTGAACATTCTGAGATTTCTGACTATTGCTTGCTTCCTCTGTGAAACTAGCAGCGGATGATCTATCTTTGGACAATTCTTTACTTGAGGAATTAGTATCACCTGCAATTTCATTGCGCGAACGTGATTCAGTGTGACATCCTGAGTTGCTATCGTCACGTTTGCTATTGCTGAGGCTTTCGATCACCGACTGCAAGGATCTGGAAGAGGGGAAGCCAGATTGCACATTATTAAATATACAGAAAACATTCCAGCCAGATAGCATAACTATTGTCTAAAATAGCTAACACTTGGCATCAGTATGACCCAGATAATACTACCAGAATTCTAAACTATTGATGAAAGCTCAAGTTGCGTTGAGATACTAATCACCTTATCCATCCATTTCACTGTTTTCAATGCAGTTAGCGTTAATTAAGCCAGTAATTATAACACCACTAAATGAAAAAAAAAATCATGTTTATTTATATCTGGTTCTATTGTCAAAGTTAAAATTCCCCAAAAAGTGCCTCCGCCTCCTCTATTTCTCTCCACTGCCTAATGCCCTTACTTTCCGCTGTCTCCTCACACTTTAGTCTATCTAGGAAAAATAATTACCAATTATGAGCAACGATTTCTATGGATGGGCTACTTTTGATTAACCTTGTATCATTCTATCAATCCTCTGGTTAATTGCTAATTGAGCTGATACATTACATATTGCGAAAGACGTGTGTATAGCCAAAATAATTATGAATATTACATGTGAAAAAAAAATCATGAACCAGGTGTACATTGAAATACTAACCCGATAAAACTTTCTGACTTTCTCAGCTCCCTTCTCAATTCAGCAACTCTCTGCTTGCGAAGCTCGTCAAACCAAGCACTGCAAAGGAGCAGAAAAAACTAATCAAGTACTGCATCGATGTAAAAGTTACTTTCTTATACAACATACAAATATCTATGCTAAACTGCATTCGGTTGAAAGTCCTGCATGTATGGGCTAAATGTACTTAAAACTGCAAACGAGAAGATTAATCTAATTCTTAGCCTTAAAGTCTGATTTGAGGGCTTGAGGCTATGTACATGTTGCAACCAGTCCTTCATTTCTACGTATAAAAATGGAATTGGTGCCCTGCCCAGTGCCCATGCTTACATAAAACAATGTCAAACCAGTTCACTGGTAGAACTTGCAAAGATTTAACTTAACACAAACTTATTATAAAGGGAGACTAATTATGTCCCTTAATAGAACAAAAGGTTAACCGCTTGGTTTCTAATAAATACTTATTATAATTAGTAAATCAACTCAAAAGGCAAAAAAGGGTACAGACTTGCTTAGTTATTATCTATGGGAGAAATGGAAGAAATTATATTGGGATTTCTATGTACTATGAGAATGAGGAACACGTTGCATACTAAGGATCGAATTCAAGTTTTCATCCAGCTCCTACACACACGCGCATACTAAGCTACTTTGTTATTCAACATACAAATAACTATGCTAAACTGCATTCGGTTGAAAGTCCTGCATATATGGGCTAAATGTACTTAAAACTGCAAACAAGAAGATTAATCTAATTCTTAGCCTTAAAGTCTGATTTGAGGATATGTACATGTTGCAACCAGTCCTTCATGTAATTTTGTTACTTCTACGTATAAAAATGGAATTGGTGCCCTACTCAGTGCCCATACTTACATAAAACAATGTCAAAACCAGTTCACCCGTAGAACTTGCAAAAATTCAACTTAACACTTATTATGAAGGGAGACTAATTATGTCCCTAAATATAAAAAGGGATTAACTGCTTGGTTTCTAATTAGTACTTATTATAATTAATAAATCAACTCAAAAGGCAAAAAAAGGGTACATACTTGCTTAGTATCTATGGGAGAAATGGCAGAAATTATATTGGGTTTCTATGTACTGTGAGACTGAGGAACACGTTGCATACAAAGGATCAAATTCAAGTTTTCATCCAGCTCCTACACACACACGCATACAGGATGAGGAGTGAGGACTATGTCAACATTGAAATTCATCTAACGACAGTTCAAACATTCCTCAGAATACATCATAATACGTAGTATAGACCACTCATATTTAATCCCAATATAATTATGTGGAAAAGCTAGTACATACATCACACAGATGGGTAACACTTACTTGCTTGCAGAGTAGCGTGCTTGAATCTCTGAAAATTTTGCTTCACATTCCTGCAAACAAGAAGGCTTGTGT
This sequence comes from Lolium rigidum, assembly GCF_022539505.1. Taxonomy (NCBI): domain Eukaryota; kingdom Viridiplantae; phylum Streptophyta; class Magnoliopsida; order Poales; family Poaceae; genus Lolium; species Lolium rigidum. The sequence goes on from NC_061514.1 coordinate 261,819,892, forward strand.
ATCAAGCAGCTAATCAATCAATAACACAACTTCTTCCAAACATTACATACGACAGGCCGTAAAGGATGCAAGCTCCCTGCTCCCCACGCAATTTTAAAAACAGAAATAGCATGACCTGTAAGACCAATTGTGCGAATTTTCAGAATGTTTCAGCTAATAGGCACAAAGCTCCTACATATCCCAACTGTTGGAGAAAGATAAGCTAACAAGCATAACTGTATGCTGCAAAAATAAGGTTCACACAGTTGGAAAAATTCCCTTGGTACCAAAGCGAGCAAAAAATGTGCAATGTGTGTCACATTGTAACTATAGTTGAAATTATATCATATTCATTCTCACAAAAGAAAGATGAAAAAACTATGCTACATTCTATTGGTCAACGATGTGGAATAATGAGGCCTTATGCAGTACTGGCCTTATGCATCTATGATGCAGAGGCAGGGGTAGTAAAGCCTCCATTTTCTAACAAGATTGGTTGATGATAGTAGTTGGACATTGATTTGATTCCCCTGGTTCTTCAGTTTCAGAACGCAGTACTCATGACATCCAAGCAATGTGACAATGCTCACAATCTCTATAAATCACGACCCTACTATTTGCTGGACATAACATGTCAAAATCATATAGCTAAAACCCTGCAAGTATGTCCACTGTCGGATAACTGAAATGATACCACATTGTTTCTCACAGAAAAATAGGATAAATTATGCCACATTCTACTGTTCAATGATAGTTGGACACGTTGATTCGATTTCCTTGGTTCAGGTAAAAATTGTGGCATGCGCCTTATCATTTGTTTTAATTTCAGATTCTAAGCTCATATTCATCCAATCCAACCAATGTGACAATGCTCAGAGTCACCAAAATCATAACCCTAGCATTTGCTCAATATACATATATGGAAACTAAATGTCTGAAAGCCCGCGATGTCCACTGTCGGACAAACTAAAATTATACATATCACATTGTTCCTCGCAGAAAAAAAGAATAAGAAATTATTCCACATTCTATTGGTAATTTATAGTTGGACGTTGATTCGATTCCCTTGGTTCAGGTCAAAATTGTGGCATGCTCCTTATCATTTGTTTTATTTTCAGATTGTAAGCTCATATTCATCCATTCGAATCAACGTGACTCTAAAATCAAACCAAACATTTGCTCGGACATTAAAACAATATATCTACAAGGCCGAGGCTATGCCCATCAATGATCACGAAACCCTAGCTAGCAGTAGCACCGACCAATTCGTTCCAGGGACAATCATTCGAGTCTCCCTGTACAAAAAAACAAAACAAAAAAATATGCCCTAACCCACCCTTATCCTAGCGACATTACAGGCACGCAGGGGCATCGTAATCGTAATCCGCTGATAAGCTAGGGTTGGGCGTAAGGGGGTGCGGACCTCGGGCGAGAAGGAGGCCGGGGAGCGGGAGCGGAGCTCGGCGGCGACGGCGTGCCAGGAGGCGGGCCCGTGGCGCTGGACGGCGCCGCCCAGCACGAGCTCCTCCCACGTCCCCCACCCCACGGCGCCGCAGCCCTGCTCCTCCTCCACCGCCACAACCACCATCGGACGGTGTGGCCCGTTGGTTGGGGCGCCGAGAATTGTGGGTTGGGGCGTGCGATCGCGGAGACGATAGGGGAGGCCAATTGGAGTCGAGTCGGAAACGGGGGGAGCTGGTCGGGGTCGTCGCGGTCGGTCTCGGCTCTGACTCTCTGTGTCTCTGGCCGTGGGCCGCTTCCGGTTTCCCCGAGGTTTTTTTTCACTTTTTTTTTTTTTGTGTAGCCTTGGTTTTGGATTTTAGATTCTCGACTATTCTGGGTTCGTGCTAATCTAGGACGTGCGGTGGTGCGGGCCCACGCCGCTCTCACGCAACGCTTTTTACTCGCTCCGCAGAGTCGCTTTGCTTTCTGACGAGGGAGTGTCTACTCAGTGCCACATGGCTTCAGGTAAGAACTGCATGGCACAGGAAGTAAGAATTTTGTCAGAGAATCTGATTGTTCTTCCAAGTAGGCAAGTACTACGTACTAGCAGCAGCAGAAAGTACACTAGATTCATGAATGGGGCATGAATGCTGCAGTAGAGTAGAATGTGGGTTGAGCTGAGGATTCATTTAAAGTTTTCTACCCGGCATTGCAAAAAATACCACGTTAGATACTTAGGGCAACTCCAGCGTTTCGAGTAAAACAGACACCAGAAACATCCGTCTGTATTTGTTTGGGTCGAGTCGAGGACAGCAATATGGCTGCTTGGCCATGAGACCTAAGCATTTTAAGATTTTTCTCACCCTATTCTGCCAAATTGGCATATAGATATGTAAAGAAAATGTTTCAATGTGATGTTTAACAAACTTTATTACATTCAAACAAATAACAAAATTTACATGCATTGCCATGCATAAAAACGGAATAGCATAGCTCATAATTTGTCCTCTGATGATCCGTGAAGCATCAAGGATTTGCCCTTCTCTAAGTTCGTGGTGTCTCGTGGCTGGAGGTGTCTGCGTATGTCTATTCTCAGACCCGTCTTCGCGAGGCGAATATATTTGACGAGGAGGTGCTCTTGGCAGGTTATGCATCTCAAATATATCTACTTTTTTTAAACATAAGGCCAGACGGCCCGGCTTTATATATAAAGCCATACGGCAACCACGAGTTTCATCGAATACAAGTCATACACACCGGCTCTCAAGCCCGACACCACGCATTAAGACATACAAACCGCACATCCAACCTCCCCACAACGAGTCCAACTCCACTAGTACATAAGATAACAAGGAAGATACGACGACGAGGCTCCTCCCGCTACGTCCAGGTCTCAGGCTCATGCTCGAAGTCTCGACTGCAGGCTCCTAACCTCGCCCATCAGCGCGTCCAGCATCTCTCGGTCCCTTGGCTTGACGAGGACCCTCCACCTCTGCATATAGGTAAGCATGTGAAAGAAGGCATCAGCGGGGTTGTTGATTGTTTTCCCTTCCATAGCTAGTTTGTTCCTAATGTTCCAAAGCGCCCAACATTGAGCCGCAAAGGTGAACCAAGCTAGCCTACGCAAGGACCCCGATAGATTCCGGACGAGACCAATGAACCGACCAGCCCCGGCTGGGTTCCAATCACATTGCGAGAGCTCCCTAGCTCCCGCCCACATAAGCTTCGCAAGGTGGCATGAGAAGAAGATGTGATCGCAGTCCTCCTGCTCCCCGCATAGAGCACAGGCACCATTGGTAGGACCCTTACGTTTGGCCACCTGAACTCCGGAAGGCAATCTGTTCCTAATGAGTTGCCAAAGGAAAACCCTAATCCTCGGAGGAACCCTTCTCTTCCAGACCTCCTTGAAGTGAGTTACTACCGCCCCATGCGTTAGTCGTCCATAGATTGACCTAGTGGAGAACTCTCCCGAGGCCTCTAGGGACCACCTCACCTCGTCCTCCCCTGTGGTGTAGGGGTGGAGGTCGAAGATCCTACACAAATTCTCCCATTCCACCGTTTCAGCAAGTCCAAAGGTCCTCCTGAAACGGATACGCCACCCATTGGCGTCCCGAACCCCAGCAACCGTCGCAAACGGGCTATCGCAGCATTGGAAGAGGCGTGGGAAGAGGTCCCTTAAAGGGCCCCTCCCAGTCCACCAATCAAGCCAGAAGTATGTCCGTCTCCCATCTGCGACATTGTGCCTTGCCCCCAGTTTGAAGTACCACTTTATCTTTTGGATGGCATTCCAGAACTGAGAGCCCTTGGTAGGAACCACGGGAGAAAAAAGATCATTCCCACGAAGGTACTTGGCTCTGATTAGGTCTGCCCACAGACCCTCAGCCCCCTGGTACAGTTTCCAGATCCACTTGAGCATCAGGGAGATATTCATGAGCCTCGTGTTAATGACTCCCAGTCCCCCAAACTCCCGAGGTTTGCATACGGTGGCCCAGTCCACCATATGGTATTTCCTCTTGTTGCCCACCCCTTCCCAAAGGAATCGAGCTCTGGACTTGTTCATCTCCCCATGTGTCGTCTCATGGAGGAGGTAGATCCCCATCGCGAACATCGGGAGGCTCGAGAGACAAGAATTAGTAAGTTCAAGTCTCCCAGCTGAAGCCAGAAAGAGCCCCTGCCATGGGTCAACCCTATGTCCCACCTTCTCCGTCAGGAAGTGCCAATCTGCTACCGACAGGGTCTTATCCGAAACCGGCAGCCCAAGGTACTTCAGCGGGAGGGTCCCAAGGTTGCAGTTGAGCGAGTCAGCCACCCTTAGCTTCTCAGTGTCGTCGACCCCTGTCACAACCGCTTCGCTCTTGTTGAAGTTAATCTTCAACCCCGACATGTTCTCAAAGCAAAGAAGCAGAAGCTTCAAGTTCGCAATCCCAATGGTCGAGGGTTCGATCAAAACCATTGTATCATCCGCATATTGCAGATGGGTGACCCCCCCCTGGGATCAGGTGTGGCACCACCCCTTGTATGTGACCACTCTCCTTGGCCCTTGTCAGGATGGCCGCTAGGGCATCAACCATAAAGTCAAAGAGGATCGGTGAGAGTGGGTCACCTTGTCGCACCCCCTGGCGTTCCTGAAGTAGGGCCCAACCTCACCATTGATGTTAATCGCAGTTTGTCCTCCCGAGACAAGCTGCATAAGTCTATGCACCACGCCTGCTGAGAATCCCTTTCTCAACAGCACTTCACGTAAGAACTCCCAATTAACTCTGTCGTAAGCTTTCTCGAAGTCTAGCTTAAGAAGCAGCCCCTTTAGCTTCTTAGAGCGTAGCTCGTGAGCAATCTCGTGTAGGGCCAACACTCCCTCGTGTAGGCAGCGACCTTTGATGAAAGCAGTTTGACTCCTATCGATCGTCCTATGAGCTATCGGGGTCAGTCTAGTCGCATAGGCCTTCGCGATGAACTTAAAGATTACGTTAATAAGGGCAATGGGACGGTATTGCTTGATGGAATCTGCCCCTCTAACCTTCGGAATGAGCGAGATAATGCCATAGTTCAGCCGCGCAATGTCCACTCTCCCTAGAGTGAAATCGTTCAGGATAGCAAGAATGGGGCCCTTAAGAATTTCCCAAAAATTCTTGAAGAAGGCCACCGGCAGCCCATCCGGCCCAGGAGCGGAGTCCGGCTTCATGCTAGCAAGCACTGAATCCAGCTCCTCCGCCGTGAAGGTAAGTTCAAGCTCCGCGTTGTCCCCTTCGGAGACCCGAGCCTCTGTCGGCCATAGGTTGGGAGCGAGGGAGAAGACCCTCTCCTCCCCGGCCGCCCCCATAAGTCGATTGTAGAAGTCGTAGATATGGTCCACCAAGTCCTGCTGCACGGAGACTTCCCCGGCCTCCGTTAGCAGACGAGGGATCAAGCATTTCCACCGTCTCCCATTGGCGAAAGCGTGAAAGTAGGCCGTGCACGCATCCCCTTTGAGCGTCCAGCGAACCCTGCTTCTCTGTCTCCAGTATTCTTCCTCTAAAGAGTCCAGGGCGATTATCTGATCCTCCAGGGTATAGCGGAGGGACCAACCCTCGTCATCTAGCCCACCCGCATCAGCAATCAGGTCTAGCTGTTCAATACGCCTGATCAGATCCTCCCTAAAGACCCTCCGCTCCTTGCCTAAGTTAGCACCCCATCCCTTGAGGAATTGTCGCAAGCACCGGGCAATGTTTTCCCAAGCGTCAATACTGGAGCAAGGAGCCCGCACCGTATCCAAGGCTTGCTGGATCTTACCCTTCACCAGCTCCCCAAAGCCTGGAACACCGAACCACCACGTCTGAAAGAAGAACCGTGGGGAGCGAACGAGACCCTTCTCACCATTGTCCAGCACTAGTGGGCAATGGTCGGAACCAATCCTAGTCACCGCCGTGAGGGTGCACGAGAGGGAAATTCATCTCCCAAGAGGGGAGACAAAGACCCTATCGAGCACCGACCTAATCGGCGAGGATTGGTTGTTAGTCCAAGTATAGCGAGCCCCGGCTCGGGCGAGCTCCCTCGGAGATAAGTTAGCCGGGACGTCATTGAAACGGCGCACCCTAGGCCAGTTGACCATCCCGTTGCTCTTATCTGCCGCCCTTCGGACCAGATTGAAGTCTCCTCCTACCACTATTGGCAGCGGGCAGTTTGAGACTTCCTGCTCGAGTTCCCCCAGGAACTCAGAGGTTCTTGCATGATCCGCCGGACCGTAGACCAGCATGAACCGCCATTTGAGATTATTATTGCGTTGAAGAATATATCTACTTTTTCAAGTACATTGCTCTAGGATTTCACCATACTTGGATAAAACTGCTGGAACTATCGCTGTTTTTTAGCAAAAGTCTTCTTTATATCTGTTTTCGCATAAACTAAAATCAAGGAAAAATACCACGCATGATTAAGTTGGGAGAGGAAGAACATTGATGTTGTGCAGAGCACGCAGATGGGAAACCCAAGAGGAAGGTATGATGAGCACAACAACAAATTTCCCTCACTAAGAAATTAAGGTTTAATCGACCAGTAGGATAAAGAAATCACTTCTGAAGGTGTTGCTAGCTGACTTTGGCAGGGCACACTACCGGTGTCAGCAACAATGTGGAACCTGCACACAACACAACCAAAATACTTTGCCCCAACTTACAGTGATGTTATCAATCTCACCGGTTCTGCTGAAAATAAAGGATTAGACGTATAATGTGGAAAGAGACGTTTGTTTCCAGTGAGATAAAGAGAACAGTGTGTGGATGCTAGAAAAAAAGTTGTTAACGTGGGAGTTGGCAATAAAAAGAACATGTATTTGCAATAAAAAAAGACCGGGGTCCACAGTTCATTAGAGGTGTCTCTCCATAAAGATAAATAACATGTTGGGTAAACAAATTACAGCTGGGCAATTGACAGAATAAAGACCATACATGACAAGATGATTATTATGAGATTCATTTGACAGTACAACAAGATTCATAGACCATAATCCAACTACGTCTATAACTAATAATCCACCTTCCGATTAGCATCCGCACCCCTTTCAGTATTAAGTTGCAAGCAACAGATTATTGCATTAAGTAAAGTGGTGTGTAAAGTAAACAATAGATTTATCCTTGGATAAAACATTCTTGTTTTCTCCCTAGTAGCAACAACACATCTACAACCTTAAAACTTATTGTCACTCTCCCAGATTACTAGAGGCATGAACCCACTATCGAGCATAAATATTTCCTCTTGGAGTCACAAGCACATACTTGGCCAGAGCATCTACTAGCAAGGAAGAGCATGCAAGATCACAAATAACATATGACAAGTATATAATCAATCTCAACCATAGTATTCAATATTCACCGGATCTCATCAAACACAACATGTAGCATTACATAAAGATGATCTTGATCATGATAGGCAGCTCACAAGATCTAAACATGAAGCATAATGAGGAGAATACAACCATCTAGCTACTACCATGGACCCGTAGTCCAGAGATGAACTACTCACGCATCACTTCGGAAGCGGGCATGGTGATGTAGAGGCCTTCGGTGATGATCTCCCTCTCCGCCAGGGTGCCGGGAAGAGCTTCAGAACCCTCTCTACCTAGGGTCGACGATGGCGGCGGTGATGGAAATTTTCGTGGATGGAGGCTCGGGTATTTAGATTTTTCACGAACAAATGAATATATAGGCGGAAGGGCGAGATCGGTGGGCGCCCGAGGGGCCCACACCACCCATAGGCGCGACCAGGGGGTGGCCAGCGCCTAGGCATGGTGCGGCCGCCTCCTGGCTCTTCTCCATCTCTCCTCTAGACTCCGTCTTTGTTACAGTAAAATAGGAACTTCGGCTTTCATTTCGTCCATTCCGAGAATATTTCCTGTACAACTTTTCTGAAATACGAAAACAGCACAAATAAAAGGAACTGACATTGTGGCATCTTGTCAATAGGTTAGTTCCAGAAAATGCATAAAAATATCACGAAGTGTAAACAAAACATATAGAAATTGGTGTAAAATAAACATTTAGCATCAAAAATTATAGATACGTTTGCAACGTATCAGCATCCCCAAGCTTAACTCCTGCTCGTTCTCGAGTAGGTAAGTGATAACAAAAATAATTTTTGAGGTGACATGCAGCCAACACAATCTTGATGAAGTTAAGCATTGTGAGATGTGATCAAAGTACTCTAAACATAGACATGATAGATATAATTCTAACAATAGAACTTAGAAACTATGTTATAACATGAGAAGTAACTCAAACAAAAGATCATGAATAATAATGCACTGAAAGCAACTGTTTGTTTTTTACCATAGAGAAAACACATAAAAGTATGTGGTATTCAACTTGTCTTTTATGGAATAGCAAAACATAAATGCCAGGAAACCTTTAGAGTTTAAACTTTAAAGGGTGAGTAGATACAACTAGTTTGAGAACAAGCAATAACATAATCATGAATCAATCAATAATACATTTTGGGACTATGCACATTATACTCAGAATGACAACTATGCTCTCTTAATTGGTGCATAAAGTTAGAAGATGAAGACTCAACATAAAAGTAAAAGAAAGGCTCTGCGCAGAGGGAATCAAGATTACTCATGTGCTAGAGCTTTTTATTTGAATAAAATAGAGTTATTGCAAATATATTTTGAGAGTTATGTATGTCTATGTCAACGAATGGCATCAAATGATCTATCATCCTTTCATGTTTAATGGCTTCAAGAGCGGCTCCCATAGAGAGAACAATAAAGTTCTTCTTCTCCTTTGTTTGAACAAGTTAAGTTCATGATTTCTCAAGTATATAGTGTTAGGAGATTTTGATTATGCGTTTAATTTATATTTTAGTGGGCTGGGCACCCGCTTGCCAGCTCTTTTTGCAATATTAGGGACTAACACATTATGCATGCTAGTCAAGGTGTGAAGCCAAAATAAGCATGAAAGAGATAATAAAGCTGACATATGCATGCCAAATAAGCATGCCGAATAAAGCACCCGGGTTATCTGGCAAGGATGTGAGACCCACGACCCGAAGCTTTGAAGGCTCAGAAACCCGGAGAATTTCGGATAAGGAATATAGAGTCGTATTAGGAATTATGTAACGATACGGGAAAGATCCAATAAACCCTCTCGAAGTTTGTAACTTGTACGGCACGAAATCCCTTGGCTCCACCTCCTATATAAAGGGGAGTCGAGGGATGAGGAAAAGATTGAATCTATTGTCAATAGACCACCCTTATTTCTGAGTCTGACACCTTTTCGGCTGAACCTTCGAGATCTACTTTCCCTCTACTTTCTACAAAACCCTAAGTCTACAATCCGTAGGCATTGACAAGTTAATCCCTTGTCAATTGGCGCCGTCTGTGGGGATTGGATGCCGCAAGGAGGTGATCTCGATGACATCGTGAACATCATCAATAGCAAGCAACGCGATGGACGGATGTAAACAGATACAACCTGATCTCTACGATTTTGTTCCCCACCCTCCCGCCCGTTTGCATACATATGCCAATCTGGAGGAGTCGACGGAGATGACGTTCGGGAGCTTCCGCTTCCTCACCGGGAAAGAAGGATCGCATCGTCTCGTGGCACCGATTTTTTCGGGACCATCAGCGCCCGGTTCTGATTTCTCGGGATCATCAGCATCGTCCATCGAGTCAGGCGACGAGGAAGTTTCGCCGCCAAGCTTCACCAAGCCCGCCGCTAGCGGAGGACTCGCCGATATGTTCGGCGACATGACTTTCGGGTCGTTCACAGATTCCGATCTGGGTAGCGACTCAGAAAGCATCGACAACATCGGCTTCACCAACTTTGACTTCATCCACAAATTTACTGCTAGTAGGGAGGTCTTCGCCGATCTATACGACAGTGTCACCAACCATGAAGCTGATGAAAATACAACTGCAATATATCACCAAGTCCGCGTAATCGGGGGAACAAGCCGCCAAGAGGATGAAGCGTCGGAGGATTTCGATAATTTGGGCAACCCATACATCGATCATGCAGATCTCATGCGTGGAACAGGAAACAAATACATCGGGTCCACGCCGCGGGAAAAAATACAGCTGCCGCAAGAAGCTTGGGATAGAGCTCAGAGAGCCATGGATGGCACAGAACCGATGACTACTGCAGCTACGCCGCAGGCGTTGCAAGCATATCAATATAAACTCACTCGTGCCGGACGAGAGCTAGAAAGACAAAGGGCAATACTCGACGAAAGAAGAGCTGCAGCTTCTGCGTCAAGTGCGCGCAGGGTCAACCTGAGTCGACACTCAAGAACTTCAGGAGATAGTCACAGGAACACCCACTCAAGAGCAAGATCTTGATTGGTGCCCGAGCAAGAACGGGAAAACTTGACCCAAAATCTCGACATGTCCTTTATGTGTATAGACACGTGAGGACACATCATCCCAAAAACTCCGGAGGCAGGATATATGGCGACACATGCGTTCATAATGGCATCTAAACCACCTCAGGGAGATCCCAGGGAATCACTGTACCAGATGGCTATGGCAGGAGTCGGCATTATGGGAGCAGCGATAGCAGGAAGAGAAGTTACACCACAACCCGAGAGCGCTCTACACAGAAATAGTCCAAGGCAAAATAGTCCCCGGCCCACTACGGTGGCGGCGCGAGATCCTCCACGAGAAGGTGACACAAGGAACACGGTGACCCAAACTCGAGTTGATAGAGCACACGAGGAGAGAAATCGTGAAAATAGAACACGAGAACATCGACATTCACCAGAAGTTAGTGACGAGGACTTGTGCGGACTCCCTTGCTTTACCCGACGGGTTCGCAAAACTCGAGTGCCCACTAGCTTCAAGTTGCCTGACAACTATAAAAAGTTTGATGGACTGCAAGATCCAGAGGATTGGCTAGTTGATTATCTGGAGACTGTGAAGCTGATGGGCGGAACCAGGGCAACGGCCATGCAGAGCATTCAGGTCCACCTCAGCGGAGCCGGAAGATCCTGGTTGAAAAAGCTACCAGAAGGATCCATCGACAGTTGGGAAAACTTCGAGGACTTGTTCGTGAGGAATTTCCGTTCCACGTGGAAAAAACCTGCATGAATAGAGCAGCTAAGGACTTGCAGGCAGAAGTTGGATGAGTCGATGATGATGTACATCCAACGGTGGAGCATCATAAAGAACTCGGCCGAGAATGTGTCGGATGAAAGGGCAATCGACGCATTTGTTACAGGAATCCGAAGAAGAGATCTAATCGAACTATTGGGTAGATCCAACCCAAGAACAATAGCGGACCTCATGGAAATAGCAAATCTTTGGGCCGACGGGGAAGATGTTGTTCAAAACAAATGGCAGAGGTCACCCGAGGAGGATCGTGATACGTCTCAAACGTATCTATAATTTCTTATGTTCCATGCTACTTTTATGATGATACTCACATGTTTTATACACACTTTATGTCATTTTTATGCATTTTCCGGCACTAACCTATTGACGAGATGCCGAAGAGCCGATTCTTTGTTTCTGCTGTTTTGGTTTCAGAAATCCTACAAAGGAAATATTCTCGGAATTGGACAAAATCAACGCCCAGGGTCTTATTTTTCCACGAAGCTTCCAGAAGACCGAAAGGGAAACGAAGTGGGGCGACGGGGCGCCGACACCACAGGGCCGCGTGGCCAGGGTGGGCCCCGCGCCGCCCTATGGTGTGGGGCCCCCGTCAGCCCTCCGACTCCGCCCTTCCGCCTACTTAAAGCCTTCGTCGCGAAAACCCCGATACCGAGAGCCACGATACGGAAAACCTTCCAGAGACGCCGCCGCCGCCAATCCCATCTCGGGAGATTCGGGAGATCGCCTCCGGCACCCTGCCGGAGAGGGGAATCATCTCCCGGAGGTCTCTTCATCACCATGATCGCCTCCGGATCGATGTGTGAGTAGTTCACCCCTGGACTATGGGTCCATAGCAGTAGCTAGATGGTTGTCTTCTCCTCATTGTGCTATCATGTTAGATCTTGTGAGCTGCCTATCATGATCAAGATCATCTATTTGTAATGCAACATGTTGTGTTTGTTGGGATCCGATGAATATGGAATACTATGTCAAGTTGATTATCAATCTATCATATATGTTGTTTATGTTCTTGCATGCTCTCCGTTGCTAGTAGAGGCTCTGGCAAGTTGATACTTGTAACTCCCGGAGGGAGTATTTATGCTCGATAGTGGGTTCATGCCTGCATTGAATGCGGGACGGTGACGGAAAGTTCTAAGGTTGTGGATGTCTTGTTGCCACTAGGGATAAAACATCAATGCTTTGTCTAAGGATATTTGTGTTGATTACATTACGCACCATACTTAATGCAATTGTCTGTTGTTTGCAACTTAATACTGGAAGGGGTTCGGATGATAACTCTGAAGGTGGACTTTTTAGGCATAGATGCATGTTTGGATAGCGGTCTATGTACTTTGTCGTAATGCCTCGATTAAATCTCATAGTACTCATCGTGATATATGTATGTGCATTGTTATGCCTTCTTTATTTGTCAATTGCCCAACTGTAATTTGTTCACCCAACATGCTATTTCTTATCGGAGAGACACCACTAGTGAACTGTGGACCCCGGTCCATTCTTTACATCTGAAATACAATCTACTGCAAACTCTGTTCTTTACTGTTCTTCGCAAACAAACATCATCTTCCACACTATACATCTAATCCTTTGTTTTCAGCAAGCCGGTGAGATTGACAACTGTAGGGATTCGTTGCATAGAAAACAAAAAAATTCCTACCGCGAGAACGCAATCCAAGCCAAGATGCAATCTAGAAGACGGGAGCAACGAGGAGATGATCGAGACTCACCCTTGAAGATTTCCAAAGCCTACAAAATGAGGCTCTTGTTGCTGCGGTAGACGATCACTTACCGCTTGCAAAAGCGCGTAGAAGATCTTTATCACGGTGCCACGATCAGGCAGCACCTCCGTACTCGGTCACACGTTCGGTGTTGATGAAGACGACATCCTTCTCCCCGTTCCACATTTATATACTCAATTCATTGTTGGAAGTTTTCATGAAGTAGAAGAATCTCCCGCACACAACTATGCCCAGTGAACCACATATATCATCATGTATGTTTCACTAAGTTAGTTGCTCGTTCAACTCTTGGCCTATGAACGGTATTTTAGTCATTCTCTTTAGAAAAGATTTGCAAGCGCCAAACGATTCAAAAATCAAATGACTCCAAAAATCCATTTGTATGGAGTTCCTTCATGCGTTCCTTTCTAACATGACCTAAATGGCGGTTCCACAAATAAGTGGAATTCAAATCATTTGCCTTATGGCATTTTAGCGTCAGTATTATGTGTGTGTGTTTCACCATTAAGATTTATAATAACTTATCCATCGTACGTGGAGTAATGTCATAATTTGAACAACTCATTGTTTTCATTTGACCAGAGCAAAATAACAATTATTAAGTTCTTTATTATAAATTCTAAGGGCTAGGTAGAATGCCAACGACAAACATGATAACACTTTATTATGTTCCAGACGTGCATTATTACCATATTCCTTATTAATCACTTAGGCCATCGTATTCTTGTATTGCGTTGTATTGTATGACATCTCATACCAACCAACCTGGTACAAATACCCAAGAATTTCATTATGTGACCAAACAAGGAATACATCCATAACATGTATATCATTTATATACACCTGAGCTGGACTTTCTAGTCTTTTCTTTCTTTCTGCCAATAATCTTTTGTAGTTTCTCTTTTAGCTTTCCTCATTATTCAGAAAAACACTTCAACATCAATAACTTCTAGGTTTGTTGGTCAAATACCAATAACCTTGAGGTTCTTACTTTGAAGTTGATCATCATATGATAAGTGTTCTGGATTTCACTATTAGTAACCTTTTAATATGATGAACAATTTCACTCATAATTTTATCCATCATATCATGACGACTTTTTGAGACCATGTCTGTACATGCTAGGCTCGTAAAGTTTAACCTCAGTATTCGCATGTGCAAATCTGGCTTGCACCCATTGTATGCACACGTAGAATCTATACCTTAGTATTCGAAACGACGAGTCTTAGCAACGGTGCATACTAAGGACGATCACTTCATGGATATGTGAATATCGTTAGTGCCCCAATAGTTGGAGGATTGGGACGCCTTGCGTCTTCAACCTTCGTACATTCCCATAAAACTTATGAGTTTATGTAGTCTCACCAAATTATATTCTATCTTCTTGCAATAAGGTCTTAGATATCACATATATCTCATACCTTGATTATTTCTGAAAACTAAATTTTCAGCTCCTTACTTTTCAAACAGATTTGAACTTCAAGTTTCACGGAGACAAGATAACTTTAGGTACTAATTGAAACCATACTTCTTTGAATCAACAATGTGAGGTTTACTAAAAGTTTGCAATAGGACTTAATCATTTCTTGATTCTTTAACAATATGGTACCAGTCCGTAAAGTTTATTGTCAGATTTTAACAGTATTTCTATCTCAATAACAAGACTAGCGCTTGGTAGAAAACGGATGCCAATACTACAAATTAATTCAAAATACTACTCAGACTATGTTTATGATAATTAGTTCATATTTTAATCTAATTACTAATGAACTCCCACTTAATGCAACATCCCTCATAGTTGTTAAGTGGTACACGATCCACATCCACTACACCAAAACCGATCATCACGTGAGATGATGTAGCTTCAATGGTGAACATCAACATGTTGATCATATCATCCATATGACTCGTGTTCAACCTTTCGGTTTTCGTTGTCCCGAGGCCATGTCTGTACATGCTAGGCTCGTCAAGCAAACCCAAGTATTCCGCGTGTGCAACATGGCTTACACCCGTTGTATGTGAACATTGAGTCTATCACATCCGATCATCACGAGATGCTTCGAAACGACGAACTATATCAACGGTGCATACGAGGGGAGAACACTTTATTATCTTGATATTAATGTGAGGGATCATCTTATAATGCTACCGTCGCGATCTAAGCAAAATAAGATGCATAAAGGATTAACATCACATGCAATTCGTATGTGATATGATATAGCCCTTTAGTCTTTGCGCCTTCGATCTTCATCTCCAAAGCACGGACATGATCTCCATCATCAACGGGCATGATCTCCATCATCGTCGAAGTAGCGTCAAGGTCCATGGCGCCGTCTTCATGGTTGTTCACCTCATGTAGCAACTATTACAACTACTTTGAAATACTACTCAACATGAAATTTAAAGACAACCATAAGGCTCCTACCGGTTGCCACAATACAATAATGATCATCTCATACATATTCATCATCACATCGTGGCCATATCACATCACTAAACCCTGCAAAAACAAGTTAGACGTCTCTAACTTGGTTTGCATATTTTACGTGGTTTAGGGTTTTCGAGTGAGATCTAATCTACCTACGAACATGAACCACAACGGTGATACTAGTGTTGTCAATAGAAGAGTAAATTGAATCTTCACTATAGTAGGAGAGACGAGACACCCGCAAAGCCACTTATGCAATACAAGTTGCATGTCGAGCGTGGAGCAAATCTCATGAACGCGGTCATGTAAAGTTAGCCCGAGCCGCTTCATCCCACTATGCCACAAAGATGCAAAGTACTCAAACTAAAGACAACATAAGCATCAACGCCCACAAAACAATTGTGTTCTACTCGTGCAACCATCTATGCATAGACACGGTTCTGATACCACTGTAGGGATTCGTTGCATAGAAAACAAAAAAATTCCTACCGCGAGAACGCAATCCAAGCCAAGATGCAATCTAGAAGACGGGAGCAATGAGGAGATGATCGAGACTCACCCTTGAATATTTCCAAAGCCTACAAGATGAGGCTCTTGTTGCTGCGGTAGACGATCACTTGCCGCTTGCAAAAGCGCGTAGAAGATCTTGATCACGGTGCCACGATCGGGCAGCACCTCCGTACTCGGTCACACGTTCGGTGTTGATGAAGACGACGTCCTTCTCCCCGTTCCAGCGGGCAGCGGAAGTAGTAGCTCCTCCTTGAATCCGGCAGCACGACGGCGTGGTGGCGGTGGCGATGGAGAACTCCGGCGGAGCTTCGCTAAGCGTGCGGGAGAGGTGGAGGAGAGAGGGGCGGCTAGGGTTTGGGAGAGGGGGTGGCCGGCCTCAAGGGGTGCGGCCAGCTTGTGGCTATGTGGTGGCCGCCCCCCTCCCCTATGCCCCTCTTTATATAGGTGGAACCCCCAAGTGTTGGACTACAAGTCTTCGAATAAGACCCCAACCCAAAACCTTCCATGTAGTAGGGAAACCTACCCAAGGTGGGATTCCCACCTCAAGTGGGACTCCCACCCTTCCATGAGGGGGGTGGCCGGCCACCTTAGGTGGAGTCCACCTTGGACTCCCCCCTCTAGGGTTGGCCGGCCATGGTTGGTGGAGTCCCTCCGGGACTCCGCCTTCCAAAGTGATTTCTTCCGGACTTTTCTAGAACCTTCCATAAATCCACCGGATCATTTCCAAACTTGGAATATGACTTCCTATATATGAATCTTATTCTCCGGACCATTCCGGAACTCCTCTTGATGTCCGGGATCCCATCCGAGACTTCGAACAATACTTCGAACTCCATTCCATATTCAAGTTCTACTATTACAACATCAAACCTTAAGTGTGTCACCCTACGGTTCGTGAACTATGTGGACATGGTTGAGAACTCTCTCCGACCAATAACCAATAGCGGGATCTGGAGATCCATAATGCTCCCACATATTCAACGATGACTTAGTGATCGAATGAACCATTCACATACGATACCAATTCCCTTTGTCACGCGATATTTTACTTGTCCGAGGTTTGATCATCGGTATCACTCTATACCTTGTTCAACCTCGTCTCCCGACAAGTACTCTTTACTCGTACCGTGGTATGTGGTCTCTTATGAACTTATTCATATGCTTGCAAGACATTAGACGACATTCCACCGAGAGGGCCCAGAGTATATCTATCCGTCATCGGGATGGACAAATCCCACTGTTGATCCATATGCCTCAACTCATACTTTCCGGATACTTAATCCCACCTTTATAACCGCCCATTTACGCAGTGGCATTTGATGTAATCAAAGTACCTTTCCGGTATAAGTGATTTACATGATCTCATGGTCGAAAGGACTAGGTAACTATGTATCGAAAGCTTATAGCAAAATAACTTAATGACGTGATCTTATGCTACGCTTAATTGGGTGTGTCCATTATATCATTCATATAATGACATAACCTTGTTATTAATAACATCCAATGTTCATGATCATGAAACTATGATCATCTATTAATCAACAAGCTAGTTATACAAGAGGCTTACTAGGGACTCCTTGTTGTTCACATAACACACATGTATCAATGTTTCGGTTAATACAATTATAGCATGGTATGTAAACATTATCATAAACTCAAAGATATATTATAATAACCATTTTATTATTGCCTCTTGGGCATATCTCCAAAAACAACCTCACTGTTACGTTGGGGCAAAGTACTTTGATTGTGTTGTGCAGGTTCCACGTTGGCGCCGGAATCCCTGGTGTTGCGCCGCACTACACTCCGCCACCAACAACCTTCACGTGTTCCTTGACTCCTACTGGTTCGATAACCTTGGTTTCTTACTGAGGGAAAACTTGTCGCTGTACACATCACACCTTCCTCTTGGGGTTCCCAACGGACGTGTGTCTTACACGCCATCAGATCGCAACAGAAACAATAATCAAAATAGGCAACAATTTCGCCACTTCACAGATTATGACTGTCCCAACCAAGTGGTGGCTGGCTTCCGAGAAAACAGTGGAAGAAATCATCGGGATGATTACCAAATAAACAATGATCATCGCAATGATCACAGAGACGCACCAAATTCTAGCAGACAAAATAATCGGCCAAGGGTCCCAAGGCCATACAACATGTCACCCGAGGATCTGCTGAACGGGCCATGCCAAATGCACTTTTACCTCGATAATGAGGGAAAAATACAGTCGGGTCATCTTCAGAAGGACCGCCGAACTTTTCAAGCTCTGCAAAGATATGTGGAGAATACCAACACGCAAGCAACAAACAGGGGATACGTGCAGGGGCCAAGGAGTGAAATCCACCTGCCACCACCACCCGCAATTACCAATGCAAATCAACATCAGCTTCAACTTGCGGCACCTCCGGGTAATAACGTCGACTCCATAGACACAATGGGAGCATTATCGATGATACGGAAAGGCAGACCTTCGAATAGGGCGCATAATCTAATTTTGAGACAGGTGTTCATGGCAGAAAAGTCGCCTCCACAAACCGTCGAGTACCTCAATTGGTCAGGACAGCCAATAGGATTCACCCAAGAGGATCACCCACCTCAAGTTCCTCGACCAGGGCAATCAGCTATGATCTTACCGGCGGTGATCGCGGGATTTGAGGTCTCCCGCATATTCATAGATGGAGGAAGCAGTCTAAATCTCGTATACGTGAATACGCTGCGGAAGATGAATATCTCTCTAGCAAACTTGACACCAACAAACACACGCTTCCATGGCATCACACATGGGAAAGATTCTACTCGATGTACAATTCGGAACAAGAGAGAACTTTAGGAAGAGAAGCTGGAATTCAAAGTCATTGATTGGCCGTCGCAGTATCACACGCTATTAGGATGACCCGCATATGCCAGATTCATGGTCGTGCCGCACTACACATACCTGTTATGGAGAATCCCTAGACCTAAGGGCCCAATAACAGTCAGATGAAGTTTTGCCTTGGCGGATAAATGCGACAAGGATTTCCACAAACTTTCTGAAACCTTCGGAATGCAAGCGGAATATGATTCATCCATGCTGTCCACCAACTACGATGTATTACCTGACAGAGGTAGATCCTTGCAGGAGCAAGCGTTCGACACCTCCAAGAACTCCAAGGAAGTACAGATCCACCCGACAGATCCCAAGAAAACGACTTCCATCACAACAAACTTGGATAGCGCATAGGAAAGCGCGCTCGTCGAGTTCCTCCGTGAGCACTCGGAAATCTTTGCATGGTGTCCAACTGACATGCCAGGAGTACCCATGGAACTTGCCGAGCACCCCCTTAATTTAGATCCAAGAGCTAGACCGATTCGACAACCTTTGCGGCGCTTCTCTGAGCCGAACCGCAAAGCTATGCTATTTGAGATCCATTGACTCAAAGAAGCGGGTTTCATCAAAGAACTACACACTGAGGCCACGTGGGTTGCCAACCCAGTGCTGGTCCCGAAGAAATACACTGAAGTCCTTCGCATGTGCGTCGATTTCACGTGTCTTAATAAACACTGTCCAAAGGATCACTTTCCCCTCCCGAGGATCGATCAAATTATCGACTCCACATCGGATGGCGAATGTCTTTCCATCCTGGATGCGTATTCTGGTTACAATCAGATCCGCCTGAAAGAAGAGGATGAAGTCAAAACAGCTTTTATAACCCATTATATTGTGTTCTGCTACAGGACAATGCCCTTCAGGCTAAAAACGCGGGAGCCACATACCAGAGGATGATGCAGAAATTCCTCGCCACACAGATTGGCAAGAACGTCCAAGTGTACATCGACGATGTTGTTATCACAACAAAGGAGGGATCATCCCTTATCGATGACCTGCAAGAAACCTTCGACAACCTCAACAAATTCCGCCTCAAACTAAACCCAACAAAATGTTCCTTTGGTGTTCCTGCGGGAGAACTTCTCGGATACTTGGTGTCAGCTAGAGGGATCGAGGCCAACCCAGAAAATATACAAGCTATCTTGACGATGAGGAAACCAACCAAGCTCAAGGAAATATAGCAGCTAACTGGGCGAGTCGTAGCACTGAGCAGATTCGTCGCAAGGTTGGGAGAAAAAGTGTTGCCCTTTTACACGCTCATCAAGCAAGGCGAGAAGTTCGAGTGGAACGAGGAAGCTGGTACGTCTCAAACGTATCTATAATTTCTTATGTTCCATGCTACTTTTATGATGATACTCACATGTTTTATACACATTATATGTCATTATTATGCGTTTTCCGGAACTAACCTATTGACGAGATGCCGAAGTGCCGGTCCTGTTTTCTGCTGTTTTTGGTTTCAGAAATCCTAGTAAGGAAATATTCTCGGAATTGGACGAAATCAACGCCCAGCATCTTATAATTCCACGAAGCTTCCAGAACACCGGAGAGGCACCAGAGGGGAGCCCTGGGGGCCCACACATGTGGCCGGCGCGGCCCAAGGGGGGGGGGGCGACCCCCTATTGTCTGGCGGCTCCGTAGCCCTTCCGACTCCGCCTCTTCGCCTATAAGAAGCCCCCTGACCTAAATCTTCGATACGGAAAATCCACGTTACGAGAAACCTTCCAGAGCCGCCGCCATCGCGAAGCCAAGATCTGGGGGACAGAAGTCTCTGTTCCGGCACCCTGCCGGGACGGGGAAGTGCCCCCGGAAGGCATCTCCATCGACACCACCACCATCTCCATCGATGCTGCTGTCTCCTATGATGAGGAGGGAGTAGTTCTCCCCCGAGGCTAAGGGCTGTACCGGTAGCTATGTGGTTCATCTCTCTCTCCTATGTACTTCAATACAATGATCTCATGAGCTGCTTTACATGATTGAGATCCATATGATGAGCTTGTAGTCTAGATGTCGTCATGCTATTCAAGTGGATTTTACTTATGTGATCTCCGGAGACTCCTTGTCCCACGTGTGTAAAGGTGACAGTGTGTGCACCGTGTGGGTCTTTTAGGCTATATTTCATAGAATACTTGTTCACTGAGTTATGATTTGAGTTGGATGTCTCTATGAAATTGTGGTGTGTTAGTACCTCCTATGAATGCTCACGGTGACGGCGTGGGGTGTTTATTAGTACTTGGGAATGCATCTTTAAGGTTTGCCTACATGATGAATTAGTGTTCGTTATCTTGCCAGAGAGTAATTCAGAATAGCATAGTGAAGTGCTTATTTATATTCCTTTATGATTGCAATGTGCTTTATATCACTATTAATCTATGTGCTACTCTAGTGATGTTATTAAAGTAGTCTATTCCTCCTCCATGATGTAATGGTGACAGTGTGTGCATCATGTAGTACTTGGCGTAGTTTATGATTGTAATCTCTTGTAGATTATGGATTTAACTATTACTATGATAGTATTGATGTGATCTATTCCTCCTTTCATAGTCTGTCGGTGACAGTGTGCATGCTATGTTAGTACTCGGTATAATTGCGTTGGTCTATCTTGCACTCTAAGGTTATTTAAATATGAACATCGAATGTTGTGGAGCTTGTTAACTCCGGCATTGAGGTGCTCTTGTAGCCCTACACAATTAATGGTGTTTGTCATCCAACAAGAGAGTGTAGAGTAGTTTTATCATGTGATCAATGTTGAGAGTGTCCACTAGTGAAAGTATGATCCCTAGGCCTTGTTTCCAAACATCGAATCTCCATTTATTTACTATTCTGTTGCATGTTTACTCGCTGCCATATTTTATGCAGATTGCTATTCCCACTCATATACATCCATACTACTTGTATTTCACTATCTCTTCGCCGAACTAGTGCACCTATACATCTGACAAGTGTATTAGGTGTGTTGGGGACACAAGAGACTTCTTGTATCGTGATTGCAGGGTTGCTTGAGAGGGATATCTTTGACCTCTTCCTCCCTGAGTTCGATAAACCTTGGGTGATTCACTTAAGGGAAACTTGCTGCTGTTCTACAAACCTCTGCTCTTGGAGGCCCAACACTGTCTACGGGAATAGAAGCGTGCGTAGACATCAAGCTATTTTCTGGCGCCGTTTCCGGGGAGGTAAGGTAAAAGGTATTCACATCCTCCGACTACTAAGCTATTTCCTAGCACTGTTGCCGCTATGTGAGTGCTCGAAGCTATTTCCTTTAGATCCTGCAATTGCATCTTTTTGTTTCTTGTTTTTATTTTCACTAGTTAGGCTTAATGGAAAACAACAAAAATATTAGAGATCTTTATAGTATCTATCTTGAGTTAGGACATGAGGTGTTTGAAGAGAAAATTAAAAAACCCATGGAACTTTGTTTGCAAAATAGCAATGTTATTAGCATGAACTCTTTGAACACTATTATTGCTAATGCTATGGAAGAATTTAAGCTTGGGGAAGCTGGTTTTGATGAGCATGATATTTTTAGTCCCCCAAGCATGGAGGAGAAAATTTTCTTTGATGATACCTTGCCTCCTATTTATGATGATTATAATGATAGTGGTCTTCTAGTGCCGCCTACTATGGAGGATAAATTTAATTATGATTACAATATGCCTCCTATATTTGATGATAGCTACTTTGTTGAATTTGCTCCCACTACAATTAATAAGAATGACTATGCTTATGTTGGGAGTAGTAATAATTTTATGCATGAGACCGATACGTCTCCAACGTATCGATAATTTCTTGTGTTCCATGCCACATTATTGATGTTATCTACATGTTTTATGCACACTTTATGTCATATTCGTGCATTTTCCGGAACTAACCTATTAACAAGATGCCGAAGTGCCAGTTCCGTTTTCTGCTGTTTTTGGTTTCAGAAATCCTAGTAACGAAATATTCTCGGAATCGGACGAAATCAACGCCAAAGATCTTAGAATCCCCGGAAGCATCCGGAACACACGAGAGGGACCGGAGGGGGGGCACGAGCCCACCACACCATACCCCGGCGCGGCCTAGGGGGCCCGCGCCCCCTAGGGTTTGGCCAGCCCTTCGACCCCCGGCGCCGCCTTTTCGCCTATAAGAAGCCCCCTGGATCAGAAAACCCGATACCAATTGACGAAACCCACGTAAACCTGCCGGAGCCGCCGCCATCGCGAAGCCAAGATCCGGGGGACAGGAGTCTCCGTTCCGGCATCCTGCCGGAGCGGGGAAGTGCCCCGGAAGGCTTCTCCATCGACACCGCTGCCATCTCCACCGCCATCTTCATCACCGCTGCTGCTCCCATGAGGAGGGAGTAGTTCTCCATCGAGGCTCGGGGCTGTACCGGTAGCTATGTGGTTCATCTCTCTCCTATGTGCTTCAATACAATAATCTCATGAGCTGCCTTACATGATTGAGATTCATATGATGATGCTTGTAATCTAGATGTCATTATGCTAGTCAAGTGAGTTTTACTTATGTGATCTCCGGAGACTCCTCGTCCCACGTGTGTAAAGGTGACAGTGTGTGCACCGTGTGGGTCTCTTAGGCTAGATTTCACAGAATACTTATTCACTGTTGAATGGTATAGTGAGGTGCTTATTTATATCTCTTTATGATTGCAATGTGTTTGTATCACAATTTATCTATGTGCTACTCTAGTGATGTGTTATTAAAGTAGTTCTATTCCTCCTGCACGTGTGTAATGGTGACAGTGTGTGCACCGTGTTAGTA
This sequence comes from Lolium rigidum, assembly GCF_022539505.1. Lineage (NCBI taxonomy): Eukaryota > Viridiplantae > Streptophyta > Magnoliopsida > Poales > Poaceae > Lolium > Lolium rigidum. The sequence continues at coordinate 261,843,202 of NC_061514.1, forward strand.
CTTGGTTTATGCTATGATCATGATCTCTTGTAGATTATGGAGTTAACTATTGCTATGATAATATTGATGTGATCTATTCCTCCTACATATGCATGAAGGTGACAGTGTGCATGCTATGCTAGTACTTGGTTTAGTAGCGTTGATCTATCTTACACTAAAGGTTACTTAAACATGAGCATTATTGTGGAGCTTGTTAACTCCGGCATTGAGGGTTCGTGTAATCCTACGCAATGTGTTCATCATCCAACAAAAGTGTAGAGTATGCATTTATCTATTCTGTTATGTGATCAATGTTGAGAGTGTCCACTAGTGAAAGTGTAATCCCTAGGCCTTGTTCCTAAATACTGCTGAGTTACTACTGCTTGTTTACTGTTTTACTGCGTTACTACTGCTGCAATACCACCACCATCAACTACACGCCAAGCACTTTTCTGGCACCATTGCTACTGCTCATACTTATTTATACCACCTGTATTTCACTATCTCTTCGCCGAACTAGTGCACCTATTTGGTGTGTTGGGGACACAAGAGACTTCTTGCTTTGTGGTTGCAGGGTTGCATGAGAGGGATATCTTTGACCTCTTCCTCCATGAGTTCGATAAACCTTGGGTATCCACTTAAGGGAAACTTGCTGCTGTTCTACAAACCTCTGCTCTTGGAGGCCCAACACTGTCTACAGGAAAGGAGGGGGAACGTAGACATCAAGCACTTTTCTGGCGCCGTTGCCGAGGAGGAAAGGTAAAAGGCACTCATACTACGGTCTCAGGTAAAGTATTTTTCTCGGCGCCGTCGTGTGTGTGCTCGAAGCTATTTCCTTTAGATCCTGCAATTGCATCTTGTTGTTTCTTGTTTACACTAGTTTGGCATAATGTACAAGAGTGAGCTTCTTATTCTATTTCCTGATTTAAAACATGGATTGTTTGATGCGAAAATTAAAAAACCTATGAAATCTTGTTTGCATGTCTGGTAGTAATATTAGTATGAACGCTTTGAACACCATTGTTGACAATAATATAGAAAGTTCTAAGCTTGGGGAAGCTGGTTTTCATGATATTTTTAGTCCCCCAAGCATTGAGGAGAAAATTTTCTTTGATGATACTTTGCCTCCTATTTATGATGATTATAATGATAGTGGTGTTTTGGTGCCACCTACTATGGAGAGTGAATTTGATTATGATTACAATATGCCTCCTACACTTGATGAGAATAATAAGGATAGCTACTTTGTTGAATTTGCTCCCACTACAACTAATAAAACTGATTATGCTTATGTTGGGAGTAGTAATAATTTTGTGCATGAGACTCATGATAAGAATGTTTCATTTGATAGTTATATTGTTGAGTTTGCTCATGTTGCTACTGAAAGTTATTATGAGAGGGGAAAATATGGTTGTAGAAATTTTCATGTTACTAAAATGCCTCTCTATGTGCTGAAATTTTTGAAGCTATACTTGTTTTATCTTCCTATGCTTGTTACTTTGCTCCTCATGAACTTGTTTATTTACAAGATTCCTATGCATAGGAAGCATGTTAGACTTAAATGTGTTTTGAATTTGCCTCTTGATGCTCTCTTTTGCTTCAAATACTATTTTTTGCGAGTGCATCATTAAAACTGCTGAGCCCATCTTAATGGCTAAAAAGAAAGAACTTCTTGGGAGATAACCCATGTGTTATTTTGCTACAGTACTTTGTTTTATATTTGTGTCTTGGAAGTTGTTTACTACTGTAGCAACCTCTCCTTATCTTAGTTTTGTGTTTTGTTGTGCCAAGTAAAGCCGTTGATAGAAAAGTAAGTACTAGATTTGGATTACTGCGCAGTTCCAGATTTCTTTACTGTCACGAATCTGAGCCCACTGCCCTGCAGGAAGCTCAGAAAATTATGCCAATTTACGTGCATGATCCTCAGATATGTACGCAACTTTCATTCAATTTGAGCATTTTCATTTGAGCAAGTCTGGTGCCATTTTAAAATTCGTCAATACGAACTGTTCTGTTTTGACAGATTCTGCCTTTTATTTCGCATTGCCTCTTTCGCTATGTTGGATGAATTTCTTTGATCCATTAATGTCCAGTAGCATTATGCAATGTCCAGAAGTGTTAAGAATGATTGTGTCACCTCTGAATATGTCAATTTATATTGTGCACTAACCCTCTAATAAGTTGTTTCGAGTTTGGTGTGGAGGAAGTTTTCAAGGATCAAGAGAGGAGTATGATGCAACATGATCAAGGAGAGTGAAAGCTCTAAGCTTGGGGATGCACCCGGTGGTTCACCCCTGCATATATCAAGAAGACTCAAGCGTCTAAGCTTGGGGATGCCCAAGACATCCCCTTCTTCATCGACAACATTATCAGGTTCCTCCCCTGAAACTATATTTTTATTCGGCCACATCTTATGTGCTTTTTCTTGGAGCGTCTGTGTGCTTTTGTTTTTGTTTTTGTTTGAATAAATTGGATTACATCATGCTTGTGTGGGAGAGAGACACGCTCCGCTGGTTCATATGAACACATGTGTTCTTAGCTCATAATATTCATGGCGAAGTTTCCTCTTCGTTAAATTGTTATATGGTTGGAATTGGAAAATGATACATGTAGTAATTGCTATAAATGTTTTGGGTAATGTGATACTTGGCAATTTTTGTGCTCATGTTTAAGCTCTTGCATCATATACTTTGCACCCATTAGTGAAGAAATACATAGAGCATGCTAAAATTTGGTTTGCATAATTGGTCTCTCTAAGGTCTAGATAATTTCTAGTAAGGTGTTTGAACAACAAGGAAGACGATGTATAGTCTTATAATACTTGTAATATGTCTTTTATGTGAGTTTTGCTGTACTAGTTCATCCTTGTGTTTGCCTCAAACAACCTTGCTAGCCTAAACCTTGTATCGAGAGGGAATACTTCTCATGCATCCAAATACTTGAGCCAACACTATGCCATTTGTGTCCACCATACCTACCTACTACATGGTATTTCTCCGCCATTCCAAAGTAAATTGCTTGAGTGCTACCTTTAAACAATTCAAAATTTATTACCTCTTATTTGTGTCAATGTTTTATAGCTCATGAGGAAGTATGTGGTGTTTATCTTTCAATCTTGTTGGGCAACTTTCACCAATGGACTAGTGGCTTCATCCGCTTATCCAATAATTTTGCAAAAAGAGCTGGCAATGGGATTCCCGAGTCCCAAATTAACAAACTAAAAATAGACACTCCTCCATGGTATGTGATTGTTGGACGGCACCCGAAGGATTCGGTTAGCCATGGCTTGTGTAAGCAAAGGTTGGGAGGAGTGTCATCATAATAAAACTAAAATAAAAAGGTACTCCTTCATGGTATGAGATTGTTGGCAGGCACCCGAGGATTCGGTTAGCCATGGTTTGTGAAAGAAAGGTTGGAAGGAGTGCCATCCAAAAATAAAATAAAATGGGAGCCGCTCTTTGAAGGTTTGTCTAGCAAGGGGGTTAGAGTACCCGCTACCATTCGTTGACAACAACATACACCTCTCAAAACTTTATTTTTATGCTCTCTTTATGTTTTCAAAATCAAAGCTCTAGCACAAATATAGCAATCGATGCTTTCCTCTTTGAAGGACCATTCTTTTACTTTCATTGTTGAGTCGGTTCACCTATTTCTCTCCATCTCAAGAAGCAAACACTTGTGTGAACTGTGCATTGATTCTTACATATTTGCATATTGCATTTGTTATATTGCTTTGCATTGACAATTATCCATGAGATATACATGTTACAAGTTGAAAGCAACCGCTGAAACTTAATCTTCTTTTGTGTTGCTTCAATGCCTTTACTTTGAATTATTGCTTTATGAGTTAACTCTTATGCAAGACTTATTGATGCTTGTCTTGAAGTGCTATTCATGAAAAGTCTTTGCTATATGATTCAGTTGTTTACTCATGTCATTGATGGCGTGTATTTCACACGTTCGTTGGGCAACCCCAAGAGGAAGGTATGATGAGCACAGCAGCAAGTTTTCCCTCAGAAAGAAACCAAGGTTTATCGAACCAGGAGGAGCCAAGAAGCACGTTGAAGGTTGATGGCGGCGGGATGTAGTGCGGCGCAACACCAGGGATTCCGGCGCCAACGTGGAACCTGCACAACACAACCAAACTACTTTGCCCCAACGAAACGAGTGAGGTTGTCAATCTCACCGGCTTGTCTGTAACAAAGGATTAACCGTATTGTGTGGAAGATGATTGTTTGCGAGAAAACGAGTAGAACAAGTATTGCGATAGATTGTATTTCAAGTAAAGAGAATTGGACCGGGGTCCACGGTTCACTAGAGGTGTCTCTCCCATAAGACGAACAGGCATGTTGGGTGAACAAATTACAGTTGGGCAATTGACAAATAAAGAGAGCATGACAATGCACATACATATCATGATGAGTATAGTGAGATTTAATTGGGCATTACGACAAAGTACATAGACCGCCATCCAACTGCATCTATGCCTAAAAAGTCCACCTTCGAGGTTATCATCCGAACCCCCTCCGAGTATTAAGTTGCAAACAACAGACAATTGCATTAAGTATGGTGCGTAATGTAATCAACAACTACATCCTTAGACATAGAATCAATGTTTTATCCCTAGTTGCAACAGCACAACACAACCTTAGAACTTTCGTCACATCGTCCCGGTGTCAATGCGAGGCATGAACCCACTATCGAGCATAAGTACTCCCTCTTGGAGTTAAAAGTAAAAACTTGGCCGAGCCTCTACTAGTAACGGAGAGCATGCAAGATCATAAACAACACATAAGCATAACTTTGATAATCAACATAACAAGTATTCTCTATTCATCGGATCCCAACAAACGCAACATATAGAATTACATATAGATGATCTTGATCATGATAGGCAGCTCACAAGATCCGACAATGATAGCACAATGGGGAGAAGACAACCATCTAGCTACTGCTATGGACCCATAGTCCAGGGGTAGACTACTCACACATCACACCGGAGGCGACCATGGCGGCGTAGAGTCCTCCGGGAGATGATTCCCCTCTCCGGCAGGGTGCCGGAGGCGATCTCCGGGATCCCCCGAGATGGGATCGGCGGCGACGGCGTCTCAGTAATGTTTTCCGTATCGTGGCTCTCGGTACCGGGGGTTTCGTCACGGAGGCTATTTGTAGGCGGAAGGGCAAGTCGAGAGGCGGCACGGGGGGCCCACACCACGGGGCCGCGCGGCCAAGGGGGGCCGCGCCGCCCTAGGGTTTGGCCACCCCGTGGCCCCTCTTCGTCTCGTCTTCGGTCTTCCGGAAGCTTCGTGAGAAAATAGGCCTCCGGGCTTTTATTTCGTCCAATTCCGAGAATATTTCTTTACTAGGATTTCTGAAACCAAAAACAGCAGAAAACAAGCAATCGGCACTTCGGCATCTTGTTAATAGGTTAGTTCCGGAAAATGCACGAATATGATATAAAGTGTGCATAAAACATGTAGATAACATCAATAATGTGGCATGGAACACAAGAAATTATCGATACGTTGGAGACGTATCAGCATCCCCAAGCTTAGTTCCGCTCGTCCCGAGCGAGTAAAACGATAACAAAGATAATTTTCGGAGTGACATGCCATCATAAACTTGATCATACTATTTGTAAAGCATATGTAGAGAATGCAGCGATCAAAACAATGGTGATGACATGAGTAAACAAGTGAATCATAAAGCAAAGACTTTTCATGAATAGCACTTCAAGACAAGCATCAATAAGTCTTGCATAAGAGTTAACTCATAAAGCAATAATTCAAAGTAAAGGTATTGAAGCAACACAAAAGAAGATTAAGTTTCAGCGGTTGCTTTCAACTTGTAACATGTATATCTCATGGATATTGTCAACATAGAGTAATATAATAAGTGCAATAAGCGAATATGTAGGAATCAATGCATAGTTCACACAAGTGTTTGCTTCTTGAGGTGGAGAGAAATAGGTGAACTGACTCAACATTGAAAGTAAAAGAATGGTCCTCATAGAGGAAAAGCATCGATTGCTATATTTGTGCTAGAGCTTTGATTTTGAAAACATGAAACAATTTTGTCAACGGTAGTAATAAAGCATATGCATCATGTAAATTATATCTTATAAGTTGCAAGCCTCATGCATAGTGTACTAATAGTGCCCGCACCTTGTCCTAATTAGCTTGGACTACCTGGATTATCACCGCAATACATATGCTTTAACCAAGTTTCACAAGGGGTACCTCTATGCCGCCTGTACAAAGGTCTAAGGAGAAAGCTCGCATTTGGATTTCTCGCTTTTGATTATTCTCAACTTAGACATCCATACCGGGACAACATAGACAACGAGATAATGGACTCCTCTTTTAATGCTTTAAGCATTCAACAACAATTAATTCTTTTCTCATTAGAGATTTGAGGATGTTTGTCCAAAACTGAAACTTCCACCATGGAACATGGCTTTAGTTAGCGGCCCAATGTTCTTCTCTCACAATATGCATGCTCAAACCATTCAACTCAGTGTAGATCGCCCTTACTTCAGACAAGACGAACATGCATAGCAACTCACATGAAATTCAACAATGAGTTGATGGCGTTCCCCGATAATCATGGTTATCGCACAACAAGCAACTTAATAAGAGATAAAGTGCATAATTACATATTCAATACCACAATAGTTTTTAAGCTATTTGTCCCATGAGCTATATATTGCAAAGGTGAATGATGGAATTTTAAAGGTAGCACTCAAGCAATTTACTTTGGAATGGCTGGAAAATACCATGTAGTAGGTAGGTATGGTGGACACAAATGGCATAGTGGTTGGCTCAAGTATTTTGGATGCATGAGAAGTATTCCCTCTCGATACAAGGTTTAGGCTAGCAAGGCTATTTGAAACAAACACAAGGATGAACCGGTGCAGCAAAACTCACATAAAAGACATATTGTAAACATTATAAGACTCTACACCGTCTTCCTTGTTGTTCAAACTCAATACTAGAAATTATCTAGACCTTAGAGAAACCAAATATGCAAACCAAATTTTAGCATGCTCTATGTATTTATTCATTAATGGGTGCAAAGCATATGATGCAAGAGCTTAAACATGAGCACAACAATTGCCAAGTATCACATTACCCAAGACATTATAGCAATTACTACATGTATCATTTTCCAATTCCAACCATATAACAATTTAACGAAGGAGAAACTTCGCCATGAATACTATGAGTAGAAACCAAGGACATATTTGTCCATATGCTACAGCGGAGCGTGTATCTCTCCCATGAAGTGAATGCTAGGATCCATTTTATTCAAACAAAACAAAAACAAAAACAAACCGACGCTCCAAGAAAAAGCACATAAGATGTGATGGAATAAAAATATAGTTTCAGGGGAGGAACCTGATAATGTTGTCGATAAAGAAGGGGATGCCTTGGGCATCCCCAAGCTTAGACGCTTGAGTCTTCTTGATATATGCAGGGGTGAACCACCGGGTGCATCCCCAAGCTTAGAGCTTTCACTCTCCTTGATCATGTTGCATCATACTCCTCTCTTGATCCTTGAAAACTTCCTCCACACCAAACTCGAAACAACTCATTAGAGGGTTAGTGCACAATATAAATTGACATATTCAGAGGTGACACAATCATTCTTAACACTTCTGGACATTGCATAATGCTACTGGACATTAGTGGATCAAAGAAATTCATCCAACATAGCGAAAGAGGCAATGCGAAATAAAAGGCAGAATCTGTCAAAACAGAACAGTTCGTATTGACGAATTTTAAAATGGCACCAGACTTGCTCAAATGAAAATGCTCAAATTGAATGAAAGTTGCGTACATATCTGAGGATCATGCACGTAAATTGGCATAATTTTCTGAGCTTCCTGTAGGGCAGTGGGCTCAGATTCGTGACAGCAAAGAAATCTGGAAATGCGCAGTAATCCAAATCTAGTACTTACTTTTCTATCAACGGCTTAACTTGGCACAACAAAACTCAAAACTAAGATAAGGAGAGGTTGCTACAGTAGTAAACAACTTCCAAGACACAAAATAAAAACAAAGTACTGTAGGTAAAAACATGGGTTGTCTCCCATAAGCGCTTTTCTTTAACGCCTTTCAGCTAGGCGCAGAAAGTGTGTATCAAGTAACATCGAGAGATGAAGCATCAACATCATAATTTGTTCTAATAATAGAATCATAAGGTACCTTCATTCTCTTTCTAGGGAAGTGTTCCATACCTTTCTTGAGAGGAAATTGATATTTTATATTTCCTTCCCTCATATCAATAATAGCACCAACGAGTTCGAAGAAAAGATCTTCCCAATATAATTGGACAAGATGCATTGCATTCAATATCCAAGACAACAAAATCAACGGGAACAAGATTATTGTTAACGGTAATGCGAACATTATCAACTTTACCCAAAGGTTTCTTTGTAGAATGATCAGCAAGATTAACATCCAAATAACAATTTTTCAGCGGTGGCAAGTCAAGCATATTATAAATTTTCTTCGGCATAACGAAATACTTGCACCAAGATCACATAAAGCATTACAATCAAAATCTTTAACCTTCATCTTAATGATGGGCTCCCAACCATCTTCTAGCTTTTTAGGAATAGAGGCTTCGCGCTCTAGTTTCTCTTCTCTAGCTTTTATGAGAGCATTTGTAATATGATGCGTGAAAGCCAAATTTATAGCACTAGCATTAGGACTTTTAGCAAGTTTTTGCAAGAACTTTATAACTTCAGAGATGTGGCAATCATCAAAATTCAAACCATTATAATCTAAAGCAATGGGATCATCATCCCCAATGTTGGAAAAAATTTCAGCAGCTTTATCACAGGCAATTTCAGCAGTTTCAGGCAGTTTTCGCGCTTTGCATTAGAAGTGGAAACATTGCTAACACCAATTCTTTTATTAGTATGAGTAGGAGGTGCAGCAACATGTGTAGCATTAGCATTACTAGTGGTGGTAATAGTCCAAACTTTAGCTATATTCTTCTCTTTAGCTAGTTTTTCATTTTCTTCTCTATCCCACCTAGCACGCAGTTCAGCCATTAATCTTATATTCTCATTAATTCTAACTTGAATGGCATTTGCTGTAGTAGCAATCTTATTATGATGATTCTCATTAGGCAAAACTTTTGATTTCAAAAGATCAACATCAGCAGACAAGACTATCGACTTTAGAAGCAAGTATATCAATTTTCCCAAGCTTTTCTTCAACAGATTTGTTAAAAGCGAGTTTGTGTACCAATAAATTCTTTAAGCATGGCTTCAAGTCCAGGGGGTGAGTTCCTATTATTGTTGTAAGAATTTCCATAAGAATTACCATAGCCGTTGCCATTATTATAAGGATATGGCCTATAGTTGTTACTAGAATTGTTCCGGTAAGCATTGTTGTTGAAATTATTATTTTTAATGAAGTTTACATCAACATGTTCTTCTTGTGCAACCAATGAAGCTAACGGAACATTATTAGGATCAATATTTGTCCTATCATTCACAAGCATAGACATAATAACATCAATCTTATCACTCAAGGAAGAGGTTTCTTCGACAGAATTTACCTTCTTACCTTGTGGAGCTCTTTCCGTGTGCCATTCAGAGTAGTTGATCATCATATTATCAAGAAGCTTTGTTGCTTCACCAAGAGTGATGGACATAAAGGTACCTCCAGCAGCTGAATCCAATAAATTCCGTGAAGAAAAATTTAGTCCTGCATAGAAGGTTTGGATGATCATCCAAGTAGTCGATCCATGGGTTGGGCAATTTTTAACCAGAGATTTCATTCTTTCCCAAGCTTGAGCAACATGTTCAGTATCTAATTGTTTAAAATTCATTATGCTACTCCTCAAAGATATAATTTTAGCAGGGGGATAATATCTACCAATAAAAGCATCCTTGCATTTAGTCCATGAATCAATACTATTCTTAGGCGAGAGATAGCAACCAATCTTTAGCTCTTCCTCTTAATGAGAAAGGGAACAATTTTAGTTTAATAATATCACCATCTACATCTTTATATTTTTGCATTTCGCATAGTTCAACAAAATTATTAAGATGGGCAGCAGCATCATCGGAACTAATTCCAGAAAATTGATCTTTCATGACAAGATTCGAGTAAAGCGGGTTTAATTTCAAAGAATTCTGCTGTAGTAGCAGGTGGAGCAATAGGTGTGCATAAGAAATCATTATTATTTGTGGTTGTGAAGTCACACAACTTAGTATTTTCAGCGTTGGCCATTTTAGCAACAGTAAATAAAGCAAACTAGATAAAGTAAATGCAAGTAAACTAATTTTTTTTGTGTTTTCGATATAGCAAACAAGATAGCAAAATAAAGTAAAACTAGCAACTAATTTTTTTGTGTTTTGATTTAGTGCAGCAAACAAAGTAGTAAATAAAATAAAGCAAGACAAAAACAAAGTAAAGAGATTGAGAAGTGGAGACTCCCCTTGCAGCGTGTCTTGATCTCCCCGGCAACGGCGCCGTGAAAATATGCTTGATGGCGTGTATTTCACACGTTCGTTGGGCAACCCCAAGAGGAAGGTATGATGAGCACAGCAGCAAGTTTTCCCTCGAGAAAGAAACCAAGGTTTATCGAACCAGGAGGAGCCAAGAAGCACGTTGAAGGTTGATGGCGGCGGGATGTAGTGCGGCGCAACACCAGGGATTCCGGCGCCAACGTGGAACCCGCACAACACAACCAAACTACTTTGCCCCAACGAAACAGTGAGGTTGTCAATCTCACCGGCTTGCTGTAACAAAGGATTAACCGTATTGTGTGGAAGATGATTGTTTGCGAGAAAACAGTAGAACAAGTATTGCAGTAGATTGTATTTCAAGTAAAGAGAATTGGACCGGGGTCCACAGTTCACTAGAGGTGTCTCTCCCATAAGACGAACGAGCATGTTGGGTGAACAAATTACAGTTGGGCAATTGACAAATAAAGAGAGCATGACAATGCACATACATATCATGATGAGTATAGTGAGATTTAATTGGGCATTACGACAAAGTACATAGACCGCCATCCAACCGCATCTATGCCTAAAAAGTCCACCTTCGGAGTTATCATCCGAACCCCTCCGAGTATTAAGTTGCAAACAACGAGACAATTGCATTAAGTATGGTGCGTAATGTAATCAACAACTACATCCTTAGACATAGCATCAATGTTTTATCCCTAGTGGCAACGAGCACAACACAACCTTAGAACTTTCGTCACTCTGTCCCGGTGTCAATGCGAGGCATGAACCCACTATCGAGCATAAGTACTCCCTCTTGGAGTTAAAAGTAAAAACTTGGCCGAGCCTCTACTAGTAACGGAGAGCATGCAAGATCATAAACAACACATAAGCATAACTTTGATAATCAACATAACAAGTATTCTCTATTCATCGGATCCCAACAAACGCAACATATAGAATTACATATAGATGATCTTGATCATGATAGGCAGCTCACAAGATCCGACAATGATAGCACAATGGGGAGAAGACAACCATCTAGCTACTGCTATGGACCCATAGTCCAGGGGTAGACTACTCACACATCACACCGGAGGCGACCATGGCGGCGTAGAGTCCTCCGGGAGATGATTCCCCTCTCCGGCAGGGTGCCGGAGGCGATCTCCGGGATCCCCCGAGATGGGATCGGCGGCGACGGCGTCTCGGCAATGTTTTCCGTATCGTGGCTCTCGCATCGGGGGTTTCGTCACGGAGGCTATTTGTAGGCGGAAGGGCAAGTCGAGAGGCGGCACGGGGGCCCACACCACGGGGCCGCGCGGCCAAGGGGGGCCGCGCCGCCCTAGGGTTTGGCCACCCCGTGGCCCCTCTTCGTCTCGTCTTCGGTCTTCCGGAAGCTTCGTGAGAAAATAGGCCTCCGGGCTTTTATTTCGTCCAATTCCGAGAATATTTCTTTACTAGGATTTCGAAACCAAAAACAGCAGAAAACAGAATCGGCACTTCGGCATCTTGTTAATAGGTTAGTTCCAGAAAATGCACGAATATGATATAAAGTGTGCATAAAACATGTAGATAACATCAATAATGTGGCATGGAACACAAGAAATTATCGATACGTTGGAGATGTATCAGTCATTACCATTGTTTTGATCGCTGCATTCACTACATATGCTTTACAAATAGTATGATCAAGATTATGATGGCATGTCACTCCAGAAATTATCTTTGTTATCGTTTTACCTGCTCGGGACGAGCAGAACTAAGCTTAGGGATGCCGATACGTCTCCAACGTATCGATAATTTCTTGTGTTCCATGCCACATTATTGATGTTATCTACATGTTTTATGCACACTTTATGTCATATTCGTGCATTTTCTCGGAACTAACCTATTAACAAGATGCCGAAGTGCCGCTCTCGTTTTCTCGCTGTTTTTGGTTTCGTAAATCCTAGTAACGAAATATTCTCGAATCGGACGAAATCAACGCCAAAGATCTTAGAATCCCGGAAGCATCCAGAACACACGAGAGGGACCGGAGGGGGGCACAGGCCCACCACACCATACCCGGCGCGGCCTAGGGGGCCCGCGCCCCCTAGGGTTTGGCCAGCCCTTCGGCCCCCCGGCGCCGCCTCTTCGCCTATAAGAAGCCCCCTGGATCAGAAAACCCGATACCAATTGACGAAACCCACGTAAACCTGCCGCAGCCGCCGCCATCGCGAAGCCAAGATCCGGGGGACAGAGTCTCTGTTCCGGCATCCTCGCCGGAGCGGGGAAGTGCCCCGGAAGGCTTCTCCATCGACACCGCTGCCATCTCCACCGCCATCTTCATCACCGCCGCTGCTCCCATGAGGAGGGAGTAGTTCTCCATCGAGGCTCGGGGCTGTACCGGTAGCTATGTGGTTCATCTCTCTCCTATGTGCTTCAATACAATAATCTCATGAGCTGCCTTACATGATTGAGATTCATATGATGATGCTTGTAATCTAGATGTCATTATGCTAGTCAAGTGAGTTTTACTTATGTGATCTCCGGAGACTCCTCGTCCCACGTGTGTAAAGGTGACGAGTGTGTGCACCGTGTGGGTCTCTTAGGCTAGATTTCACGGAATACTTATTCACCGTTGAATGGTATAGTGAGGTGCTTATTTATATCTCTTTATGATTGCAATGTGTTTGTATCACAATTTATCTATGTGCTACTCTAGTGATGTGTTATTAAAGTAGTTCTATTCCTCCCGCACGTGTGTAATGGTGACGAGTGTGTGCACCGTGTTAGTACTTGGTTTATGCTATGATCATGATCTCTTGTAGATTATGGAGTTAACTATTGCTATGATAATATTGATGTGATCTATTCCTCCTACATATGCATGAAGGTGACAGGTGTGCATGCTATGCTAGTACTTGGTTTAGTAGCGTTGATCTATCTTACACTAAAGGTTACTTAAACATGAGCATTATTGTGGAGCTTGTTAACTCCGGCATTGAGGGTTCGTGTAATCCTACGCAATGTGTTCATCATCCAACAAAAGTGTAGAGTATGCATTTATCTATTCTGTTATGTGATCAATGTTGAGAGTGTCCACTAGTGAAAGTGTAATCCCTAGGCCTTGTTCCTAAATACTGCTGAGTTACTACTCGCTTGTTTATCGTTTCTATCGCGTTACTATCGCTGCAATACCACCACCATCAACTACACGCCAAGCACTTTTCCGGCACCGTTGCTACTCGCTCATACTTATTTATACCACCTGTATTTCACTATCTCTTCGCCGAACTAGTGCACCTATTTGGTGTGTTGGGGACACAAGAGACTTCTTGCTTTGTGGTTGCAGTGGTTGCATGAGAGGGATATCTTTGACCTCTTCCTCCCCGAGTTCGATAAACCTTGGGTATCCACTTAAGGGAAACTTGTCTGCTGTTCTACAAACCTCTACTCTTGGAGGCCCAACACCGTCTACAGGAAAGGAGGGGAACGTAGACATCAGAGACTCATGATAAGAATGTTTCATTTGATAGTTATATTGTTGAGTTTGCTCATGATGCTACTCGGATATTATTATGAGAGAGGAAAATATGGTTGTAGAAATTTTCATGTTACTAAAACACCTCTCTATATGCTGAAATTTTTGAAGTTACACTTGTTTTATCTTTCTATGCTTGTTGCATTATGCTTCATGAATTTGTTTATTTACAAGATTCCTTTTCATAGGAAGTGGGTTAGGCTTAAATTTGTTTCATACTTGCTTTTTGATGCTCTCTTTTGCTTCAACTCTTATTTCTTGGGAGTGCATCATTAAAACTGCTGAGCCCATCTTAATGGCTATAAAGAAAGCACTTCTTGGGAGATAACCCATGTTTTTATTTTACTACAGCAATTTTGTTTGATATTTGAGTCTTGGAAGTTGTTACTACTGTAGCAACCTCTCCTTATCTTTATTTTATTTCATTGTTGTGCCGAGTAAAGTCTTTGATAGTAAGGTTCATACTAGATTTGGATTACTGCGCAGAAACAGATTTCTTGCTGTCACGAATTTGGGCAGGGTTCTCTGTAGGTAACTCAGAAAAATCTGCCAATTTACGTGAGTGATCCGTAGATATGTACGCAACTTTCATTCAATTTGAGCATTTTCATATGAGCAAGTTAAGTGCCTCTAAAAAATTCTTCTTTACGGACTGTTCTGTTTTGACAGATTCTGCCTTTTATTTCGCATTGCCTGTTTTGCTATGTTTGATGGATTTCTTTGTTCCATTAACTTCCAGTAGCTTTGTGCAATGTCCATAAGTGTTAAAAATGATTGTGTCACCTCTGAATATTTGAATTTTTTATTATGCACTAACCCTCTAATGAGTTTGTTTTGAGTTTGGTGTGGAGGAAGTTTTCAAGGGTCAAGAGAGGAGGATGATACAATATGATCAAGAAGAGTGAAAAGTCTAAGCTTGGGGATGCCCCCGTGGTTCATCCCTGAATATTTTAAGAAGACTCAAGCATCTAAGCTTGGGGATGCCCAAGGCATCCCCTTCTTCATCGACAACTTATCAGGTCACCTCTAGTGAAACTATATTTTTATTCCGTCACATCTTATGTGCTTTACTTGGAGCGTCTGTATGTTTTTTTTTGTTTGAATAAAATCTGATCCTATCATGCTTGTGTGGGAGAGAGACATGCTCCACTATTGCATATGAGCACATGTGTTCTTAGCTTTATTCTTAATGTTCATGGCGAAGGTTGAAACTGCTTCGTTCATTATTATATGGTTGGAAACGGAAAATGCCGCATGTGGTAAATGGTATAATGTCTTGAATAATTGATACTTGGCAATTGTTGTGCTCATATAGATCATGTTTAAGCTCTTGCATCATGTACTTTGCACCTATTAATGAAGAACTACATAGAGCTTGTTAAAATTTGGTTTGCACGATTAGTTTCTCTAGAGTCTAGATATTTTCTGGTTAAGGTGTTTGAACAACAAGGAG
Organism: Lolium rigidum; assembly: GCF_022539505.1. Lineage (NCBI taxonomy): Eukaryota > Viridiplantae > Streptophyta > Magnoliopsida > Poales > Poaceae > Lolium > Lolium rigidum. The sequence continues at coordinate 261,858,628 of NC_061514.1, forward strand.
ACGATGTAAAGTCCTATAATGCTTACAATATGTTCATATGTGAGTCTTGCTGCACCGTTTTATACTTGAGTTTGCTTCAAACAACCTTGCTAGCCTAGCCTTGTATTGAGAGGAATTCTTCTCGTGCATCCAAATCCTTGAGCCAATAACCATGCCATTTGTGTCCACCATACCTACCTACTACATGGTATTTCTCTGCCATTCCAAAGTACATTACTTGAGTGCTACCTTTAAAATTCTATTCCTTTGTCTTTGCAATATATAGCTCATGGGAAAATAGCCTTAAAAACTATTGTGGTAAAGAATATGTAGCTTATGTATCTTATTTCTTATAAGTTGCTTGTTGAGCGGTAACCATATTTCTGGGGACGCCACCAACTATTACACCTTTGTTGAATATCATGTGAGTTGCTATGCATGTTCGTCTTGTCTGAAGTAAGGGCGATTTTCATGATCTAATGGTTTGAGTATGCATATTGTTAGAGAAGAACATTGGGCCGCTAACTAAAGCCATGAATCATGGTGGAAGTTTCAGTTTGGACAATTAATCCTCAATCTCTTATGAGAATATTATCTGTTGTTGAATGCTTATGCATTAAAGAGGAGTCCATTATCTGTTGTCTATGTTGTCCCGGTATGGATGTCTAAGTTGTGAATAATCAAAAGCGAGAAATCCAATGCGAGCTTTCTCCTTAGACCTTTGTACAGGCGGCATAGAGGTACCCCTTTGTGACACTTGGTTGAAACATATGCTATGCAATGATAATCCATGTTAATCCAAGCTAATTAGGACAAGGTGCGAGCACTATTGGTATACTATGCATGAGGCTTGCAACTTATAGAATATCTTATACATAACACATATGATTTATTACTACCGTTGAAAAAATTGTTTCTTGTTTTCAAAATGAAAAGCTCTAGCACAAAAATAGTAATCCATGCTTCCCTCTGCGAAGGGCCATTCTTCTACTTTATTGTTGAGTCAGTTTACCTACTTCTTTCTATCTCAGAAGCAAACACTTGTGTGAACTGTGTGCATTGATTCTTACATGTTTACTTATTGCACTTGTTATATTGCTTTATGTTGACAAATATCCATGAGATATACACGTTGAAGTTGAAAGCAACCGCTGAAACTTAATCATCCTCTGTGTTGCTTCAATGCCTTTACTAAGAATTTATTGCTTTATGAGTTAACTCTTATGCAAGACTTATTGATGCTTGTCTTGAAAGTACTATTCATGAAAAGTCTTGTTATATGGTTCAGTTGTTTACTCATTGTCTTTACCATTGCTTCGAATCGCTGCATTCATCTCATATGCTTTACAATAGTATTGATCAAGATTATGATAGTATGTCACTTCAGAAATTATCCTTGTTATCGTTTACCTACTCGAGGGCGAGTAGGAACTAAGCTTGATACGTCTCAAACGTATCTATAATTTCTTATGTTCCATGCTACTTTTATGATGATACTCACATGTTTTATACACATTATATGTCATTATTATGCGTTTTCCGGAACTAACCTATTGACGAGATGCCGAAGTGCCAGTTCTCGTTTTCGCTGTTTTTGGTTTCAGAAATCCTTGTAAGGAAATATTCTCGGAATTGGACGAAATCAACGCCCGAGCATCTTATAATTCCACGAAGCTTCCGGAACACCGGAGAGGCACCGGAGGGGAGCCACGGGGGCCCACACATGTGGCCGGCGCGGCCCAAGGGGGGTGCGCCCCCTATTGTCTGGCGGCTCCGTAGCCCTTCCGACTCCGCCTCTTCGCCTATAAGAAGCCCCCTGACCTAAATCTTTGATACGGAAAAGCCACGGTACGAGAAACCTTCCAGAGCCGCCGCCATCGCGAAGCCAAGATCTGGGGGACAGAAGTCTCTGTTCCGGCACCCTGCCGTGACGGGGAAGTGCCCCCCGGAAGGCATCTCCATCGACACCACCGCCATCTCCATCAACGCTTCTGTTTCCTATGATGAGGAGGGAGTAGTTCTCCCCCGAGGCTAAGGGCTGTACCGGTAGCTATGTGGTTCATCTCTCTCTCCTATGTACTTCAATACAATGATCTCATGAGCTTCTTTACATGATTGAGATCCATATGATGAGCTTGTAATCTAGATGTCGTTATGCTATTCAAGTGGATTTTACTTATGTGATTTCCGGAAACTCCTTGTCCCACGTGTGTAAAGGTGACATTGTGTGCACCGTGTGGGTCTCTTAGGCTATATTTCACAGAATACTTGTTCACTGAGTTATGATTTGAGTTGGATGTCTCTATGAAATTGTGGTGTGTTAGTACCTCCTATGAATGCTCACAGTGACAGCGTGGGGTGTTTATTAGTACTTGGGAATGCATCTTTAAGGTTTGCCTACATGATGAATTAGTGTTCATTATCTTGCCAGAGAGTAATTCAGAATAGCATAGTGAAGTGCTTATTTATATTCCTTTATGATTGCAATGTGCTTTATATCACTATTAATCTATGTGCTACTCTAGTGATGTTATTAAAGTAGTCTATTCCTCCTCCATGATGTAATGGTGACGAGTGTGTGCATCATGTAGTACTTGGCGTAGTTTATGATTGTAATCTCTTGTAGATTATGGAGTTAACTATTACTATGATAGTATTGATGTGATCTATTCCTCCTTTCATAGTCTGTCGGTGACGGTGTGCATGCTATGTTAGTACTCGGTATAATTGCGTTGGTCTATCTTGCACTCTAAGGTTATTTAAATATGAACATCGAATGTTGTGGAGCTTGTTAACTCCGGCATTGAGGTGCTCTTGTAGCCCTACACAATTAATGGTGTTTGTCATCCAACCGAGAGAGTGTAGAGTAGTTTTATCATGTGATCAATGTTGAGAGTGTCCACTAGTGAAAGTATGATCCCTAGGCCTTGTTTCCAAACATCGAATCTCCATTTATTTACTATTCTCGTTGCATGTTTACTCGCTGCCATATTTTATGCAGATTGCTATTCCCACTCATATACATCCATACTACTTGTATTTCACTATCTCTTCGCCGAACTAGTGCACCTATACATCTGACAAGTGTATTAGGTGTGTTGGGGACACAAGAGACTTCTTGTATCGTGATTGCGGGGTTGCTTGAGAGGGATATCTTTGACCTCTTCCTCCCTGAGTTCGATAAACCTTGGGTGATTCACTTAAGGGAAACTTGCTGCTGTTCTACAAACCTCTGCTCTTGGAGGCCCAACACTGTCTACAGGAATAGAAGCGTGCGTAGACATCAGAAGCAGACAAAGCTTTTGAGCACATGAACAGGACTATCTCGACACCATCATTATTGGTGGCACCCCGAGAAAAAAACCCTGCTGTTATACATTGCGGCTACACCTCAAGTAGTCAGCACAGTTCTCATGGTGGAACGAGAGGAAGACGGGAAAATCCATGGAGTTCAACGGTCAATATATTTCCTCAGTGAAGTCCTGTCACCATCCAAACAACGTTACCCGCAATATCAGAAGTTGGCATATGGAGTTTCTATGTGAGCAAGAAAGTTAAGACACTATTTTTCAGCACACCCGATAATAGTGGTCAACGAGGCGCCTCTCTCGAACATCTTAAACAATCCAGAAGCCACATGACGTGTCTCCCTTTGGGGAATTGAGCTTTCCCCTCGGGACATCACATATGAAAAAATAAAAGCAATCAAGTCGCAAATCTTGCGAGACTTTGTTGCAGAGTGGATGGAACTCCAAAACACGGGACCCCTAGATTTGTCGAGTACATGGAAGATGGACTTCGATGGGTCCAAGAGGCTAGAAGGAGCTAGAGCATGCATGGTATTTGTCTCACCACAAGGCGATAAGATGAAATATATACTACGGATGACTTTCCCCAATGTGTCAAACAATGAAGTAGAATACGAAGCACTTATAGGATGAAGACGACAAAAGCGTGCGGCGCTACTCGCTTAAAAATCTTCGAGGACTCCCAGTTGGTGGCTCAACAGGTGATGAACAAGTGCGATGCAGTCAATGACAATATGATAGCATACAAGGAGGTATATAATGAACTCGAGAAAACCTTCGAAGTTTGTGAAGTTAATCACGTTAGCAGTCTAAGTAACGATGAAGCCGACGTTTTGGCAAACCTTGGCTCATAGTGCCTGCCAATACCACCTGGAGTTTTTTAGGAAGAAAACAGCGAAAGATCAACCAAGGAAAAGAAAACACCAAAGCAGCCGAAGAAAAAGGAGAAGGCCAAGAAAGACTCGGGGGCTCCAGCAGCTCCAGGAACACATATATCAGATGATGAGGAAGAACCAGAGGAAGTCTTGCAGATCCATGTTCCATGGATGCAGGTGTACGTAGCATACATCACAAGAAAGGAAATACCCGAAGACCCAATGGAGGCACGAAGAGTCATCTGACGATCCAAGGCGTTTACCATGGTCAAGGGAGAGCTATATAAGCGAAGTATATCAGGAGTACTGCAGAGGTGTGTTACACCCGAAGAAGGCGAGTCATACTGAAGGATATACACGAAGAAATATGTGGCCACCACGCAAGCAGTCGAGCAATAGCAGCCAAGGCTTTTCGTGCAGGATTTTACTAGCTAACGGCAATAGAGGATGCGAAAGAAATTGTGCGTACTTGTGATGCCTATCAAAGATTCGTAGCCAAACCTGATACGTCTCCAACGTATCTATAATTTCTTATGTTCCATGCTAGTTTTATGAAAATACCTACATGTTTTATTCATACTTTATAATGTTTTTATGCATTTTCCGGGACTAACCTATTAACAAGATGCCACAGTGCCAGCTCCTGTTTTTGGTTTCAGAAAAGTTAGTTTACAAATATTCTCGGAATTGGACGAAACAAAAGCCCACGGCCCTATTTTCCACGGAGTGTTCCAGAAGATCGAAGAAGAGTCGGAGAAGGCCAGCAGGGGGGCCACCCCATAGGGCGGCGCGGCCGGGCCCACCCCCGCGCCGACATGTGGGGAGGGAGCCCCCTGGCTCCCCCGACGCTGCCCCTTCGCCTATATATTCCTTCATATCGGAAAACCCTAGTACCGAGAGCCAAAATACGAGAAAAGTTCCAAAGACGCCGCCGCCGTCAACCCCATCTCGGGGGGTTCTGAAGATCTCCTCCGGCACCCTGCCGGAGAGGGGAATCATCACCGGAGGGCTCTACATCACCATGCCCGCCTCCGGACTGATGCGTGAGTAGTTCATCCTTGGACTATGGGTCCATAACAGTAGCTAGATGGTTGTCTTCTCCTATTGTGCCATCATGTTTAGATCTTGTGAACTGCCTATCATGATCAAGATCATCTATTTGTAATGCTACATGTTGTGTTTGTTGGGATCCGATGAATATGGAATACTATGTCAAGTTGATTATTGATCTATCATATATGTGTTGTTTATGATCTTGCATGCTCTCCGTTGCTAGTAGAGGCTCTGGCCAAGTTGATACTTGTAACTCCAAGAGGGGGTATTTATGCTAGATAGTGGGTTCATGCCTCCATTGAATCTGGGATAGTGACAGAAAGTTCTAAGGTTGTGGATGTGCTGTTGCCACTAGGGATAAAACATCAATGCTTTGTCTAAGGATATTTGTATTGTTTACATTACGCACAATACTTAATGCAATTGTCTGTTGTTTGCATCTTAATAATGGAAGGGGTGCGGATGCTAACCCGAAGGTGGACTTTTAGGCATAGATGCATGCTGGATGGCGGTCTATGTTTTTTGTCGTAATGCCCTAAGTAAATCTCATAGTAGTCATCATGATATGTATGTGCATTGTTATGCCCTCTCTATTTGTCAATTGCCCAACTGTAATTTGTTTACCCAACATGTTATTTATCTTATTGGAGAGACACCACTAGTGAACTGTGGACCCCGGTCCATTCTTTTACATCCGAAATACAACCTACTGCAATCATTGTTCTCTTTTGTTTTCTGCAAGCAAACATCATTTTACACACCATACGTTTAATCCTTTGTTTTCAGCGAGCCAGTGAGATTGACAACCTCACTGTTAAGTTGGGGCAAAGTATTTCGATTGTGTTGTGCAGGTTCCACGTTGGCACCGGAATCCCTGGTGTTGCGTCGCACTACATTCCTTCACCAACAACCTTCACGTGGTATTCATCTCCTACTGGTTCGATAACCTTGGTTTCTTACTGAGGGAAAACTCGCTGCTGTACTCATCATACCTTCCTCTTGGGGTTCCCAACGGACGTGTGCTTTACCGTCACAAGCGGCTACTTTTACAGCGCCGTTGCCGGGGAGATCAAGACACGCTGCAAGGGGAGTCTCTGACACCCAATCTCTTTACTTTGTTTATTGTCCTGCTTTATTTTATTTTCTGTCTTGTTTGCTTTCTTTATATCAAAAACACAAAAAAATTAGTTACTTGTTTTACTTTATTTACTTCGGTTTTGCTTTATTGCTAAAATGAATACTCCTGAGAACACTAAGTTGTGTGACTTCACTAGCACAAATAATAATGATTTCATATGCACTCCTATTGCTCCACCTGCTTCTACAGTAGAATTTTATGAAATTAAACCTGCTTTACTAAATCTTGTTATGAGAGAGAAATTTTCTGGTGTTAGTACTGATGATGCTGCTACCCATCTTAATAATTTTGTTGAACTTTGTGAAATGCAAAAGTATAAGGATATAGATGGGGATATTATAAAACTGAAATTGTTTCCTTTCTCCTTGAGAGGAAGAGCTAAAGATTGGTTGCTATCTTTGCCTAAGAATAGTATTGGTTCATGGACTAAATGTAAAGATGGTTTCATTGGAAAATATTATCCTCCTGCTAAAATTATATCTTTGAGAAGTAGCATTATGAATTTTAAGCAATTGGATAATGAACATGTTGCCCAAGCATGGGAGAGAATGAAATCTTTGGTAAAGAATTGCCCCACCCATGGACTAACTACTTGGATGATCATCCAAACCTTTTATGCAGGATTAAATTTTTCTTCAAGGAACCTATTGGATTCAAGTTGCTGGAGGTACTTTTATGTCCATCACTTTGGATGCTTGCAACAAAGCTTCTTGATGATATGATGATCAACTACTCTGAATGGCACACTGAAAGGACTCCTCAAGGTAAGAAGGTAAATTATGTTGAAGAAACCTCTTCCTTGAGTGATAAGATTGATGTTATTATGTCTATGCTTGTTAATGGTAAATCTCATGTTGATCCTAATAATGTTCCTTTAGCTTCATTGGTTTCTCAAGAAGAACATGTTGATGTGAATTTCATTAAAAATAATAATTTCAACAACAATGCTTATAGGAATAATTTTGGTAACAACAACTATAGGCCATATCCTTCTAACAGTGGTAATTCTTATGGTAATTCTTATGGTAATTGATACGTCTCAAACGTATCTATAATTTCTTATGTTCCATGCTAGTTTTATGACAATACTCATATGTTTTAGATACACTTTATATCATTTTGATGCATTTTCCGACACTAACCAATGAATAAGATGCCGAAACGCCAGTTCCTATTTTCTGCTGTTTTTGGTTTCAGAAATCTTACACAGGAAATATTCTCGGAATTGGACGAAACAAAAGCCCATGGTCTTATTTTCCACGGAGCCTTCCAGAAGTCCGAAGAGGAGACGAAGAGGGGCCACGAGGCGGCCACCCCACATGGCGGCGCGGTGGGGCCCCTGGCCGCGCCGGCCTATGGGGTGGGCCCCTCGGGCGCCCCCGACTCCGCCCCTTCGCCTATTTATTCTCTCCGTCGCGAAAACCCTAGTACCGAGAGCCACGATACGAGAAAACATACTATGACACCATCGCCGCCAATCCCATCTCGGGGGATTCAGGAGAGATCACCTCCGGCACCCTGCCGGAGAGGGGAATCATCACCGGAGGGCTCTACATCACCATGCCCGCATCCGGACTGATGCGTGAGTAGTTCATCCTTGGACTATGGGTCCATAGCAGTAGCTAGATGGTTGTCTTCTCCTCTTGTGCTATCATGTTTAGATCTTGTGAGCTGCCTATCATGATCAAGATCATCTATTTGTAATGCTACATGTTGTGTTTGTTGGGATCCGATGAATATGGAATACTATGTCAAGTTGATTATTGATCTATCATATATGTGTTGTTTATGATCTTGCATGCTCTCCGTTGCTAGTAGAGGCTCGACCAAGTTGATACTTGTAACTCCAAGAGGGAGTATTTATGCTCGATAGTGGGTTCATGCCTCCATTGAATGCTGGGACGATGACGGAAAGTTCTAAGGTTATGGATGTCTCTGTTGCCACTAGGGATAAAACAACAATGCTTTGTCTAAGGATATTTGTATTGTTTACATTACGCACCGTACTTAATGCAATTGTCTGTTGTTTGCAACTTAATACTGGAAGGGGTGCAGATGCTAACCCGAAGGTGGACTTTTTAGGCATAGATGCATGCTTGGATAGCGGTCTATGTTCTTTGTCGTAATGCCCTAAGTAAATCTCATATTAGTCATCATGATATGTATGTGCATTGCTATGCTCTCTCTATTTGTCAATTGCCCAAGCTGTAATTTGTTCACCCAACATGCTATTTATCTTATTGGAGAGACACCACTAGTGAACTGTGGACCCCGGTCCATTCTTTTACATCTGAAATACAATCTACCGCAATCATTGATCTCTCGCTGTTCTTTGCAAACAAACATCATTCTCCACACCATACGTTTAATCCTTTGTTTACAGCAAGCCGGTGAGATTGACAACCTCACTGTTAAGTTGGGGCAAAGTATTTTGATTGTGTTGTGCAGGTTCCATGTTGGCGCCGAAATCCCTGGTGTTGCGCCGCACTACACTCCTCCACCAACAACCTTCACGTGGCCTTCATCTCCTACTGGTTCGATAATCTTGGTTTCTTACTGAGGGAAAACTTGCTGCTGTGCGCATCACACCTTCCTCTTGGGGTTCCCAACGGACGTGTGCATCACGCGCCATCAGTAATTCTTACAACAATAGTAGGAGTGTGCCCTCTGATCTTGAAGTCATGCTTAAAGAATTTATTAATACACAAACTGCTTTTAACAAATCTGTTGAGGAAAAGCTTGGTAAAATTGATTCTCTTGCTTTTAAGGTTGATAGTCTTGCTGTTGATGTTGATTTTTTAAAACTGAAAGTTATGCCTAATGAAACTAAAGATATTAAGTCATTTGCTACAGCAAACGCTATCCAAGTTAGAATTAATGACAATATTAGAATGATGGCTGAATTGCATGCTACGTGGGAGAGAGAAGAAAAACTTGCTAAAGAGAATAATATAGCTAAAGTTTGGACTATTAACACCACTAGTAATGTTGATGCTTCACATGTTGCTAAACCTCCTTCTATCAATGGTAAAATAATTGGTGTTGGCAATGTTTCTACTTCTACTACAAAGCGTGCAAAATTGCCTGAAACTACTGAAACTGTTTGTGATAAAAGTGCTGAAATTTTTCAAAGTGTTGGGGACAATGGTCCCATTGCTTTAGATCATAATGGTTTTGATTTTGATAGTTGTCATATTTCTGAAGTTATTAAGTTCTTGCAAAAACTTGCTAGAAGTCCTAATGCTAGTGCTATAAACTTGGTCTTTACAAAACATATTACAAATGCTCTCATTAAAGCTAGGGAAGAGGAATTAAAACTTGAAGCTTCTATTCCTAGGAAGTTGGAAGATGGTTGGGAGCCCATCATTAAAATGAAGGTCAATGATTTTGATTGTAATGCTTTATGTGATCTTGGTGCAAGTATTTCTGTTATGCCTAAGAAACTTTTTGATATGCTTGACTTTCCACCTTTGGAATATTTTATTTGGATGTTAATCTTGCTGATAATTCTATAAAGAAACCTTTGGGGAGAATTTACAATGTTCACATTACGGTTAACAATAACCTTGTCCCCGTTGATTTTGTTGTTTTGGATATTGAATGCAATGCATCTTGTCCTATTGTTTTGGGAAGACCCTTTCTTCGAACCGTTGGTGCTATTATTGATATGAAAGAAGGAAATATTAAATATCAATTCCCTCTTAAGAAAGGTATGGAGCACTTCCCTAGAAAGAGAATGAAGTTGCCTTTTGATTCTATTATTAGAACAAATTATGATGTTGATGCTTCTTCTCTTGATGTTACTTGATTTTCACTTTATGCGCCTAGCTGAAAGGCGTTAAAGAAAAGCGCTTATGGGAGACAACCCATTGTTTTATTTCTGCAATTTTTGTTTTATATTTGAGTCAAGGTGCTTGTTACTACTGTAGCAATACCTTTGTATCTTTATTTTATTGCATTGTTGTGCCAAGTAAAGTCTTTGATAGAAAGTTGATACTAGATTTGGATTTCTGCGCAGAAACAAATTTTTAGCTGTTACGAATTTGAGCTGTTCTCTCTGTAGAAAAATTTAAAAATCTTCAAAAAATTCATGAGTAATCCTCAGATATGTACGCAACTTTCATTCAACTGGAGCTTTTCCATCTGAGCATGTTAAGTGCCTCGAAAAAAATTCTTCTTTACGGACTGTTCTGTTTTGACAGATTCTGCCTTTTATTTTGCATTGCCTCTTTTACTGTGTTTGAGTGGATTTCTTTGCTCCATTAAATTTCAGTAACCTTGGGTAATGTCCAGAAATGTTGGGAATGATTGTGTCCTTGCTGAACATGTGAATTTTTGATTATGCACTAACCCTCTAATGAGATTGCTTTGAGTTTGGTGTGAAGGAAGTTTTCAAGGATCAAGAGAGGAGGATGATATAATATGATCAAGAAGAGTGAAAAGTCTAAGAGTCTAAGCTTAGGGATGCCCAAGGGATCCCCTTCTTCATCAATAATTTATCAGGTCACCTCTAGTGAAACTATATTTTAATTCCGTCACATCTTATGTGCTTTATTTGGAGCGTCTGTGTGCTTTTATTTTCGTTTTGTTATTTTCATTCTCTGAATAAATCGGATCCTAACATGCTTGTGTGGGAGAGAGACACGCTCCGCTTTTTCATTTGAACACTGGTGTTCTTCGTTTTACTTTTTAATGTTCATGGCAAAAGCTGAAAGCCGCTGCACTTATTGCTATTTGGTTGGAAACAGAAAATGCTTCATGTGGTAATTGGTATATTGTCTTCAATAATTTGATACTTGGCAATTGTTTTGAGCTCTCAAGTAGATCATGTTTAAGCTTTTGCATCATGTAGTTTAAACCTATTAGTGGAGAACTACTGTAGAGCTTGTTGAAATTTGGTTTGCATGATTGGTCTCTCTAAGGTCTAGATATTTTACGGTAAAAGTGTTTGAGCAACAAGGAAGACGAGTGTAGAGTCTTATAATGCTTGCAATTTGTTCTTATGTAAGTTTTGCTGTACCGGTTTATACTTGTGTTTGCTTCAAACAACCTTGCTAGCCAAAGCCTTGTGCTGAGAGGGAATGCTTCTCGTGCATCCAAAACCTTGAGCCAAAACCTATGCCATTTGTGTCCACCATAACTACCTACTATGTGGTATTTTTTCTGCCATTTCAAGTAAATACTTCATGTGCTACCTCTAAACAATTTAAAACTTTATTACTCCTTATTTGTGTCAATGTTTTATAGCTCATCAGGAAGTATGTGGTGTTTTATCTTTCAATCTTGTTGGGCAGACTTTCACCAATGGACTGAAGGAGATATGCCCTAAAGGCAATAATAAAGTGGTTATTATTTATATCTTTATGTTTATGATAAATGTTTATATATCATGCTATAATTGTATTAACCGAAACATTAGTACATGTGTGATATGTAGACAAACAAAGAGTCCCTAGTATGCCTCTTAACTAGCTTGTTGATTAATGGATGATTAGTTTCATAATCATGAACATTGGATGTTATTAATAACAAGGTTATATCATTGTATGAATGATGTAATGGACACACCCAATTAAGCGTAGCATAAGATCTCGTCATTAAGTTATTTGCTATAAGCTTTCGATACATAGTTACCTAGTCCTTATGACCATGAGATCATGTAAATCACTTATACCGGAAAGGTACTTTGATTACATCAAACGCCATCTGCGTAAATGGGTGGTTATAAAGGTGGGATTAAGTATCCAGGAAAGTATGAGTTGAGGCATATGGATCAACGAGTGGGATTTGTCCATCCCGATGACGGATAGATATACTCTGGGCCCTCTCGGTGGAATGTCGTCTAATGTCTTGCAAGCATATGAATAAGTTCATAAGAGACCACATACCACGGTACGAGTAAAGAGTACTTGTCAGGAGACGAGGATGAACAAGGTATAGAGTGATACCGAAGATCAAACCTCGGACAAGTAAAATATCGCGTGACAAAGGGAATTGGTATCGTATGTGAATGGTTCATTCGATCACTAAAGTCATCGTTGAATATGTGGGAGTCATTATGGATCTCCAGATCCCGCTATTGGTTATTGGTCGGAGTGAGTGCTCAACCATGTCCGCATAGTTCACGAACCGTAGGGTGACACACTTAAAGTTGGATGTTGAAATGGTAGAACTTGAATATGGAATGGAGTTCGAATATTTGTTCGGAGTCCCGGATGAGATCCCGGACATCACGAGGAGTTCGGAATGGTCCGGAGAATAAGATTCATATATAGGAAGTCATATTCCAAGTTTGGAAATGATCCGGTGCATTTATGGCAGGTTCTAGAAGGTTCTA
>NC_061514.1:261871417-261887292 GCF_022539505.1 Lolium rigidum
GTTCTTCGTATCATATGCTTGTCGTAGTGCGACCCTTATGCATCTAGCCGCCCTTACACCTATCTCGGGTGTAGGGGCGGCACCCGCTGATCATAGTTTAGTAGATCTGATCCGTTACGGTTGCTCCTTGTTCTACAAGGATTAGTTTAATATCCGCATTAGTTAGGCCCTACAAAGGGTTGGAGGATCCGGCGGCGTGTAGGGTGACGTTTGCTAGCCCTAGAAAGGATGTTCCGGGGATCAACCTCGTGTTGGTTTTTAGGCCTTGTCTAGGATCGGCGTACGGTCACCGTGCGCGAGCGCGAGCCCAATCGTGAGTAGGATGATCCGATTATGCGGTGAAAACCCTAAATCGTCGTAGATCTCATTAGCTTTATCTTGATCAAGCGGGACCACCATATATTCGGACACCTTGTACGAATCATGGGTGGATCGGCTCTTTGAGCCGATTCACGAGATAACTTTGAGAGCCGATCGAGGCTCGTATTTAATGTTTACGTGTATGCCATGCGAGGAAACTAAGCGAGGCATCATCCAACACCTTCACGACCAGGTATAGGTCAGGTGGCACGCCCTTACGATAGCATCGGACGTGTGACCGGGAGGCTTTGCGGGCCGTCGCTCGCGAGGGGCGGGGCCAGCCGCGGCCCTAGTTGTTCCCGGCTCTCTTGTGTTGCCCGTTGCTGCCCGCCGGTGGGTTTCGACGTCAATACATTACGGCACGCCCGGTGGGACAACCTTCGACATCCACCACCTCGCCATCTACATCCGAGATGGCGGAAAGCACTCCGGTCAAGTACGAGGATCTGCATGATGAGCTCAAGAAGAAACATGACGAGATCAAGGCAACCCTCGAAGCCGAACTCATCGGCTCTTTCCACCGAACCCGCTCCCATGGCGTCGGGTGGAAGGGTTTCACACTGAAGGCGCACTCGATGGAGTGGACCTGTCCGCCCGTCGGAAGAACGCACCAGGTCGCTGCATCGGGAAATCAACTACATGGTGGCTCATTCGCTGCACCGCCACTGCGAGAACACAGTGAACACTTTGGAGCGTGTCGCTCGCGCGTGGTCCGGGAAATCATGAGCCACCGGTATTCTCCGCCGGGACCAGCTCGTGGGGACTTTCAAAGGAGAGATGCCACTCCAGTCCCATCCGCCGCTGCCGTTCGCATGGGCGGCACCAGAAGTGCCGAACTCATCGGCATACGTCGTCTACAAGATTGGTGGTGATCCTAGTGACTACCAATTCCTACCTGAGGCACCCAAGGAGATCCCGCACGGATACGCGTGCGCATACGTACCAAGTCGAAATACACGGGCACTCTCGAACCAGGTTGCGACGACGAGGGGCCTCCGGAACGGCGGGAGGAACGTCGGGAGCAGATCTTGAGAAGCAAACGTGGCTAGCTAAGTACGCCACTCCGACAAACCTCCAGAGCCCGGCTCCTGCGGTTGGCTTAGAACCGGAAAAGCAAGCATGGCTGGTTAAGTATGCCACCCGGCGAATCTTCAGGGTTCGACACCTTCAGCCATCACCGCGGATCAGATTTGTGCAATCCTGAAAGATCAGTTCGGCATGATGCCGAAAAGGAGGACGTTCGGCTACACCAAGCCGTACCCCAACGACTACGAACTGATCCCGTTACCACCCAAATATCGGCTCCCGGACTTCACAAAGTTTAGTGGATCAGATGGTTCCAGCTCCATCGAGCATGTGAGCCGATATTTGGCACAGCTGGGCACGATCTCGGCATCGGACGAGTTGCGTGTGAGGTTCTTCGCACGATCCCTCACGGGATCGGCTTTCGGGTGGTACACATCGCTGCCACCGAACTCCATCCGGACTTGGAAGCGGTTGGAAGAGCGGTTCCATGAGCGGTATCACTCGAGAGGCTTCCGAGGTCGGTATTGCCGATCTAGCACAAGTACGACGAAGCGCGGGGAGACAGTGTCGGAATACGTCCGGCGCTTCGGGACCATTAGGAACCGATGCTTTTCGGCTCATGTAAGTGAAAAAGAAGCGATCGAGTTGGCGGTGGTGGGTCTCTCATCATCGATTAAGGACGTGGCCTCCCAAGCGAGACTACCCTTCATTGGCGCACATGGTGCGAAGGCCGTCGGCATATGAGCGGCGCCACCCGGATGTTTATCGGGACAAATTCAAGCGTGCGGTGACCCTGGTTGAGGCGAGACGAGGATGAAGGTGCTGCGGGAGATCGAGAGGTAGCGGTGGCTGAATGGACTCGAGCGGCAGGCCCCGTGTCCTGCAAATGGGTGAAGCCACAAGGCCCTCCAAAAGGGTTCTACTTCGACGTGACCAAGGCCGAGCAGATTTTTGATCTCTTACTCACGGAGAAGCATATAAAGGTACCCGAAGGCCACAAGATCCCCACGGTGCAAGAGCTGAACGGAAAGCCATACTGCAAGTGGCATAACACGTTCACCCACACCACCAACGACTGCGAGGGTGTGGCGGCAGCAGATCCAAATGGCGATAGAAAATGGACGGTTAATTTTCAACCGGTACGCCATGAAGGTCGACACACACCCCTTCCCCGCCGTGAACATGGTGGAGTATACTTACCATGGAGGGTGCCAGCCGGATTTCTCGTGCAATATCAACATGGTAGGACACTGGACACCACTACGGTAAGGACGGAGATGAGGGCAGCTGCTCTCATAGCAAAGATACGAGAGGAAGCCGCTCCACGCGATCGGCTCCGCCAAGACGGCAAGCACTACGTCACAGAGGGAGAAGTGAAAAACATAAGGTATCAACGACCTCTCTCTGATCACCTCCTCAACAAGTATGTGAGTCAGTATGACCAACGCCGGCGATACAACGACGATGATGAAGAAGATCGTACGGCTAGGGACGACGGGAGACGTCGTCGGCATGATCGTGAGGAGGAGGAGCACGAGCGCCGTGCCAAGGAAAAGCTGGGGAGCGAGTCGACGAGGATAGGCACTTGGGACTGTCCCTTCTTCGGACACTTGCTGGGATTCGGGAATGAGCCGATTGCCCACAATCGGCAATTGCCCAGAATGCAACCAGAAGAAAAAGGAGGCAGCCAACGTGTCCGTATTCAAGCGTCTAGGACCTCTCCCGCCACAAAGCAAACGCGCTGAGTCCCCTCGGTTGGAAGATCTCGAAGATTCGGAAGACGAGGGAGAAGAAGAAGACAGTACCACCGGCCAAGGTGGTGCCCCGATGGACTCGGCCGTTCCCAAAAGCGCGGGGTTCAGCGATTGCGCGGCACTGGAGGAAGCCGAAAGGTTATACTTGCATACATTGAGGAAGGCAAGGCCCGATCTGGCTGCGAAAGTTCAGCGAACCCTGGATGAAGAGGGTCGTCCACGGAAAATGGAGTGGCGCCCCAAGCAAAGGAAAGCCGATGATGAAACATCGGCTGGCACAAACATGGTGCTCGTTCTTCAGACGAAGCTTAGTGCTCCACGATTACACGATGCACTCAAGGTGGACGACAGCAAGCGCACTAACATGATAAAGTCAGAGATTGGGCTGGTTTTATCTACCGGCCTGAAAGAGTAGCAAGAGCAAATCAATGAGCAAGTATGGCGAGGCTGATCCTTGTGATCGGCCCCAAAAATTTATGGAGGAACATTACAAAACCTTCATCGAGCAAGCAACGTGGAGGCCGATTCCAGCAATCGGCCAAAATTATCCTCACCAACCATTCTGCCTGGGTTCAACATTTAATCCGACAGAGCCGATACCATCAAGTCCTTTGAAAGAATCGGCTCGGGGGGGCACCCAGGTGGATAAAACACGAGGATATTCAGTAGAAGCGTCCTGCAAATGCCTAGCAGCCTAAAATATCCTTTGATGATGGGTATTGAAGTATGGGGGCCGATACATAAATCGGCCGAAAAATTCGAAATTTTTAAGCACAGCCGGTGCAGCAGACATCGACTTAAGGATTCAAGGGAATGACAAGTACTCGAGGCCACAATGTCAGTTGGGGTGGTTTGAGGGATCATGACCCTGACCAATGCCAAGAGCAGCCTGGACGTGCAGACCAGGTTAAGGTTGGATTGCATCAGATCCACCAAAGGAAAGGAGCCGATCTGACCAACAAGGCGCAAGGAGTAGACTGAAGAAGCTCGGGGGGCAACTCACCACGAAGGGTTCTCGCTGCGGGGAGCCGAATTTGTTAAAATCGGCTGGCTCTGCATTGTGACGTGAGGTCAATGACGACACGATTGGCTATTTTGCTACCTTTCTCGCCTTGACTGAGGCTCGGGGGGCAAATAACTTGGGAAGTGCTCTATTTTTGAGAGCCGGTTGGAGTTGCATCGGCTGACCCTGCATCATGATCTTCTCCGAAAGCGGTGAGCTGTTTGCAGAAGAAGATTGTTAAAGCTGCAGGGAGGAGCTGGGAAGGGAAGCCGTCGTCTTGTACGAGGTTTGGACCGTACTGGTACTGCAAGAGAAGGAAGGAGACGAGTTTCTCAAATTAGCCGATGAACAGTCATCGGCTATGGGATTGCAAAATACCACGGTCAAGGAAAAAATCCGATTCGTTGCTATCGGTCTTGGTGTGGCAAGCGGAAGGATGGAAATCGGATTAATGGAAAGATAAATTGAAAGAACAATTCTCATTAATTCAAAGGAGCGGCTTTACAAGAAGAGCCGATGGCTCTCAAAAGAGGGATCTGGTGCCTAGTGCACTGCTACTGCTGGTCCTACTCTACTAGTCGTCGCTGTCCTCATCATCGCCGTCGTCAAGGTCGTCGGCGCTGCTCCCAGGAAGCTCTTCGTCGCTGCTGCCCCAGCCTTTGGACGGAGCTTCGTCTTCCTCGCCATCATCATCATCCTCGCTATCCGCCCAGCTGCGGAAGCGCTTCGTCGGCGGATACCCAGCAGAGGAGGAGGAATCATCTTCCTCCTCCTCCTCTTCTCCTTCCTCGTCGTCATCATCGTCCTCGCTGTCCGCCCACATGCGGGAGCGCTTCTTCGACGGGAGCTCGGCGGAGGGGGAGGCCTTGGTCTTCTTTGCTTCTCCTTCTTTCTTCTCCTTGTCACAGGAGATGGGGTTCGCCCCGGAGTGGAGGTCGTCCCTTTTCTTGTTCTTCGGTGACGATTGGAGAGGAAGGCCTGAGGCAGAGGAGGAAGAGGAAGACATGGCTGCAGGGGAAGAGGTTTTTTTGGCGCTGGTGTACAGAGCAGAGCAAGGGGATGGAGTGGTGAACCGTTTGGCACAGATAAATAAAGGGAGTGTAGTGGAGATTTAATGCCATGACGGTTCTCGAGGACGTAATGCCGAAATTGTCAATTCGTGCAAAGAAGCCCAGGAGGCGAGGCGTAATGATGGAAGATTCTGCGGCAGTTCTGCTCTGCCACGACATGACCCGACGAAAGGAAAGCGTAATGATTTTGGAAATATCATTTCCAAAACCAGGGGGCATGTGTTATCACCAGAATTTGACCGAGTCAGAGGTGGGCCGCGATCAAGATGGACTTGAAGAATATATATATAGAAGAAATACGTGAATCGGTCTTACATGCAAAGTTTGGGCTAGTTTGCCCTTGTATCTGTAACATATTAGGTTACGTGTCGATTAGGAGTTGGAGTTTTACCCGTGCACGGTTAGGTGCACGCTTGAGTTAGAAAGTCCCCTGGACTATAAATATGTATCTAGGGTTTATGGAATAAACAACAACCAACGTTCAACACAAACAAATCTCGGCGCATCGCCAACTCCTTCGTCTCGAGGGTTTCTCCGGTAAGCACCATGCTGCCTAGATCGCATCTTGCGATCTAGGCAGCACTAAGCTACCCACGTTGTTCATGCGTTGCTCGTGTTGAAGCCTTTTTGATGGCGAGCAACGTAGTTATCTTAGATGTGTTAGGGTTAGCATTGTTCTTCGTATCATATGCTTGTCGTAGTGCGACCCTTATGCATCTAGCCGCCCTTACACCTATCTCAGGTGTAGGGGCGGCACCCCGCTTGATCATAGTTTAGTAGATCTGATCCGTTACGGTTGCTCCTTGTTCTACAAGGATTAGTTTAATATCCGCATTAGTTAGGCCCTACAAAGGGTTGGAGGATCCAGCGGCGTGTAGGGTGACGTTTGCTAGCCCTAGAAAGGATGTTCGGGGATCAACCTCGTGTTGGTTTTTAGGCCCTGTCTAGGATCGGCTTACGGTCACCGTGCGCGAGCGCGAGGCCCAATCGTGAGTAGGATGATCCGATTATGCGGTGAAAACCCTAAATCGTCGTAGATCTCATTAGCTTTATCTTGATCAGCGGGACCACCATATATTCGGACACCTTGTACGAATCATGGGTGGATCGGCTCTTTGAGCCGATTCACGGGATAACTCTGAGAGCCGATCGAGGCTCGTATTTAATGTTTACGTGTATGCCATGCGAGGAAACTAAGCGAGGCATCATCCAACACCTTCACGACCAGGTATAGGTCAGGTGGCACGCCCTTGCGATAGCATCGGACGTGTGACCAGGAGGCTTTGCGGGCCGTCGCTCTGAGGGACTGGGGCCAGCCGCAGCCCTAGTTGTTCCCGGCTCTACTGTGTTGCCCGTCTCTGCCCGCCAGTGGGTTTCTGACGTCAACAACATCTTCGACTGTACTGACTTTCCAAAGGTACGAGATAAATGAGAATATATTTTACTCGACCACCCAAGATAAAAAGAGCACCAACCAAAATAGTGGTGTCCGCTTTGATGCAAAAAACAACAATGACCAAAAGGATACATATTCTGGTTACATAGAGGTGATATGGAAACTTGACCATGTACCTTCATTTAAGGTCCCTTTGCTAAGGTGCAAATGGATCAAGATAACAGGAGGCAGGGTTCAGGTATACATGTTGTATGGAATGACAACAGTGGATCTCAACAATCTTGGGTATAGAGACGAACCATTCGTCCTAGCCAATGATGTAGCTCGGGTTTTCTATGTGAACGACATGTCGACCAAACCGAGAAAAAAAAATTAAGCAAACAAATACGTCATATGATGAGCCAAAGCGCCACATAGTTCTTTCAGGAAAGAACACATCGTGAGAGTCGAGGACAAGACAGCCATGTCAGAAGATTATAATAAATTTGATGAAGTTCCGCCCTTCACAATGAACAATGACCCAAGCCTCAAGTGAAATGATGAAGATGATCCGGCCGACGCGGTCGTAAGCAAGGGACATACGCGAAGGAGTATCTCAACATGACAATCGATCAATTTCCCATTTCTTCTGGTGTAATTAATGTAACTCTATGTAAGGTATTAACACTAGATGAGCATGCTTGGGGACATTGATTTCAACAAAAGTGACATTGATTTGTATGAAAGGGAGTTTGCATGAGAGGGAGGTGTTAACGGGCTTGAGGGGAAATTTTACCGGGGCGAGCTCCTCGAAGATGTCGTAGGGCGTGCGCACCAATGACATCTTCGAGAAGCTCCGCCACGGGAGATTTCCCAACCCTTTCCTCCGGCCATGATGACGAAGCTCCCTACCTATTGGTTGGCTTTTTTTGCGACTTAAATAGAGGTTGTGACCTACCATAGAAGGATTTTGTAGGAGAGGGAAGAGGTCACGACGACAGGATTAGACCAACAATGGAGATGGAGGCGTTCACATGCTTGAGGGGAAATTTTCCCGGGGCGAGCTCCTCGAAGATGTCGTAGGGCGTGCACACCAACGACATCTTCGAGAAGCTCCGTCACGGAAAATTTCCCAACCCTTTCCTCTGGCCATCTGGACGAAGCTCCCTACCTTCTCGGTTGAGCTGCTTGCGATTATCGACGCTCCTTTTATAGGCCTGGCGACGCTTCCTCCTTCATCTTGTTCTTCTGACATGGTGTCGTGCGCTACATGCCTTATCTCACTGAGCAGTGCGTCCACCCACACGTCCTTATTCCGCCGACAGTTTTGTTAGATGGCCCAAAAGGAACACCTTTAGTCCCGGTTGCACCCACGAGCCGGGACTAAAGGTTGCCCACTGGTCCTTATCCCGCCGACAGTTTTGTTAGATGGCAAAAAAATACCTTTAGTCCCGGATGCACCCACCAGCCGGGACTAAAGGTTGCCCACGGTGCATCCGGGACTAAAGGTTGCCCACACATCCTTATCACGCCGAAAATTTTGTTAGATGGTCAAAAAACCACCTTTAGTCCCGGTTGCACCCACCAACCGGGACTAAAGTTTGGCCTCATCTTCACCCGCATCATCCACGGTGGTTATGCTTTTAAATTAATGCATTTTAAATTGAAAATGGTAAAATAGTTAACAGTTTGAATAGTTAGAATAATTATTTTAGAAAATACAATTTCTTAGATTAATTATCCAAATTCAAACACTTTTCATGTTGAAAGCTTTGTTGGAATAGGAACTATGCAAACGATATAAATTAATGCATTTTAAAATTAAAATGGTAAAATGGTTAATAGTTTGAATAGTTAGAATAATTATTTTAGAAACCATAAAATGGTTTTAGATTAATTATCCAAATTCAAATACTTTTCATGTTGAAAGCTTTGTTGGAATAGAAATTATGCAAAAGATATAAATTAATGCATTTTAAATTGAAAATGACAAAATGGTTAATAGTTTAAATAATTAGAATAATTATTTAAGAAAACATAAAAAAAATTTATATTAATTATTCAAATTCAAACACTTTTCATGTTGGAAGTTTTGTCGTAATAGAAATTATGCAAAAGATATAAGTTAATACATTTTAAAATAAAAATAGCAAAATGGTTAATAGTTTAAATGTTTAAAATAATTATTTTAGAAAACATAAAATGGTTTTAGAATAATTATCTAAATTAAAACACTTTCATGTTGAAAGTTTTGTCACATTCAAAATTATGCATAAGTTATTTAAATTCATATTCAAACACTTTACATAAGAATTCTTAAATAATTAAATTTTCATAAAAAATAAATTATATTTTTATTACATAGATATTTTTTCTAAATATTCTGATATGCTATATGTTATTTTCTGATATGAAATAAGGCGGGAATCAAAATAAGTTTGGAAAACAAATCCAAAACACCCAAAACCGCGGCAAAATACCCCCCCCCTAATCCTCTCCTTCTCCGCGCAGATCATTTGCACGGAGAAGTAGAAACGACACATGCATGCTACCAAAATTTCCCACGCCACCGCCAACGCGCCGCCACCCTCCTGCTTCGCGCCGCCGTCCTTCACCACTGCGCGCTGCACTTCCGTCGGCCGTCGCATCCACCGTGGGCACCTCCCGCACCCCGCCCTCCTCCGACGTCACCGCACTGGCCTCCTCTGCCGCGCGCCACCCGCGCCACCTCCCTCCTCCGACGCCACTGCCACACCGGCCTCCTCCTCTCCCATCTCCACCGGCCGGCAGCCTTGAAAAATTATATGTATTTAGCACAAACTAATTAATTAGTAAAAATTATATGTATTTGTTAGTTTATATTAGTATTAGTAAATATATTAGTGTTAGTTTATATTAGTATTATATTAGTATTATGCTAGTTTATATTAGTATTATATAATGGGAGTGATGTTTTGGCACATGGGAGCGTATGCTCCCTTTATTTCGAAATGCATGTTAGACACATTTTGAAATGTTAAAAATTTTGAAACAAAAATTTCGCATGTACATCTTCATGTGCTACGCGCTCACAAAGTTGTTTCGTGAAAAAACGAGTTGTCGTGTGGCGTGTGTAAAAAAGACAAAATTGGGTGCTAAAACAAAGACTTGTCACAAGATAAATTTTCTTTTTTTATGTAGACTACAAAAAATATCATTTTTTCGTGAAACTTGGCGAACACACATATATTATGGAGATGTACATGTAAATTTTTTTACCTAAATTTTTTAACACTTGGAAATGTGTTTTTATGGTAGAGGGATCATACGCACCCGGGAGCCGAGTATTATGTTAGTTTATATTAGTATTATATATGTATTATGTTAGTTTATGTTAGTATTAGTGTTAGTTTATGGTAGTATTATGTTGGTTTGAGTGGCTGTGGCTAGGCATCTTCAAGACACCGGAGCTCGTTGCCTGCGAGTATGACGCCTTGGTCCTCTCAACTTTGCGAAGGTCGAGAGCCACGAGGAGGCGGATTTTCTTGGGCAATCGTTCGAGGTGACAAGGACAGTACATGCGGTTGTCCATCCGCCAAGCCGACAAGGCAACCATGGCCGAGTTTCGCACCGCTTCTGAAGCACATGGCGGCAGAGCTGGAGTACTATGGCGAATTGTCGAACTGGCCACCCAACAAGCTGCAGTTGCTTGTGCATTGTCCTCTACCGCTGGTGCATCATCCTCTGCCAGAACATCGTCGACATCTTGTCGATCACGAAGATCGGCACCGACTTCTGAGAGTCCATTATCCACGAGGCCGACGAGGAATCGGAGAAACGACGGATTCTAGAACTAGTTTCTAGTTGAACATCAAGTGTCAACGATAGAGCATCGGGTGTCGAGTGTCGAGAGTCAAGTAATCGAGTATCGTGTGTTGTATGTCAAGACTCAATAGTCTAGTAATAATTGAGTGCCGAGTGTAGCGTGTATGTATCGAACTTCCCAAATGCTAAAAAGTACCCGGATGCTATTTGACAAAACGAGCACTCGCTCGTGGGCCGTCAGATACGCGTGATCAAGCCACGCGACCCGCTCCGTTCCGACAGCGGCGGACAGCGACGTGCAGCCCACATGCCTCTTCACCCTCAATCCCTAGGGATGGTCCAGGCCATTCCAGCGCGATAGCCGCCATGCTCGCCGGCTCGCCCTCTCCGCCGCGCCGTGAGGGACCTCCGCTTCCATCGTCGACCCCTCCACTCCATAGACGGCATCGCCCTTCAGAACCCCCCTCCCATTCCTGCCACGAGCCCCAACCAGAAGCGAGACGGCAGATTGGGGTGAACACCGATGGCCGCGAGCTTGCCACGGAGAATTGGTACTGACCTCCCAACCTCATCTCCGGCCACCGACGCCCGGCGGGATGTTGGCCGACCAGCCGCCAAAGAAGAGCCTCACGAGCTCATCCCTGCCGCCGCCGGACCAGCACAGGGCGTCAAGGCCTCCAGGCGGCTCTTCCCTAACGAGCTAGGCGCAGATCAGGATCCCATGGTCCCACGTGCCCGGCCTCCATACCGCCGGGGAACTCATCTGCTGCCTCCTCATCTCTGCTGCAAGAGCATAGCTCCCGCTGTCCTCTGAAGGTAGAAGTCACACCATCTCGTGTTTTTTTTTATCTTGTTCAGAACTGTATTGCAGATGCCATGACTCTAGCACTCCTCTGTTTACCCCAAGTCTACAAGCCATCAACTTGTGTAGAACTAGCTTATTTAATCCTTTACATGCTTATCTCCATGTGTGTGAAATTAGGATTGTATAGCACGGATGGATTGAACCGCATGTGAGTGAGAGGTGCCGGCCTAGGTGCGTGCAGTAATGTGTGCGTAGATGCTCATCTTAGGAAGGTTTAGGGAAGAAAAATACACCTATGATAACAAATGGCTGCAGGGTGAATACCGATCGAATCACCTTCTGATGCTGTTGATGTACCTAGCAAAGTCAGATACAAATCTATCACACCCCAATTAGTTATCCCAATTGCAAAAAATTACCCGGATGCTATTTGACAAATCGAGCACTCGCTCGTGGGCCATCGGATGCACCTGATCAAGCCACGCAACACGCTCCGTTCCGACAGCCGCGGACAGCGACTTGCCCACGTTTGGTTTGGTCCAGGCCATTCCAGCGTGCTAGCCACCAGCCCGCCACGCTCGCCCTCTCCGCTTCCGCCGCCGACCTCTCCACTCCATAGACGGCTTCGTCCTTCAAAATCCCCGCCACAAGCCCCAACCACCAGCGAGACGGCAGATCGGGGTGCACACTGATGGTCGCGCGCCTGCCACCGCGTACAGGTCCTCACCTCCCGACCCGGTCTCCGGCCGCCGCCTCCAAGGAAGCCCCCTCCCCCCCACACACACGCACACACACAGATTAGTGCGCATATTCTTGTTTGGCTATTCTGCCCAGAGATAAATGCTCTCAACTCTCAAATATCATCGTCCTTGCGAGTAGGAGCAACAGATTAGAGATGACAAGAAGGTGTATCGTGCGTAGTTAAATGAATACCATTTCAGTTAACGCCGCCTACATGGAGGAGCAGCACCGTTCAATGGCTCATCCCGGCACCACGGTTGTCCGCGCGCGGAGGTGGCGGTTGGCGAGTTGCAAGGATGCACAGTGGCTGGTTCTGGACCGACGCTTAGATGATGTCGGGATATGAACTGCTATGGCTAACTTCTAGGTGCATCTCGCCGCCTTATCTTATGTTAAATCGCTTCGACTCTCTTTAAAGAGTTTCTAGTCACTTCAGTTAAGTTGTTTATCCCTGGTAACTAAATTGTTTATATTCTTAAGTAAGTTGTTTACTACTAATTTTTATCAAGTTTTATTTTGCTGCAATATCTATGCTATGTTTCACTTTAATAGAGTTTCTAGTCGCTTTAGTTAAGTTGATTATCCATGGTAGTTAAGTTGCTCATACCCTTAAGTAAGTTATTTACTCCTTATTTTTATGAAGCGTCAAGCTTCCGGAATTCCTCGCCAAGCTGCCCACTTCATATGTGTCAAGCTTCCCGAATCCCACGCTGATTTGCCAACTTCATGATAAGGGTTCAGCATGCATGTTCATTTCTGATATTTCTATGTTTTACTTTCATGGCTTTCTGAAGGTTATGTTGGGATCACGGCTACGTTGTTGATTACTTCTTTGCAAGTTTCTTATTTTGCTTCTTCCTTCCCTTTAACTAAGTTGATTTTATCAATATGATTAAGTTGGTTGCATCATCTAACTAAGTTGCTTTTTGTCAACATTCTTAAAGTTTTTGAGTTACACCAAAATGCTCCTCAATAGTATAGTGATTTAATTAAGTTGCTTCTTTTCATCTGGCTAAGTTGCTTGGTCGGACTGACTAAGTTGTTTTATATGATAATATCACATAACTAAGTTGCGTTCCCCCATGCATTTATTTCTTGGTTAAACAACTAATGGAAATCCTGAGCTTACTAATGACTTTTAATTAGAAACTTGCTTTTCTAGCAGGAAAACTTGAATCTGGAAACAAAAAAATGACAGAAGAGACAAACATGTTATTCCCATGAATCTAAGTAAGCATGCTTCTCAATTTTTGGTTAGTTGTTTTTGTGAATCTAGGTAAGTTGGCTTTCCAACATTGGTTAAGTTATTGTCTGAACCTAGGAAAGTTGGCTCCTCAATGTTTGTTTAGGGTAGTACATGTTTGTTAGTTGTTTCATGCATGGATGCTAAAGGCAATGGGTTGTTTAGCAGGTTGGTAGTAAATATGCCATCTTATGTTTATCCCATTTTTATTCAAATTTTGTTCTGCCTGTTGCCACATATTTTTGTCTAACATGATTTTTCATTTTTTTTGCTGATTTGGCAAAAAAGTAGTTGAAAGAAGGTGTTGGCGCCATCATAAGAGGTGGTCTTTTTGTTGGGATGACAAGGACCGAAGAATTTGAATTTTCGAAGTTGCAACAGGGTTTTTTCCTATGAGGTATATTGTAGCTTTTTGCGCCTTTTCTTTTTCATCAGAATGCATAAGTTGGCTCATGGTTTTAATTAAATTGTTTTTATTATTATGGTTAACTTGGTATTGAATTTATTTAAGTTGATTCTTACCAAAAAAAAAAGTTGTGCTTTATATTATATCTAGGTTTTTCTTTCCCTCTGCCAACCTATACAAGTTGGTCCATGTTTATAAGTTAGTTGCCTTTGTCAGTATGCTCAAGTTCACATCTGAAAGTTATTAAGTTGGTTTTCCTGTTAGTCTCGTTTTTTTCTTTTTTCAGTTTGTGCTTCACATTGTAGCTAGTTGAATACTATGGTTAACTGAGTTGCCCCTGTCATTAATATTTTGTTGCTTTCTCTCAGTTATTAAATTATTTTTCTTCCCTCGTTTCCATGTTTTTGGTTTGCGGAATTTGTTGCACACAAATTGTTGCTTCTTGAGTTCATTTTTATGAGCTTTTCTTTTTGATGTATGCGACTTGATAGAGAAACCAATCTTCGCAGCATAAGCATTATAATGTGCTCTTGCACTTTCAATAATGTCAAACTGCATCCAGAATACCCGATAAATGGTTCATGTGGACTGGATGCAACTTCCTCATGCATGCCAGCTTCATCAGCAGCTCCTTCCCAGTTAGGGTATGTTGTAGATTTTGTAAGCAATGTAGTTCTGGGATTGCTTTGATTAACTGCAGTGCTTGGCGGCCCATGGTGCTGCGCCCTTGCCACTCTATTCATCAGAACCATCAACCACTGCTCCTTGGTTGAGTATAATTGGTTCTGGAGATTGGCCAACCATCTCTTGTGAGTCAGCTTGAATGCAAATCTACAACTCCATGTCATTCATGCAAAATTTCCAGTTCGGGGAACATTAAGATCCAACCCTCACACTTGAAAACATTAGAAAGTTCATTAGATTTCAATCTTCAAGTAATAAATATGGGAAAGTTTGTTGTTGCATCTAACTAAGTTGTGTAGTGAGCATGGTTTAGTTGTTTGCTTATCATGCTTAAGTTGTGTATAGACAAACATTAGCAAAATGCACCCCACATCCACTACTTTTTTATATCAAGATAGTTATGTTGTATATTTGGTTTCATTGAGTTGTGTTTGTTTCTTCAACTTTGTTTACTTTTGAGTTACCACCAGATGCCCACAAGTAGTATACTGAATTAATTTGCATGCATGGATCATGTTCAAGCAAATACTTATTTCCTGTGATATGGTTTCAAATTTTCAGAGTAATGCGACAAGAACAAGTGTGTGGGGGCGTCAGCATAGTCAACGGAGAAAATTCTATAGCTGGTCTATTGATGCTACCGAAACTGTTTAGTAGACAACTATGTACATATGCAGATAAATAGTGATGTTTTTCGAGTTACATAACTATTAGTACTAGTGCACCTACATATTCAGTACCATGGAAACATTTTGTAGCACAAACCATATGAGTTTGTATTAAAAAAAAACCTAGTATCTTGTTCATATGCAACTTCAAATTGTTATGTGACCTCGGTATGCTACTTTTACATCTACATTACAACTGCATTGCTCCACAAGCTATATTAGGTATGTCAGGCTAAGGCAACTCAGTTTCTTGTATGCAATGTTGAGGCTTTTGTTGTGCTAGGTATGTCTGGCTAAGGCAACTCAGTTTTTTTCTTGCTGAGCAAATTATGGATTCCTAGTGGTCTTGTAGTGTAAAATGAACTCTGATGGCTGGCAAGGCAACTTTGTTTTTAGCCATCGTGTTTTCTACCAGCAAAAAGACTACAATTTAATAGGGTTCTTCCATGTTCTAGTTGTTTTACATCAAGACATTTACGGCAGAGCACCTGGGATGTGGTTTTCGTGTTTTCTAGATTTATGCCATGATCTAGTTTGTTGTTCCTCAAGACAACCACATCAATCAATATTGTAAGTCCTATTACTATGAAATTATTTCTATTGCTGCTAAGCAAGTATCTCAGAAACTAGGTTGGCTTCAAATATTACGAAGTTGGTTTGCTATAACACTAAAGTTGCTTTTGCACATCAATCAAGTTGCTTTTTGATATTTCTTTTATCGAAACATATGCAAATAGGATCTAGTTTTGAAGATCTCATTGAGAGAAGGCTAACAGTGAAAACGGAACGCCATTTCGACAAACGGTTTGGAAGTTGCGACTTTCCCAAGAAAATTGCATGACATTAAATGCACGTGAAGTTTGGTCATGCGCTGGACTTTCTACTCTCTAGGATGAGTGCTGGAATGGACTAACTAGCACCGAGTGCTGCCTAGCC
>NC_061514.1:261887392-261922044 GCF_022539505.1 Lolium rigidum
ATACCTAGAAATCCCCGATCGGTGTTGAACTCCAAAAGTCTTGCCGTGTCTTCAGCATTGGGGGCTCTCAAGTATGAGGATCCGAAAACATTCACAATTGCAACGGCAAAGCGCTTCACACATAATAGTCGTGCTCTCACCCATGTCCAAGTTGTCATCAATTAGATCCGCCGGTATACCATATGCCAACATACGCAAGGCCGCGGTCACCTTCTGATAGGTGCTATGCCCAAGTTCTCCGGCGGCATTTCTCCGTTGCTCAAAGAACCGATCATACTTTGTCACCTTCGTTGCGATGTGCTTGAATAAGTTGATGCTCATCTGAAAACGCCGCCAAAAATAGCTTTCAGGATATGTCGGATTTTTATTGAAAAACGACTGCATCAACTTCTCGCGCTCTTCAATCCTTTCTCTCCACAACTTCTATCTACCGAACACCGATCCACCTATTTTTGGCTTCTTAATGATGCGGTATGCCAATAGTATGGATATATTCTCTTCTTCCTCTATATCATACTCGTCATCCAATGAATCATATGATGAACTCTACAAATATACATATGAAATGACTTTACTGCTACTAGTTGTAATAAAAAAAAATGAGCAAAAAATGTTGGCGGTCAATGGAGGCGCATACCTTGCGAGCATTTCGGTGAGCATCTAGGGTGCGCCATGTTGAAGGTAGGCTCGAGGAGGACATGGTCGCCGATGGAGCGCGGCGCTAGCAAGAGGTGCGAGGCTCGGTGCCATCGGTGGTGGCGCCGGCTTGGTACAGCATGGTGGAGCGCTCGATACTGGCGAGAGGAGGCGGATCTACGGCGCTGCGGCGAATTCGAGCGGAGGCGGCGGCGAAATCGACCGGTGCCGGCAATATCACGTGGCGGTGGCGCAGGTGGGGGGAGAGTGCGCGGGTGAAATTTCCAGCCATTGGAGCTTCGCGCGTTTGTGAAACGATGCCGCGCGCTGCAGCCCACCCCTCAGATATGGCGACCCGGATAGGGCAAAACACCGCGCGCACCAATTTTTTGCAGGGCCGACGCGGATAGGGCGCCTGCTGGAGAAGCTAATTTGTCTCAATACACTCTATACCGGTGATTATTATAACACGACGGAATAGCGCGACTGTTGAAAATGCTCTTATAAATTGCCATAGGAGCCTTTAAAGCAGGCAATAGGAGCTCCCTTTGAGCTGGGAGCGGAGGAGCAAATGTAGAGACTGACTTGGTGGGAGGGGTGGCCCAGTGAGGGCCCATGTTTCTACGTGCATAGGCATGGGCTAGGAAAACTAAGCCCTAAACGAGAATTATCATATCATAGTGGGTGCCTGGTGAAAAGTGGTATTTACATTTTTATATTTTGTCACCTACCTCGAGTACAGCGTGGGCAGCTGACTCGCTGAGATAGCCACCACATGCACGTATAGAAAATTCGTTTTTTACTATTGATCACACTATCCAGTGACGCTATTTTCTGTACCGCTAAGTTTTATTTTTACGATCTCAAACTCGTGTAGGCAATCTTTTTACGAATAATCAAACGAGCGGACGTTACGCGCCCGGACTCAATCCCGCGCGTCTGGTTCCGCTGGGAGATTCGTGCGTCACCATTTTGCAAAAAAGACCCCGTACTTCCTGCAAATCACGATATGGTCCGATGAAAGCTCTGTATAAATATCTCCCAGCCCCCGTAGAAACCCTAAATCGGACCATTTTTCCCCTCGCCGCCATCCCCGCCTCCCCTCGCCTCTCCCCTCGTCGCCTCCCCTCGCTGCCGTCC
Organism: Lolium rigidum; assembly: GCF_022539505.1. Classification (NCBI taxonomy): domain Eukaryota; kingdom Viridiplantae; phylum Streptophyta; class Magnoliopsida; order Poales; family Poaceae; genus Lolium; species Lolium rigidum. The sequence goes on from NC_061514.1 coordinate 261,889,169, forward strand.
CTCTCCGACGGGCCTCGTCGCCCTCCCCGGCCGTCCCGGGGCCGCTTCCTCCTCGCCGCCACCTCGCGCCGGCCCTGCATCGGGTCCTCGGCCTCCTCGTCGACGGGCGCACGCCGCCGCCGTCGGCCTGGGCCGCCTCCCGCCGGCTATCTCCGGCGCCAGCACGGTCGGCCGAGGCGGAGGTCGCCGCCAGCCAGCACGGCCGAGCCGGCGGCTGGACAGGAGCCGGCTTTTTTTCTTTTTTTTTTCTTTGTAAAGATCTTTGTTTGGATCTTGTTGTATCTACTGGATCCTGTTGTTGTTTGGATCTTGTTGTATCTACTGGACACTTTTTGGATCTTGTAAATTTTTGTTAGAGATACTTTCTCGTATGTGTTTGATCTATGAAACTCTATGAAGCATTCTACAGAGATCTGATAAATGATACTTATAATAGCAACAATGGATACCTACTACATTTTTGTGAAGAACTTTTTGACTGTTAGATCTTTATCTTCAATTTCTGAAGAACTTAATAATGACAACAATGGATCTATATGAAAAGTTGTGAAGAACTTCATACAAAATAGTGGATCCACACATTATATGTGAAGAACTTTAGAACAGCATTAAGGATCTCTTGAGAGAAATTTGATAAAACATAGGACTTTTTTTGCAAAAATGAAGCACTAATCTTGATGCAGTGAACGGTGGCCGATTGGGTCCTGGCGCCATAAGGTCCGGTAGGAATCCACGTTCATCTTTTTACCATGTTAACCACTTTTCGGTGCCGCTAGCACTGAGGTAGCTTTTTCTCTTGTCTCAACGGCAACTACTCCTTCGCGCACTCGCGATAGGGCAGGCCTCATGGTAAAGAAACTGAAAAAGAAACGGTCCATCCGACTTTGTGAACGTTTTGCTCAGTCATGCTTTCTGTCGTTTTGAACCTTGGGCTCAGTCACGCCTTAGTAGGGCCTTTTTCTTTTCAACATAAAATCGTCTCCGGAGAGACCGAGAGCATCTCTAACATCCAAATGCACTCTCACCCTTTTATGAAAGTTATCTGAGATTTGTTTAAATTTAGATGTATCTATACATTAAATAGCATCTAGATACACATAAATTTTGACAAACCAACGGAGAAAGTATTATAGAGCAACTAAAATAGGTAATTAAAAAAGTTATACATTACCAAAAAGTGAGTTTTAATCCTCCATCAAGAGGCGGGCAACTATCTCATTTGACACTCACTAAAATGTGGATCGTTACATCTAAATTTTGACGAACCCAGACAATGAAACAAAGAAGTATTATAGTGCACGTAAAATAGGTAATATAAAAAGTTGTACATTACCAAAAGGCGAGTTTTAATCGTAAGTTCACTTTTTTGGTTTCTATGTGATATAAAAAAGGTCACCTATGCACCATCACCTCAAACCCTTCTTCTTAGGCACTTCAAACTTTGAATTTAGCAACTCAAACTTCCATTTCAACACTTCTAATTCATTACTTTCAAACTCCGCTTCAACGATATATAGAACTTAACATCAATTTCGAAACTTCATAGTTCGAGAAACATCGAGATCACCCAGTCGTCGTCGTCGTTTGAGGCGTTGAGGTCATTCCAGATATTCTTGTCCAAATTAGAGGATGAGTCTGACGAGACGGCGACAGTGGAGGAGCTAGCCTCCGACTCTGCATCTCTTCACGGGTTCTCTCGAAGCGTAGTACTCCACCTTCAACTGCAAAATCCCCGAGTGCTTACGGAGCAACCTCACCATGGACGCCTCGTCGAACTCGCGAGCCCAAATCTGTAGAACGGCGCGGGGATTGTCCCTCTTCCGCTCGCGGGCGACCATTTGCACCTCCGGTGCGAGGAACTCGCGCTGAACGAGGCTATCCACCTTGCGGAAAGCTCATCTTTGACCGCAGCCGGCCAAACGTCTAAGCCGCGAAGTCGTGCGTGCAAGCGTTGAGCTCGGGTGACGTGAAGGTGTCCAAGCATCAACGCGTGCTGCCGACCGTGATCTCGGCGGTGTAGCGGCCGGCTTGCCGCAACCACACACCCAGGAAACCAATCGAGCTCTTGGGGCTGTGGCATCCCCACTCGGGACGTTGCGATCCAAACGCGATTCGATGTGAATCTGCGGGAAACATCGAACCAGTGCTTGAAAGCGGTGGATTTATTTCGCAGGAGGCTGCGGGAAAAGACGTGGCGAGATGTTTACTGTGACCGTTGAGCTAGGGGGGGCTAATTTTAGGTTATGCAAAATCAGTTTTACATAAGTGATGCGAGCGTATGTCTATTATAGGGCACACGTTAGAAATTAGAAATGATTTTATAAGATCTGTATGCGAATCGGGACAATTAATAAGGAGCCGATCTCAATACGATTGGACACGCCTGGCCTTGGTAGGCACATTTCAATTTTGGCATTACTCTTTCTTCTTCCTCTCACCGCCCCTTGCTCCGTGAACGATCGGCGGCCACCGTGTCACGACGCCCTCCTCGCGATGCACATTAACTCCTTGACGTGGTCGTGCAACAGCACCCGTTGCTGCCGCTTCCCGGTCGTAGTCCACCACACCATCCCACACCTGCTCCTACCTACCCACCACCTCGCCGGTCAGCGGCGCCGCCATCGATCGCCACCGTGCGTTCGTGAAGGTTAGGTACGGTGCTCCACAGCCGGCAGCCGCCACCCACCCTCGCGCGCGCGCGGCTTTTCCGATGGGAAGAAATTTGACCAGACCAACCCCCGATCTCGATGATAAGTAAGAAAAATGGTTCCCCCGCGCGCGTGTTAAAATATGCTCCACTTCGGGCAAGTGTCCACGCCGCTGATACCACCACCAAACTCCCAAACTCACCCGACCCATCCCCGGCCGGATATAAAATCCCCACCGCGCTTCCATCAAATCAGATCAACCAATCTCTCAACACTCCCCAATCCCACAGCCACAGAAGCCACCTACCACCGCTCGACCGATCGACGATCGATGGAGGTCCTCCTCCTGGAGAAGGCCCTGCTGGGGCTCTTCGCGGCGGCGGTGCTGGCCATCGCCGTCGCGAAGCTCACCGGCAAGCGCTTCCGCCTCCCGCCCGGCCCCTCCGGCGCCCCCATCGTCGGCAACTGGCTGCAGGTCGGCGACGACCTGAACCACCGCAACCTGATGGGCATCGCGAAGCGGTTCGGGGAGGTGTTCCTGCTCCGCATGGGCATCCGCAACCTGGTGGTGGTGTCCAGCCCGGAGCTGGCCAAGGAGGTGCTCCACACGCAGGGCGTGGAGTTCGGCTCCCGCACCCGCAACGTCGTCTTCGACATCTTCACCGGCAACGGCCAGGACATGGTCTTCACCGTCTACGGCGACCACTGGCGCAAGATGCGCCGGATCATGACCGTGCCCTTCTTCACCAACAAGGTGGTGGCGCAGAACCGGGTGGGCTGGGAGGAGGAGGCCAGGCTCGTGGTGGAGGACGTCAAGGCCGACCCGGCGTCCGCGACCACCGGCACCGTCATCCGGCGAAGGCTGCAGCTCATGATGTACAACGACATGTTCCGCATCATGTTCGACCGCAGGTTCGAGTCCGTCGACGACCCGCTCTTCAACAAGCTCAAGGCCATGAACGCCGAGCGCAGCATCCTCTCCCAGAGCTTCGACTACAACTACGGCGACTTCATCCCCATCCTCAGACCCTTCCTCCGCAAGTACCTCAACCGCTGCACAAACCTCAAGACCAAGAGGATGAAGCTCTTCGAGGACCACTTCGTCGCTGACCGCAAGTAAGTACTCTACTGTACCGATTACTTAAATCGTATACTACCTAGGATCATGACAATGGTAATGGTGATCGATGTCAGTCACGTGTAGAGAACCAATTCGAATTCGATTAGCCTGGGATGGTAGTATCCTTTCTCGTGTTTGCATGGTGGTAGTTGACCAGTTGCAATGCTCCGGTGGGTGAGGCAGAGGAGGGCCTTTTAGGAAGGAAACGAGCGAGAGTTTGGTAGTACCTGCACAAGTTAGCTAGGCTTCGGTTTGACGATTAGGTGGCAGATGTGATCCAGATCTGCCCCACCTCACACGTCAATGCTAACGTCATGAACCAGGAATAGTCATGTTTACTCGAACAAGTTTTCTTATTTTTTTCCTTTTCTGAGTGGAAGCGAGTTGTGCACCTAAACTTTGATTCTTTCATTGTTTCAACCTCAAACCATGATGTCAGTCACTGTCGTCCAAACCAATACGCATAGGCAGTGCATTAGCTTCTAATAATAAGAAAACTAAGCAGTAGACGTCCAATTAGATTTTGGGTTAGGTACAGCAGGATCAATGAGAGGAACTGTCCTTTTGTCAGTTGCTTAGTGATGCTACACGGCTAGTGTTTCTTTCTTAAAGAAACCTTTGCTTGGCGTAGCATGCAACCTTCCATCGATGTTAGGTGAAACCTCGCATCACGCGATGGGCCAAGCTAGTTAACTAATTTGGCTTTACAATTGGTTCAAGTCCGACTCACTCATGATACACCGACACTGTAAAGTATCTGGATCTGTTCTGCTCGGTGGAGCTGATGATAGATCACTCGTGCCAGCAACCAGCATGGCTGCACTTTCACTGCATGGGAAGCTTCTGAGATCAGTTGCCTGCTGTCCAACTCAGAAATTAATATGCGTGTGTCATGTCTGATGAATGCAGGAAGGCGCTGGAGCAGAATGGGGAGATCAGGTGCGCCATGGACCACATCCTCGAGGCGGAGAGGAAGGGTGAGATCAACCACGACAACGTCCTCTACATCGTCGAGAACATCAACGTTGCAGGTAAATTTCATAATTCACCCTCTAGCTAGCTTGTTTTGAAAAGGAAAATGTAGTTCTTGATAAAGAAACAAACAGGGTATACTGCATCGTGCATCCAAGCTGGAAATGCAAGGTTTTTTCAGAGTAAAATTCATGCTTCACCTCTAGCTAGCTAATTCTGAAAAGGAAAATGTTGCTCTTGGTAAAGAATCAAGGGAATCCAAGAATCAAACATTGTATACTGTACCATGTTGAAAAAATAAGTCTTCAGAAGACAAGTGGGCTTATTGTTAAATACGTAGTCACAGTGCCCATGCGTAGTCACATGGATGTAGTGAGGTCTAGTCACGATGTTATCTTTGATGACCATCTCTTTCTTAATGAAAAGTAGGACGCACCATAGGAAGCAACCTAATCAGAGCCGCCAGCACCTAACATTTTTGTATAATCTTAATTAACACGAGATTTGGCCGCCAAAGCACGTGCACTACACAAAGAATCCTCTCAGTTCTTGATCAGTAGCTGGTTTTTGACTTGTTGTGATTCAGTTGGATCCCGTCAACATCCTAGGTGTGCACTGAACCCGTATAATACTTATATGAATGAAATGGCGGCCACAACTGAGTCCACGTGATCCCACGTTCTAGTAGCTATAAATTACAGATCATTTCAACAGTCCCTAATCAACTGTCGGTGCAGTAAGACTTATGTTTGACAGCTACTGCATGTTTGTGACAGGGCAAGTTGTAGACTTGTTTCTTGTCAGGATTTGCAGAAGAAACGCAATATACATCCATCAATTAGTACCAGAAAATCTTAAGCTAAGATAGTACTCAGAGTCTCAGATCGAGTGGAGTAGTAGGACAAATTTGGCAATGACCTTAATTTGATTCCTTCTCTGCAGCCATCGAGACAACCCTGTGGTCGATCGAATGGGGCATCGCCGAGCTGGTGAACCACCCGGACGTCCAGTCCAAGCTCCGCGACGAGATGGCCGCCGTTCTGGGCGCCGACGTGGCGGTGACGGAGCCGGACCTCGAGCGCCTCCCGTACCTGCAGTCCGTTGTGAAGGAGACGCTCCGCCTCCGCATGGCCATCCCGCTGCTCGTGCCGCACATGAACCTCAGCGACGCCAAGCTCGCCGGCTACGACATCCCCGCCGAGTCCAAGATCCTCGTCAACGCCTGGTTCCTCGCCAACGACCCCAAGCGGTGGGTGCGCGCCGACGAGTTCAGGCCCGAGCGCTTCCTCGAGGAGGAGAAGGCCGTCGAGGCCCACGGCAACGACTTCCGCTTCGTGCCCTTCGGCGTCGGCCGCCGGAGCTGCCCCGGGATCGTCCTCGCGCTGCCCATCATCGGCATCACGCTCGGACGCCTCGTGCAGAACTTCCAGCTGCTGCCGCCGCCGGGGCAGGACAAGATCGACACCACCGAGAAGCCCGGACAGTTCAGCAACCAGATCCTCAAGCACGCCACCGTCGTCTGCAAGCCGCTCGAGGCCTAGAATTTTCTATTTGATCATATGGAGGCTTCTGACATGCGTGTCTGTGCATGCATGCGTGAACGCTGGTGCCGGGAGATCGATCTATGCACGCATGTGATGTGTATTTTCCTTTTTTTGTGCTTTTATTTTACTTAGTTGCATTTTTGTTGGTCTTCATGTGAGGCGTCATGTTGTAGATTTACTATGTTGGTGATAATGATGTAAAACTTCTTCACTGCGAAGTGAGACGATTACTCATCAGTACACACACTCAGATGGCACTACAAAATTTGCTCCACTACGTCCATTTCAGTTTTTCTTCTTCCACTTCAGTTCCAGCTAGCGTGGTGGCACTCGCAAATGCGAAAGCATTATTTTTAGTCGATTGAAATTTTCTAACGAATAATTGATGGTTTCAGGTATATCATATTTTTTATAAGAAATAATATGGTTGTAGGACAATAAAAATATTACGACAAAAAAGAATCACATACGAGAGTAACAACTTTAACCAACTTCAATTTACGCAATATTTATTATTGTCATATGTCAAAACACTTGTATATGTTGTTTGTAAGTAATATTAGCTCAGTAGTAAAACCATTTGTGATGTTGGATCACTATGCGATGTTAATTAATATTTATAAGCTTTCTTGGTGAATATAAAGGAAAACAATTCAGCATCGCTAATATATGCATAATGATGCTTGGATCGATGTGTTAATCCCTCGTGTAAAGGGTTTCGAAAACCCCTTGAGACATGTTCTCCATTTCCTTTGTATTGAGGTCCAGGTTCTGTCATGACTTTTGAGCTTCCAAATGTTGTTTTTCTTTCTCCTCCAACATGACATTCGATGGAAATATTTGGTGTTACGATCTCCCTCACGCAACCATGCAATGTGTGACCCGCTGCATCCACATAATTTTCTCTCTATAAAGCAATTTGTTGATCTCTTTTTCACAATTCGTCCATCTCTTTTTCAAGTCCTACTCTCGCCTCGCGACCCACTTTCATCGGTTGAGCTTCCTCGCACTATCTAGTTGATTCCTTTTCTTCTCTATTTTCTTAGGCACGTTTTTGAAATGAGTAGTCTTCCAGATCGGGCTCTCTATTTTGCGGTTTGTTGTCTGTTCTGCTGAGAGGAGTAGGGAAGTTGTCTGATCGGGATGAAACAATATGTCTCAAACGGTACTCTGGAAATACTGTAGACCATGTAGGTGACTCGACCGTGTGCTCGAGTCTCACTTTAGCGTTGCGTTTGATTTTTTTTATTATCGAAGGCCCATGGTGTGCCAATAAAATCAATGTCATGGAGACCGAAGTGCGAGAGAACCTCATGAAAATTATCATCGGCCTCTCAAACTGCGGAGTGTAGGAGAAGTGCTCCTCTTTCCACATAGTTTCGTTAAAAGCACCCATCATCAGCCAGGGTTTATCAGATCTATGTTGAATTTGGCGGAGCTTAGACTGCATGTGCCGCCAATCATTGGCGGATTTACCATATGGGCACCATGGGCACGTGCCCGGGCTCAATGCCACCGCTTGCAGGAAGAATTCAGCTGAAATTTACGAGTATTACGTTAAATGGGCCAGCTTGGGCCTGCTCTGCTGTTTCCTAGCAGCATAACTTGATCCAACTAGAAACTAGGCCACAAGCTACTTCACGTCACGTAGATTCAGGAAGCTACTCAAATCGATCGGTTGGTTTCTCGTCTGTTCGTCTTCGTCTACTCGCACGGGATAGCAGCGACTCCGTGGCGTGTGCCCTAGATCGAGAAGAGGCCGAGAGGGAGAGGCGAGACGGGGAACTGGGGAAGGAAAGATGGCGCCCGACCGTCGCTCCCATCAGGCTGCGAATCCGCCGTGAGATAGCGACGTGCGGAAACGCAAGCGGCAAGGCCGCGACAACAGCGGCGGGAGCGGGAGTTCCAATCCGGATCCGGCGAACGGTGGCTCATCAACGCTGCAGCTAGGAGGTGAGGCAGGAAGCAGCAGACCAACAAAGACGCCGATGACTACCGGCACCGGTCGTACCCGGCAACTAGGTGAGTTTTTCTCTGTAATTTACATGGGTTGGGGGCGGGGAGGGTTTATATTCAACATCCATAGTTTGATTAGTTTCTGATTTACAATTCAACTTGTTTATATTTCAGATCTGGAGAGATTTCTGCTCCATAAAAGGAATTCACCGCAAGTAGAACCGCTTCAAGACCCATAACCGATTAATGCTAGACCGAGCAAGAGATTTTCAAGGATCTAGAGGATGATGCAATTGTTAGACGATTTCAAGCCATCAAGGATCGGAAAGGAAAATTGCCTAGGCCTAATTAGCACATTATTGGTATGCTCCATTGTCAGAAGTTTACTTTTATCATTGTAATGCTACTACCATAGTATATTCGACATTATATTTCCTACTTAATTTATGTTTTTTTACATATATGATCTATGAAACATTATTGGTTATATGCATATGATGTTTATATATCTGAATATGTGACAATTGTGGTTCTTGGTAGACGAAAATGAGGTATTTTAGTTTGCAGTGTGCCCATGCTTTGAAAAAATTGTAGGTCCACCAATGCCGCCAATCATACGGTTTCAATTATCCGTATGCAAACATAGCTCTCCACATATGATCGAATGACCACCACTTACATGCACGTCAATGTGACGGATTACTGAATGAGAGGAGATCCACCGTGTGAGTCTTTACTCTAGTGTAGTATAAGACCGCCACCTTTAGCGTCTCCTGACACCTGATAACATCCCTTCATCCCAATACAGTAGTTTCAACTCTTTCTTTGCTATGTCTTGTCTCGCATAGGCCATATATGTCTGTACAAGACAGACAAGCTCTTGAACGGTCGGCGACTTTCCCACAACGCGACTGTTCCATCCTAATGCTGTCATTGGGCCCGGCGGTCCTCGTAGGAGGAGGCCGACGATGTTGCCAAGTCCTTTTCAGAGCTTGTGGCTTTCCTTTGCTGTGTACGATCACAAGATTGGTGTAGCCTGAAGGTGGTGGAGGCACGTCAGGCTCCTTAATTACCAGATTCAATACCCTAAGTATCTCCGAGGTCTAGTTTCTTTCTAGCTTTTGACTGATCATCATCCTTTATATCTTCTTCCATAGGGACATATTTGAGTGGGATTTCAGCGGTATCTTTTACCTCTTCCTCTTCCAAGTACACATCTTGAGAGGACCTCTTCTTCGCCATAGGATTCATGCTACCATGGACAGACTAGCCTCCACAAGCCGGATCACGAGGTTAAAAACATCAGGGTTCAGTAACAGGCAGCGAGTTGTGGCGAACTGCCAGCATCCAATCCCCATATTAGAGATCTTTCACCTCCCATACCCCATCATAACACTCTTCGTGGTCGTGCCCCCAAGCAGACCGCAATTCTTGCAGAAAAACTGTATCGTTTCATCTTCACGGCCAATATTTCCTGCCCTCCCCATGCATTGTCGAGAGGGAGACGAAACACATAAGTGGTTCTGCAACGTTGATCATCACCCAGAGAAGAACATAGTTCGCTAGAAGAAAAACTTTGGATCCATATGGACCTCCTTTGTCTTCCCCACACGACGTGCAAGGTCGACCACCTCGTTCTTCCTGTCTAGCTCCGGGGTGCTATGGATTTCCCCCCAGATTGATGTACAGACCACCAAAGACAAATTTCTCTGAGCAACTCTTCCCTCATAGTCCTCGATAAATACAGCCAGTCACAAAACGTCCATGGTCCGTGAGGCTAGCTATAGTGCTAGTATCTTAGCTAGTATCATGCACATGGGAGAGAGAAGATTACATTAATATAGGTGGATAACGTATCATAGCGCATACCATGAGAAAAATTAATGTCAAACAAATCTTGTACACAAATTTGTATTGAGATTCTAAAAAGCAAGAAATATAGCATGCCTATGACACTACTCCCTCCGTCCCGGTTTAACAGGCACGCACGCAGTTTAAGACAAACTTTGACCTTTGATTCGGTCAACAAAATAGAAATTTTATGTCTACAAAACCTATATCATTAGATTCGTATGCAAAAATCCTTTCCAATGATATAATTTTTGTAACATATATTTTATATTTTAGTGATCAAAATGATGATGAAAGCAATTTCTTAAACTGCGTGCGCGCCTGTTAATCTGAGACGGAGGTAGTACTTCATGATACTACTCACTATAAAGATATTATATACAAGTATCATATGCATGATACTTACCACTATGACCAGCGTGATGAACAACCTTTTCCAATCTCCTAGACAGTGCATATGGAAAATAAACAATTCTCACCCTAGATAGATTCCAAATCTCCTTGATCTTGCCAAACAACGCTTGAGATACTGCTATTTATTATTTATTTCAATATGATGGAACTGCATTTTACATGGTTGTTGCGACATTCCAATATTTTTTTATCCCACCATCGAATATTTATTGTCACTCTCGAATATAAATTTTGGTCAATATTAGACCATCGCCGTGACGATGCAATGTGTGAAGTTTATTATTTTGTGTATTATAAGACAAAACACCTTTTATCCTTGTAGTACTTATAAATTTATTATTTCAGCTTCTTAACGTCCTTCTCGATATTGTGCACAGAAAGTATATTTTTCAATAATTCTTATTACTCCCTTGTTTGCATATTTTTTATATTTTTTACTAATTATGTGTTAACCTAGATTTATGTTAGAGTTTAGTCGATTACAGAACAATTGGATTGTGTCATCATTTATGATAGCGCGGGAGTTGCAAGTGAGTTTTTTTTTCTAGTTTTAAGTGGGTTTACAATTGAATTTTTTGGGGTTACAAGTAGGGTTGCAAATAAAGGGTTGTTTTTCCAGTTGCAAGTGGATCTTGTGCAACTTAAATATTCTAGTTACAATTGAGGTTGCAACTTAAGATTTCCAACTGCAAGTGGAGTTGTAACTGGCTTCAGTTGCAAATAGGGAAGCAACTGAGCTTACTTGCAAGTAGAGATACAACTAAGATTATAGTTGTAAGTCGGTATGTAATTAAGATTTTACAGTTGCTAGCCGCGGAACTGAGAACTTTTAGTTGCAATTGAGGTTGCAACTGATATTTTTGTTTTATTGTTGAGCGGCCCATTCATGCCTTTGTGGGGTTGGGCTTTTTTGTCCTATTTTAATTTTGTTTTTCTCTTTATTTTTTCTTTTTGCCATGCACTTGTAGAAATTTGTCACCTAATTATTTTTTCAGTTGCAAGTATGATTTCAACTGAGATTTTTCACTTGCAAGTGAGGCTGTAGAGTTTTTCTCTAGTTAAAAGTCGGGGCTACAACTGATAGTTTTATGTTGCAACTAGGGTTGCAACTCAGATTCTTTTTTATTTGTAAGTTGGATTGCAACTGAGATTCTTACTGCTGCGAGAGGGGTTGCACTAAGAATTTTCCAGCTTTTTTTCAATTGCAAGTTGTGTTGCATCTAATATTTTCCAAGTTGCAACTGGGGTTCCAACCGAGATTTTTCCAACTACAAGTTGGGTTGCAACCGAGATTTTTTCAACTACAAGTTGGGTTGCAGCTGACATTTTCCCAATTGCAAGCGAGGTTGCACCCGAGATTCCTCTGAAAAATATGGAGTTGCAACCGAGGTTTTTTTTCTCGGTAGGCACAAATTACTGGTGGGTAACGGTACTTCCGGTATTTCTAAAATACCGAAAATACCAGCTAAGATTTGCCAAACCAATTCATCATTTCGCCCAAAATTTATAAAAGTAAATAAATTTTTAGCAAATTATTTGAATATAAGAAAAAATTACGTATTATTTTTTCTCGGTGGCAACCGTTAAAACCAGTTTCCGCCGAATATTGGAAATACTGGCTGAGAAGAAAACCTGGTTGGAATTGAGTTTTTTTAATTACAATTACACTAGTAGAAAACAGGTCTTTCGTCCAAAGCCCTTGAAAGTTGTAGTCCCGGTTTAAAAAGGAACCGGGACTAGTGGGCTACATTAGTCCCGGTTCGAATGATGCGGGAGATGGAACCCTTTAGTCCCGGTTCATCTCAAGCCATTAGTCCCGGTTGGTATTACCAATCGAGACTAAAGGGGCTTGGGGTAATACCAACCGGGACTAAAGGGCCTTCTCTATATATACCCTGCCCTGCCCAAGCCTGTGAGCCACACTTAGCTTTTTCCACTACTTAGCACAAGAGGTGTATGTTGTTTTGCTCTCTCTTCTTATGCACAAGAGGTGCTCGATGAAATTCCTAAGAGCATTTGTCACTTGAGTTCACACAAAACAAGCCGCACTTAAGATTTCTCCTCTTTTCCCTTCTCGATCGAGGTTAATAACTTTATCCTTTCATCAATCATTTATAAAATTCATGTGTGTATATATACATCGCTTCACTATTCATGATATTTGATGGCGTGTGAGACACACGTCTGTTGGGAACCCCAAGAGGAAGGTGTGATGTGTACAGCAGCAAGTTTTCCCTCAGTAAGAAACCAAGTTTATCGAACCAGTAGGAGATGAAGGTCACGTGAAGGTTGTTGGCAGAGGAGTGTAGTGCAGCGCAACACCAGGGATTCCGGTGCCAACGTGGAACCTGCACAACACAATCAAAATACTTTGCCCCAACTTAACAGTGAGGTTGTCAATCTCACCGGCTTGCTGTAAACAAAGGATTAAACGTATGGTGTGGAGAATGATGTTTGCTTGTGAAGAACAACAAAGAACAGAGTTTGCAGTAGATTGTATTTCAGATGTAAAAGAATGGACCGGGGTCCAAAGTTCACTAGTGGTGTCTCTCCAATAAGAAATAGCATGTTGGGTGAACAAATTATAGTTGGGCAATTGACAAATAGAGAGGGCATAACAATGCACATACATATCATGATGACTACTATGAGATTTAATTAGGGCATTACGACAAAGTACATAGACCGCTATCCAGCATGCATCTATGCCTAAAAAGTCCACCTTCGGGTTAGCATCCGCACCCCTTCCAGTATTAAGTTACAAACAACAGACAATTGCATTAAGTATGGTGCGTAATGTAATCAACACAAATATCCTTAGACAAAGCATTGATGTTTTATCCCTAGTGGCAACAAGCACATCCACAACCTTAGAACTTTCGTCACTCGTCCCGCATTCAATGGAGGCATGAATCCACTATCGAGCATAAATACTCCCTCTTGGAGTCACAAGTATCAACTTGGCCGAGCCTCTACTAGCAACGGAGAGCATGCAAGAACATAAACAACACATATATGATAGATTGATAATCAACTTGACATAGTATTCCATATTCATCGGATCCCAACAAACACAACATGTAATATTACAAATAGACGATCTTGATCATGATAGGCAGCTCACAAGATCTAAACATGATAGCACAAGAGGAGAAGACAACCATCTAGCTACTGCTATGGACCCATAGTCCAAGGATGAACTACTCACACATCAGTCCGGAGGCGATCATGGTGATGTAGAGTCCTCCGGGTAATGATTCCCCTCTTCGACAGGGTGCCGGAGGCGATCTCCTGAATCCGCCGAGATGGGATTGGCGGCGGCGGCGTCTCTGAAACTTTTTCCGTATCGTGGCTCTCGGTAATAGGGTTTTCGCGACGGAGAGTATAAGTAGGCGGAAGGGCAGAGTCGGAGGAGGCACGGGGGCCCACACCATAGGGCGGCGCGGGACCCCCTTGGCCGCGCGGCCCTATGGTGTCGGCGCCTCGTGGCCCCACTTCGTATCCTCTTCGGTCTTCTGGAAGCTCCGTGGAAAAATAAGACCCTGGGCGTTCGTTTCGTCCAATTCCGCGAATATTTCCTGTGTAGGATTTCTGAAACCAAAAACAGCACAAAACAGGACTGGCGCTTCGGCATCTCGTTCATAGGTTAGTGCCGGAAAATGCATATAAATGATGTAAAGTGTGTATAAAACATGTGAGTATTAACATAAAACTAGCATGGAACATAAGAAATTATAGATACGTTTGAGACGTATCAAGCATCCCCAAGCTTAGTTCCTACTCGCCCTCGAGTAGGTAAACGATAACAAGGATAATTTCTGAAGTGACATGCCATCATAATCTTGATCAATAATATTGTAAAGCATATGAGATGAATGAAGTGATTCGAAGCAATGGTAAGACAATGATTAAACAACTGAATCATATAGCAAAGACTTTTCATGAATAGTACTTTCAAGACAAGCATCAATAAGACTTGCATAGGAGTTAACTCATAAAGCAATAGATTCTTAGTAGAAAATTTTGAAGCAACACAAAGGAAGATATAAGTTTCAGCGGTTGCTTTCAACTTCAACATGTATATCTCATGCATAATTGTCAACACAAAGTAATATGATGAATGCATATAAGCAAGTATGTAGGAATCAATGCTCACAGTTGACACAAGTGTTTGCTTCTAAGATAGAAGAAAGTAGGTAAACTGACTCAACATAAAGTAAAAGAAAGGCCCTTCGCAGAGGGAAGCATGGATTACTATTTTTGTGCTAGAGCTTTTCATTTTGAAAACATACAAACAATTTTGTCAACGGTAGAAATAATTCATATGTGTTATGCATAAGACATCCTATAAGTTGCAAGCCTCATGCATAGAATACCAATAGTGCTCGCACCTTGTCCTAATTAGCTTGGATTTACATGGATTATCATTGCATAACATATGTTTCAACCAAGTGTCACAAAGGGGTACCTCTATGCCGCCTGTACAAAGGTCCAAGGAGATAGATCGCATTAGATCTCAACTAAGGACATCCATACCGGGACAACATAGACAACAGATAATGGACTCCTCTTTAATGCTTAAGCATTCAACAACAGATAATATTCTCATAAGAGATTGAGGATTAATGTACAAACTGAAACTTCCACCCTGATTCATGGCTTTGGTTAGCGGCCCAATGTTCTTCTCTAACAATATGCATACTCAAACCATTTGATCATGATAAATCACCCTTACTTCAGACAAGACGAGCATGCATAGCAACTCACATGATATTCAACAAAGGTGTAATAGTTGATGGCGTCCCCAGAAACATGGTTACCGCTCAACAAGCAACTTATAAGAAATAAGATACATAAGTAACATATTTAATACCACAATAGTTTTTTAAGCTATTTTCCCATGAGCTATGTATTGAAAAGACAAGGAATGAAATTTTAAAGGTAGCACTCAAGTAATTTACTTTGGAATGGAAGAGAAATACCACATAGTAGGTAGGTATGGTGGACACAAATGGCATAGTTTTTGGCTCAAGGATTTGGATGCACGAGAAGAATTCCCTCTCAGTACAAGGCTTGGGCTAGCAAGGTTGTTTGAAACAAACACAAGTATGAACCGGTACAGCAAAACTTAAATAAGAACATATTGCAAGCATTATAAGACTCTACACTGTCTCCTTGTTGTTCAAACACTTCACCAGAAAGTATCTAGACTTTAGAGAGACCAATCATGCAAACCAAATTTCAACAAGCTCTATGGTAGTTCTTCATTAATAGGTACAAAGTACATGATGCAAGAGCTTAAACATGATCTATTTGAGCACAACAATTGCCAAGTATCAAATTATTAAAGACAATATACCAATTACCACATGAAGCATTTTCTGTTTCCAACCATATAACAATGAACGAATCAGTTTCAACCTTCGCCATGAACATTAAAAGTAAAGCTAAGAACACCAGTGTTCATATGAACGAGCGGAGCGTGTCTCTCTCCCACACAAGGAATGCTAGGATCCGATTTTATTCAAACAAAAACAAAACAAAAACAAACAGACGCTCCAAGTAAAGCACATAAGATGCGACGGAATAAAAATATAGTTTCACTAGAGGTGACCTGATAAGTTGTCGATGAAGAAGGGGATGCCTTGGGCATCCCCAAGCTTAGATGCTTGAGTCTTCTTGAAATATGCAGGGATGAACCACGGGGGCATCCCCAAGCTTAGACTTTTCACTCTTCTTGATCATATTGTATCATCCTCCTCTCTTGATCCTTGAAAACTTCCTCCACACCAAACTCAAAACAAACTCATTAGAGGGTTAGTGCATAATCAAAAATTCACATATTCAGAGGTGACATAATCATTGTTAACACTTCTGGACATTGCACAAAGTTACTGAAAGTTAATGGAACAAAGAAATCCATTCATCATAGCAAAAGAGGCAATACGAAATAAAAGGCAGAATCTGTCAAAACAGAACAGTCCGTAAAGACGAATTTTTCAGGGGCACTTAATTTGCTCAGATAACAAAGCTTAAATTGAATGAAAGTTGCGTTCATATATGAGGATCACACACGAAAATTGACAGATTTTTCTGAGTTACCTACAGAGAGGTATACTCAAATTCGTGACAGCAAGAAATCTGTTTCTGCGTAGTAATCCAAATCTAGTATTAACCTTACTATCAAAGACTTTACTTGGCACAACAATGCAATAAAATAAAGATAAGGAGAGGTTGCTACAGTAGTAACAACTTCCAAGACTCAAATATAAAAAAAGTGCAGAAGTAAAATAATGGGTTGTCTCCCATAAGCGCTTTTCTTTAACGCCTTTCAGCTAGGCGCAGAAAGTGTGAATCAAGTATTATCGAGAGATGAAGCATTAACATTCTTACCAGGGGCTGTGCGCCTACCCTTCTTACTCTTATTCTTACTCTTTGGTTTAGGGAATATATGACCGCATCCGGGTGTAGAGGTAAAATTTAGAGTGCCTTTCCTCACATCTATGATTGCTCCGACGAGTTTCAGCAGGGATCTTCCAAGTGTGATTTGTCCTGTCCCTACACATTCAACAACGAGATAATCAGTGGATACCGTTCTTCCAAGAAAGGTTGTGAACACGCCTTCAGCTATTCCCTTAGGAATTATAACAGAGTTATCAGTAAGAGTTATTCCTTCTCCTCCTTCAGTAAGTTCCCAAAGTGTCAAAGATTCATAAATACTTTTAGGCATAAGGCAGAACTCGGACATAATATCACATCGGGCATAAAAAATTTCACCGCAAATAGCAACTTGAATAGTAGGCACCCACATTGAAGGTTCAAAGCTTACTGGAACATAATCATAATATTCGCGAATCTGGTTGTACCCTTCTTTTAAACAAGATATATTTGTTTCGAGAGTGTTTAATCTATTATGAATGCTAGCAAGAGATGAATCAAAATTATTAGCAAAGCTAGATGATGTAACCAATTTTTTTATGGCATTAAAAGCTTGATCCCCATCGCAGTGAAGGAAATCTCCTCCCACTACAGCATCCAAGGCATATCTATAGCGAAGAATAAGCCCAAAATAAAAATTACTAAGAAGCAAACTTAGAGTCATTTTAGGTTCAGTTTTTCCATAAGAATCAAAAATTCTAGACCAAGCTTCTTTAAAACTCTCCGCACCCCTTGTTTAAAAGTAAATATCAATTCCTCGGGTGACAGAGTAACAAGTACTGGACTAGACATGATAAAAAAATAAAGTAAATGCAAGTAACTATTTTTTGTATTTTTAATATAGAGAACGAAACAAGACAGTAAATAAAGTAAAGCAAGTAACTAATTTTTTTGTACTTTGATATAGAGAAAGCAAACAAAGCAGTAAATAAAGTAAAGTAAAGCAAGACAAAAAAAAGTAAAGAGATTGGATGTGAGAGACTCCCCTTGCAGCGTGTCTTGATCTCCCCGGCAACGACGCCAGAAAAATTGCTTGATGGCGCGTGAGACACACGTCCGTTGGGAACTCCAAGAGGAAGGTGTGATGCGTACAGCAGCAAGTTTTCCCTCAGTAAGAAACCAAGGTTATCGAACCAGTAGGAGATGAAGGCCACGTGAAGGTTGTTGGCGGATGAGTGTAGTGCGGCGCAACACCAGGGATTCCGGCGTCAACGTGGAACCTGCACAACACAATCAAAATACTTTGCCCCAACTTAACAGTGAGGTTGTCAATCTCACCGGCTTGTTGTAAACAAAGGATTAAACGTATGATGTGGAGAATGATGTTTGCTTGTGAAGAACAACAAAGAACAGAGTTTGTAGTAGATTGTATTTCAGATGTAAAAGAATGGATCGGGGTCCACAGTTCACTAGTGGTGTCTCTCCAATAAGAAATAGCATGTTGGGTGAACAAATTACAGTTGGGCAATTGACAAATAGAGAGGGCATAACAATGCACATACATATCATGATGTCTACTATGAGATTTAATTAGGGCATTACGACAAAGTACATAGACCGCTATCCAGCATGCATCTATGCCTAAAAAGTCCACCTTCGGGTTAGCATCCGCACCCCTTCCAAGTATTAAGTTACAAACAACAGACAATTGCATTAAGTATGGTGCGTAATGTAATCAACACAAATATCCTTAGACAAAGCATTGATGTTTTATCCCTAGTGGCAACAAGACATCCACAACCTTAGAACTTTACGTCACTCGTCCCGCATTCAATGGAGGCATGAATCCACTATCGAGCATAAATACTCCCTCTTGGAGTCACAAGTATCAACTTGGCCAGAGCCTCTACTAGCAACGGAGAGCATGCAAGAACATAAACAACACATATATGATAGATTGATAATCAACTTGACATAGTATTCCATATTCATCGGATCCCAACAAACACAACATGTAGCATTACAAATAGACGATCTTGATCATGATAGGCAGCCCACAAGATCTAAACATGATAGCACAAGAGGAGAAGACAACCATCTAGCTACTGCTATGGACCCATAGTCCAAGGATGAACTACTCACACATCAGTCCGGAGGCGATCATGGTGATGTAGAGTCCTCCGGGTGATGATTCCCCTGTCCGGCAGGGTGCCGGAGGCGATCTCCTGAATCCGCCGAGATGGGATTGGCGGCGGCGTCTCTGGAACTTTTTCCGTATCGTGGCTCTCGGTAATAGGGTTTTCGCGACGAAGAGTATAAGTAGGCGGTAGGGTAGAGTCGGAGGAGGCACGGGGGCCCCACACCATAGGGCAGCGCGGGCCCCCCTTGGCCGCGCGGCCCTGTGGTGTCGGCGCCTCGTGGCCCCACTTCGTATCCTCTTCGGTCTTCCGGAAGCTCCGTGGAAAAATAAGACCCCGGGCGTTCGTTTCGTCCAATTCCGAGAATATTTCCTTTGTAGGATTTCTGAAACCAAAAACAGCAGAAAACAGCCACTGGCTCTTCGGCATCTCGTTAATAGTTTAGTGCCGGAAAATGCATATAAATGATGTAAAGTGTGTATAAAACATGTGAGTATTATCATAAAACTAGCATGGAACATAAGAAATTATAGATACGTTTGAGACGTATCAATATTCTGTAATGGTTTTTGATAAGCTTAATTATATAATGCAGGTGAATCGGAAATGGATGTAAAGTGACCGACGCCATAATGAGTTCACCGCGGGCCTGAATTTTTTTATCGGTGTGGCTAAGGAAAACAGACGGTATGGTTTTATGTATTATCCATGTGTTATCTGTCAGAATAAGATAAATTACTCTTCCTCGAAAACCCTTCACACCCACCTGATGCGGTCTGGTTTCATGCCCAACTACAATTGTTGGAACAAGCACGGAGAAAGAGGGGTTATGATGGAAGACAATGAAGAAGAAGAGGATGATGACAACTATCCAATGTTCACTGAATACGGTGATACTACAACGGGGGAAGCAGACGATCAAGAGGCATCAGATGAGCCTGCTGAAGATCTTGGTCGGGCCATTGCTGATGCAAAGAGAAACTGTGAAACTGAAAAGGAAAGGTTGAAGTTCGACCAGATGTTGGAGGATCACAAAAAATTGTTGTACCCAACTTGCGAAGATGGCCAGAAAAAACTAGGTAACACACTGGAATTGCTGCAATGGAAGACAGAGAATGGTGTGACTGACTCAGGATTTGAAAATTTGTTGAAAATAATTAAGAAGCAGCTTTCAAGGGGTAGCGAATTGCCCGACAGTATGTACGAAGCGAAGAAGGTGGTATGCCCTCTAGGATTATACGTGCAGAAGATACATGCATGCATTAATGGCTGCATCATCTACCATGGTGAGTACGAGAATTTTGATGCATGCCCGGTGTGCACTGCATTGCGGTATAAGATCAGACGAGATGACCCGGGTGATGTTGAGGGCAAGCGCCCCAGGAAGAGGGTTCCTCCCAAGGTTATGTGGTATGCTCCTATAATACCACAGCTAAAACATTTGTTCAGAAATAAAGAGGACGTCAGGTTGTTGCGATGGCACAAACAAGACCGTAAGAAATTAAAGACACGATGTTGAGACACCCCGCTGATGGGTCGCGATCGAGAAAAATCGAGATAAAGTTCCCGGACTTTGCAGATGATGCCAGGAACTTAAGGTTCAGTCTAAGTCGAGATGGCACGAATCCTTTTGGACAGCAGAGCTGCAGTCATTGCACCTGTCCTGTGACTCTATGTATTTATAACCTTCCTCCTTGGTTGTGCATGAAGCGGAAGTTCATTATAATATCAGTGCTCATCCAAGGCCCGAAGCACCCGACAACGACATTGATGTGTACCTAAAGCCATTAGTTGAAAAACTTCTACAGTTGTGGGCCGTAACAGGTGTACGTGTGTGGGATGAGCACAAACAGGACGAATTTGACCTACAAGCGTTGCTTTTCATAACAATCAATGATTGGCCTACTCTTAGTAACATTTCAGGATAGTCAAACCAGGAATACAATGCATGCACACACTGTTTAGATGAGACTTACATTATATATTTGGATAAATCTAAGAAGGTCATGTACCTGGGGCATCGTTGATTTCTTACAGGTAACCATCCCGTAAAAAAGAAAGGCAAGCATTTCAAAGGTGAGGCAGATCACCGGAAGAAGCCTGACTACCGTACTGGTGCTGATATAGTTGGTATGGTCAAGGATCTAGACGTAATCTTTGGAAATGGTCCTGACAGACAGTCTGTTCCAAATGACGTTGCCGGACACGGGGCCATGTGGAAGAAAAAAATCTATATTTTGGGAGCTACTCTATTGGGAAGTCCTAGATGTCCGCTCTTCAATCGACGTGATGCACGTGACGAAGAATCTGTGTGTGAACCTATAGGCATCCTGGGTGTGTACGGGAAGACAAAAGACACACCTGAAGCACGGCATGACCAACAATGTATGAAACGAGGCAACATGCATTCAGAGAATGAGACAGATAAATGACGTCCTTACACCAGCTACGCTTTTACAAAAGCAGAGAAGAAAATCTTTTTTGAATGCATGAGCAGTTGATGACGCGTGAAGCACACGTCCGTTGGGAACCCCAAGAGAAAGGTGTGATGCGTACAGCAGCAAGTTTCCCTCAGTAAGAAACCAAGGTTATCGAACCAGTAGGAGATGAAGGCCACGTGAAGGTTGTTGGTGAAGGAGTGTAGTGCGGCGCAACACCAGGGATTCCGGCGCCAACATGGAACCTGCACAACACAATCAAAATCCTTTGCCCCAACTTAACAGTGAGGTTGTCAATCTCACCGGCTTGCTGTAAACAAAGGATTAAATGTATGGTGTGGAGAATGATGTTTGTTTGCGAAGAACAGTAGAGAACAATGATTGCAGTAGATTGTATTTCAGATGTAAAAGAATGGACCGGGGTCCACAGTTCACTAGTGGTGTCTCTCCAATAAGATAAATAGCATGTTGGGTGAACAAATTACAGCTTGGGCAATTGACAAATAGAGAGGTCATAACAATGCACATACATATCATGATGACTACTATGAGTTTTACTTAGGGCATTACGACAAAGAACATAGACCGCTATCCAAGCATGCATCTATGCCTAAAAGTCCAGCTTCGGGTTAGCATCCGCACCCCTTCCAAGTATTAAGTTGCAAACAATGGACAATTGCATTAAGTATTGTGCGTAATGTAAACAATACAAATATCCTTAGACAAAGCATTGATGTTTTATCCCTAGTGGCAACAGCACATCCACAAACTTAGAACTTTCTGTCACTATCCCAGATTCAATGGAGGCATGAACCCACTATCGAGCATAAATACTCCCTCTTGGATTCACAAGTATCAACTTGGCCAGAGCCTCTACTAGCAACAGAGAGCATGCAAGATCATAAACAACACATATATGATAGATACGTTTGAGACGTATCAAGCATCCCCAAGCTTAGTTCCTACTCGCCCTCGAGTAGGTAAACGATAACAAGGATAATTTCTGAAGTGACATGCTACTATCATAATCTTGATCAATACTATTGTAAAGCATATGAGATGAATGAAGTGATTCAAAGCAATGGTAAAGATGATGATTAAACAACTGAATCATATAGGAAAGACTTTTCATGAATAGTACTTTCAAGACAAGCATCAATAAGTCTTGCATGAGAGTTAACTCATAAAGCAATAAATTCTTAATAGAAGGTTTTGAAACAACACAAAGGAAGATTTAAGTTTCAGCAGTTGCTTTCAACTTTCAACATGTATATCTCATGGATAATTGTCAACACAAAGTAATATGATGAATGCAAATAAGCAAGTATGTAAGAATCAATGCACACAAGTTGACACAAGTGTTTGCTTCTAAGATAGAAAGAAGTAGGTAAACTGACTCAACATAAAGTAAAAGAAAGGCCCTTCGCAGAGGGAAACAGGGATTACTCATGTGCTAGAGCTTTTTATTTTGAAAACATGGAAAAAATTGTGTCAACGGTAGTAATAATTCATATGTGTTATGTATAAAACCTCCTATAAGTTGCAAGCCTCATGCATCGAATACCAATAGTGCTCGCACCTTGTCCTAATTAGCTCGGATTTCCATGGATTATCATTGCATTACATATGTTTCAACCAAGTGTCACAAAGGGGTACCTCTATGTCGCCTGTACAAAGGTCCAAGGAGATAGATCGCATTTGATTTCTCGATTTTGATAGATCTCAACTTGAGGACATCCTTACCGGGACAACATAGAAAAGAGATAATGGACTCCTCTTTAATGCTTAAGCATTCAACAACAGATAATATTCTCATAAGAGATTTGAGGATTAATGTCCAAGCTGAAATTTCCACCATGATACATGGCTTTGGTTGGCGGTCTGATACGTCTCCGACGTATCGATAATTTCTTATGTTCCATGCCACATTATTGATGATATCTACATGTTTTATGCACATTATATGTCATATTTATGCGTTTTCCGGAACTAACCTATTGACGAGATGCCGAAGGGCCGGTCTCTGTTTTCTCGCTGTTTTTGGTTCCGAAATCCTAGTAAGGAAATATTGTCGGAATCGGACGAAATCAAGACCCGAGCATCCTATTTTGCCCGGAAGCATCCGGAACACCCGAGAACCGCCGAGAGGGGGCACAGGCCCACGGGACCATAGGCCGGCGCGGCTCGGGGGTGGCCCGCGCCACCCTATGGTGTCGCCGCCTCTTCGACCCTCGACGCCGCCTCTTCGCCTATATAAAGGTCCCGGACCTAAAACACGATACGGAAAAGCCACGGTACGAGAAACCTTCCGCAGCCGCCACCATCGCGAAGCCAAGATCCGGGGGACAGGAGTCTCCGTTCCGGCACGCCGCCGGACGGGGAAGTGCCCCCGGAAGGCTTCTCCATCGACACCACCGCCATCTTCATCAACGCTGCTGTCTCCCATGAGGAGGGAGTAGTTCTCCATCGAGGCTTGGGGCCGTACCGGTAGCTATGTGGTTAATCTCTCTCCTATGTACTTCAATACAATAATCTCATGAGCTGCCTTACATGATTGAGATTCATATGATGATGCTTGTAATCTAGATGTCATTATGCTAGTCAAGTGGGTTTTACTTATGTGATCTCCGGAGACTCCTTGTCCCACGTGTGTAAAGGTGACAAGTGTGTGCACCGTGTGGGTCTCTTAGGCTATATTTCACGTAATACTTATTCACTCGTTATGAATGGCATAGTGAAGTGCTTATTTATATCTCTTTATGATTGCAATGTGTTTTGTATCACAATTTATCCATGTGCTACTCTAGTGATGTTATTAAAGTAGTTTATTCCTCCCGCACGGTGTAATGGTGACAGTGTGTGCATCCGTGTTAGTACTTGGCGTAGGCTATGATTATGATCTCTTGTAGATTATGAAGTTAACTATTGCTATGATGGTATTGATGTGATCTATTCCTCCTACATAGTGTGAAGGTGACAAGTGTGCATGCTGTGTTAGTACTTGGTTTAGTCGTGTTGATCTTTCATGCACTCTAAGGTTATTTAAATATGAACATTGAATTGTGGAGCTTGTTAACTCCGGCATTGAGGGTTCGTGTAATCCTACGCGATGTGTTCATCATCCAACAAGAGAGTGTAGAGTATGCATTTATCTATTCTGTTATGTGATCAATGTTGAGAGTGTCCACTAGTGAAAGTCTAATCCCTAGGCCTTGTTCCTAAATACTGCCATCGCTGCTTGTTTACTCGTTTTATCGCATTACTACTCGTTGCGTTACTATCGCTCATACTTATTCATACCACCCGTATTTCACTATCTCTTCGCCGAACTAGTGCATCTATTAGGTGTGTTGGGGACACAAGAGACTTCTTGCTTTGTTGTTGCAGGGTTGCATGAGAGGGATATCTTTGACCTCTTCCTCCCCGAGTTCGATAAACCTTGGGTGATCCACTTAAGGGAAACTTGCCGCTGTTCTACAAACCTCTCGCTCTTGGAGGCCCAACACTGTCTACAAGAATAGAAGCACCCGTAGACATCAAGCTATTTTCCGGCGCCGTTGCCGGGGAGGAAAGGTAAAGGTACTCACACTCCGGATCTCGGCTACTAAGCACTTTTCCGACACCGTTGTAAGTACTCGAAGCTATTTCCTTTAGATCCCGCAATTGCATCTTTTTGTTTCTTGTTTACACTAGTTTGGCATAATGGACAAAAATGAGCTTCTTGTTCTATTTCCTGAGTTAAGACATGGATGGTTTGATCCGAAAATTAAAAAACCCATGGAACATATTAGCATGAATACTTTGAATACCATTGTTGCTAATGATATGGAAAATTCTAAGCTTGGGGAAGTCTGGTTTTCATGATCTTTTTAGTCCCCCAAGCATTGAGGAGAAAATTTTCTTTGATGATACTTTGCCTCCTATTTATGATGATTATAATGATAGTGGTCTTTTGGTGCCACCTACTATGGAGAGTAAATTTTGTTGTGACTATACTATGCCTCCTACATTTGATGAGAATAATAATGATAGCTACTTTGTTGAATTTGCTCCCGCTACAACTAATAAAATTGATTATGCCTATGTGGAGAGTAATAATTTTATGCATGAGACTCATGATAAGAATGCTTTATGTGATAGTTATATTGTTGAGTTTGCTCATGTTGCTACTGAAAGTTATTATGAGAGAGGAAAATATGGTTGTAGAAATCTTCATGTTACTAAAATGCCTCTCTATGTGCTGAAATTTTTGAAGCTACACTTGTTCTATCTTCCTATGCTTGTCACTTTGCTCTTCATGAACTTGTTTATTTACAAGATTCCTATGCATAGGAAGCATGTTAGACTTAAATGTGTTTTGAATTTGCCTCTTGATGCTCTCTTTTGCTTCAACTACTATTTCTTGCGAGTGCATCATAAAAACTCGCTGAGCCCATCTTAATGGCTATAAAGAAAGAACTTCTTGGGAGATAACCCATGTGTTATTTTGCTACAGTACTTTGTTTTATATTTGTGTCTTGGAAGTTGTTTACTACTGTAGCAACCTCTCCTTATCTTAGTTTTGTGTTTTGTTGTGCCAAGTAAAGTCGTTGATAGAAAGGTTGATACTAGATTTGGATTACTGCGCTAGCTTCAGATTTCTTTGCTGTCACGAATTTCGACCTGCCTCTCTGTAGGTAGCTCAGAAAAATATGCCAAATTACGTGCGTGATCCTCAGATATGTACGCAACTTTCATTAAATTTGGGCATTTTTATTTGAGCAAGTTTGGTGCCTCAATAAAATCCATCTTTACGGACTGTTCTGTTTTGACAGATTCTGCCTTTTATTTCGCATTGCCTCTTTTGCTATGTTGGATGAATTTCTTTGATCCATTAATGTCCAGTAGCTTCATGCAATGTCCAGAAGTGTTAAGAATGATTGTGTCACCTCTGAACATGTTAATTTTTATTGTACACTAACCCTCTAATGGGTTGTTTCGAGTTTGGTGTGGAGGAAGTTTTCAAGGATCAAGAGAGGGAAATGATATACTATGATCAAGAAGAGTGAAAGCTCTAAGCTTGGGGATGCCCCGGTGGTTCATCCCTGCATATTTCAAGAAGACTCAAGCGTCTAAGCTTGGGGATGCCCAAGGCATCCCCTTCTTCATCGACAACATTATCGTGTTCCTCCCTTGAAACTATATTTTTATTCGGTCACATCTTATGTACTTTACTTGGAGCGTCCGTGTGCTTTTGTTTTTGTTTTTGTTTGAATAAATGCTTGTGTGGGAGAGAGACACGCTCCGCTGGTTCGTATGAACACATGTGTTCTTAGCCTTTAATTTTCATGGCGAAGGTTGAAACTCGCTTCGTTAAATTGTTATATGGTTGGAATTGGAAAATGATACATGTAGTATTTGCTATAATGTCTTGGATAATGTGATACTTGGCAATTATTGTGCTCATGTTTAAGCTCTTGCATCATATACTTTGCACCCATTAATGAAGAAATACATAGAGCTTGCTAAAATTTGGTTTGCATATTTGGTCTCTCTAAAGTCTAGATAATTTCTAGTATTGAGTTTTGAACAACAAGGAAGACGGTGTAGAGTCTTATAATGTTTACAATATGTCTTTTATGTGAGTTTTGCTGCACCGGTTCATCCTTGTGTTTGTTTCAAATAACCTTGCTAGCCTAAACCTTGTATCGAGAGGGAATACTTCTCATGCATCCAAAATCCTTGAGCCAACCACTATGCCATTTGTGTCCACCATACCTACCTACTACATGGCATTTATCCGCCATTCCAAAGTAAATTGCTTGAGTGCTACCTTTAAAACTCCATCATTCACCTTTGCAATATATAGCTCATGGGATAAATAGCTTAAAAACTATTGTGGTATTGAATATGTACTTATGCACTTTATCTCTTATTAAGTTGCTTGTTGTGCGATAACCATGCTTCTGGAGACGCCATCAACTATTCTTTGTTGAATATCATGTGAGTTGCTATGCATGTCCGTCTTGTCTGAAGTAAGAGAGATCTACCACCTTTATGGTTGGAGCATGCATATTGTTAGAGAAGAACATTGGGCCACTAACTAAAGCCATGATTCATGGTGGAAGTTTCAGTTTTGGACATATATCCTCAATCTCATATGAGAATAATAATTGTTGCCACATGCTTATGCATTAAAGAGGAGTCCATTATCTGTTGTCCATGTTGTCCCGGTATGGATGTCTAAGTTGAGAATAATCAAAAGCGAGAAATCCAAAATGCGAGCTTTCACCTTAGACCTTTGTACAGGCGGCATGGAGGTACCCCATTGTGACACTTGGTTAAAAAATGTGTATTGCGATGATCCGGTAGTCCAAGCTAATTAGGACAAGGTGCGGGCACTATTAGTATACTATGCATGAGACTTGCAACTTGTAAGATATAATTTACATAACTCATATGCTTTATTACTACCGTTGACAAAATTGTTTCATGTTTTCAAAATAAAAGCTCTAGCACAAATATAGCAATCGATGCTTTCCTCTTTGAAGGACCATTATTTTTACTTTTATGTTGAGTCAGCTTCACCTATCTCTCTCCACCTCAAGAAGCAAACACTTGTGTGAACTGTGCATTGATTCCTACATACTTGCATATTGCACTTGTTATATTGCTTTGCATTGACAAACTATCATTGAGATATACATGTTACAAGTTGAAAGCAACCGCTGAAACTTAATCTTCCATTGTGTTGCTTCAATGTCTTTACTTTAAATTATTGCTTTATGAGTTAACTCTTATGCAAGACTTATTGATGCATGTCTTTAAAGTGCCATTCATGAAAAGTCATTGCTTTATGATACAGTTGTTTACTCATGTCATTACCATTGTTTTGATCGCTAAATTCATTACATATGTTTACAATATGATCAAGTTTATGATGGCATGTCACTCCAGAAATTATCTTTGTTTATCGTTTACTCGCTCGGACGAGCAGGAACTAAGCTTGGGGATGCTGATACGTCTCCGACGTATCGATAATTTCTTATGTTCCATGCCACATTATTGATGATATCTACATGTTTTATGCACATTATATGTCATATTTATGCGTTTTCCGAACTAACCTATTGACGAGATGCCGAAGGGCCGCTCTCGTTTTCTGCTGTTTTTGGTTCCGTAAATCCTAGTAAGGAAATATTGTCGGAATCGGACGAAATCAAGACCCAAGCATCCTATTTTGCCGGAAGCATCCAGAACACCCGAGAACCGCCAGAGAGGGGGCACAGGCCCACGGGACCATAGGCCGGCGCGGCCTGGGGGTGGCCCGCGCCACCCTATGGTGTCGCCGCCTCTTCGACCCTCTGACGCCGCCTCTTCGCCTATATAAAGGTCCCAGACCTAAAACACGATACGGAAAAGCCACGGTACGAGAAACCTTCCAGAGCCGCCGCCATCGCGAAGCCAAGATCTGGGGGACAGGAGTCTCTGTTCCGGCACGCCGCCGGGCGGGGAAGTGCCCCCGAAGGCTTCTCCATCGACACCACCGCCATCTTCATCAACGCCGCTGTCTCCCATGAGGAGGGAGTAGTTCTCCATCGAGGCTCGGGGCCGTACCGGTAGCTATGTGGTTAATCTCTCTCCTATGTACTTCAATACAATAATCTCATGAGCTGCCTTACATGATTGAGATTCATATGATGATGCTTGTAATCTAGATGTCATTATGCTAGTCAAGTGGGTTTTACTTATGTGATCTCCGGAGACTCCTTGTCCCACGTGTGTAAAGGTGACAAGTGTGTGCACCGTGTGGGTCTCTTAGGCTATATTTCACAGAATACTTATTCAATGTTATGAATGGCATAGTGAAGTGCTTATTTATATCTCTTTATGATTGCAATGTGTTTTGTATCACAATTTATCCATGTGATACTCTAGTGATGTTATTAAAGTAGTTTATTCCTCCTGCACGGTGTAATGGTGACAAGTGTGTGCATCCGTGTTAGTACTTGGCGTAGGCTATGATTATGATCTCTTGTAGATTATGAAGTTAACTATTGCTATGATGGTATTGATGTGATCTATTCCTCCTACATAATGTGAAGGTGACAAGTGTGCATGCTGTGTTAGTACTTGGTTTAGTCGTGTTGATCTTTCATGCACTCTAAGGTTATTTAAATATGAACATTGAATTGTGGAGCTTGTTAACTCCGGCATTGAGGGTTCGTGTAATCCTACGCAATGTGTTCATCATCCAACAAGAGAGTGTAGAGTATGCATTTATCTATTCTCGTTATGTGATCAATGTTGAGAGTGTCCACTAGTGAAAGTCTAATCCCTAGGCCTTGTTCCTAAATATCGCTATCGCTCGCTTGTTTACTATTTTACTCGCGTTACTACTGCTGCGTTACTACTGCTCATACTTATTCATACCACCTGTATTTCACTATCTCTTCGCCGAACTAGTGCATCTATTAGGTGTGTTGGGGACACAAGAGACTTCTTGCTTTGTTGTTGCAGGGTTGCATGAGAGGGATATCTTTGACCTCTTCCTCCCTGCGTTCGATAAACCTTGGGTGATACACTTAAGGGAAACTTGCTGCTGTTCTACAAACCTCTGCTCTTGGAGGCCCAACACTGTCTACAAGAATAGAAGCACCCGTAGACATCACGGTCCAATGTTCTTCTCTAACAATATGCAATCTCAAACCATTTAACTCATGGCAAATCTCCCTTACTTCAGACAAGACGAACATGCATAGCAACTCACATGATATTCAACAAAAGTGTAACAGGTTGATGGCGTCCCCAGATAAAATGGTTACCGCTCAACAAGCAACTTATAAGAAATAAGATACATAAGCGACATATTCTTTACCACAATAGTTTTTTAGGCTACTTTCCCATGAGCTATGTATTGCAAAGACAAGGAATTAAATTTTTAAAGGTAGCACGCAAGCAATTTACTTGGAATGGCAGAAAAATACCACATGATAGGTAGTTATGGTGGACACAAATGGCATAGGTTTTGGCTCAAGGTTTTGGATGCACGAGAAGCATTCCCTCTCGCACAAGGCTTTGGCTAGCAAGGTTGTTTGAAGCAAACACAAGTATGAACCGGTACAACAAAACTTACATAAGAACATATTGCAAGCATTATAAGACTCTACACCGTCTTCCTTGTTGTTTAAACACTTTTACCGTAAAATATCTAGACTTTAGAGAGACCAATCATGCAAACCAAATTTCAACAAGCTCTACGGTAGTTCTCCACTAATAGGTTTAAACTACATGATGCAAGAGCTTAAACATGATCTACTTGAGAGCTCAAAACAATTGTTAAGTATCAAATTATTCAAGACAATATACCAATTACCACATGAAGCATTTTCTGTTTCCAACCAAATAGCAATAAACGAAGCGGTTTTCAACCTTCGCCATGAACATTAAAAGTAAAACTAAGAACACCAGTGTTCAATATGAAAAAGCGGAGCGTGTCTTTCTCCCACACAAGGAATGCTAGGATCCGAATTTATTCAAACAAAAACAAAAATAAAAGCATACAGACGCTCCAAGTAAAGCACATAAGATGTGACGGAATAAAAATATAGTTTCACTAGAGGTGACCTGATAAGTTGTTGATGAAGAAGGGGATGCCTTGGGCATCTCCAAGCTTAGATGCTTGAGTCTTCTTGAAATATGCAGGGATGAACCACGGGGGCATCCCCAAGCTTAGACTTTTCACTCTTCTTGATCATATTATATCATCCTCCTCTCTTGACCCTTGAAAACTTCCTCCACACCAAACTGAAAACAATCTCATTAGAGGGTTAGTGCATAATCAAAAATTTACATGTTCAGAGAGGACACAATCATTCCCAACACTTCTGGACATTACCCAAGGCTACTGAAAGTTAATGGAGCAAAGAAATCCACTCAACACAGTAAAAGAGGCAATGTGAAATAAAAGGCAGAATCTGTCAAAACAGAACAGTCCGTAAAGACGAATTTTTTCGAGGCACTTAACATGCTCAGATGAAGAAGCTCAAATTGAATGAAAGTTGCGTATGTATCTGAGGATCACTTATGAATTTTTGCAAATTTTTTAGAGTTTCCTACAGAGAGATCTACTCAAATTCGTGACAGCTAGAAATCTATTTCTGCACAGAAATCCAATTCTAGTATCAACTTTACTATCAAAGACTTTACTTGGCACAACAATGCAATAAAGTAAAGATACAAAGGTATTGATACAGTAGTAACAAGCACCTTGACTCAAATATAAAATAAAAATTGCAGAAATAAAATAATGGGTTGTCTCTCCCATAAGCGCTTTTCTTTAACGCCTTTCAGCTAGGCGCAAAAAGTGAAAATCAAGTAACATCAAGAGAAGAAGCATCAACATCATAATTTGTTATAATAATAGAATCAAAAGGCAACTTCATTCTCTTTCTACGAAAGTGTTCCATACCTTTCTTAAGAGGGAATTGATATTTAATATTTCCTTCTTTCATATCAATAATAGCTCCAACAGTTCGAAGAAAGGGTCTTCCCAAAATAATAGGACAAGATGCATTGCATTCAATATCCAAGACAAAAAAAATCAACGGGAACATGATTATTGTTAACCGTAATGTTAACATTATCAATCCTCCCAAAGGTTTCTTTATACAATTATCAGCAAGATTAACATCCAAATAACAATAATTCAATGGTGGCAAGTCAAGCATATCATAGAGTTTCTTAGGCATAACAGAAATACTTGCACCAAGATCACATAAAGCATTACAATCAAAATCATTGACCTTCATTTTAATGATGGGCTCCCATCCATCTTCTAACTTCTTAAGAATAGAAGCTTCACGTTTTAAGTCCTCTTCTCTAGCTTTAATGAGAGCATTTGTAATATGTTTTGTAAAGGCCAAGTTTATAGCACTGATGGCGTGCAAGACACACGTCCGTCGGGAACCCCAAGAGGAAGGTGTGATGCGTACAGCCGCAAGTTTTCCCTCAGTAAGAAACCAAGGTTATCGAACT
The DNA here is from genome assembly GCF_022539505.1 of Lolium rigidum. Classification (NCBI taxonomy): domain Eukaryota; kingdom Viridiplantae; phylum Streptophyta; class Magnoliopsida; order Poales; family Poaceae; genus Lolium; species Lolium rigidum. Next base: position 261,921,644 of record NC_061514.1, read on the forward strand.
AGTAGGAGTCAAGGAACACGTGAAGGTTGTTGGTGACGGAGTGTAGTGCGGCGCAACACCAGGGATTCCGGCGCCAACGTGGAACTTGCACAACACAATCAAAGTACTTTGCCCCAACGTAATGTTGAGGTTGTCAATCTCACCGGCTTGCCGTAAACAAAGGAATAAATGTATAGTGTGGAAGATGATGTTTGTTTGCGAAGAACAAGAAAGAAACGTAGTTTGCGTAGATTGTATTTCAGATGTAAAGAATGGACCGGGGTCCACAGCTCACTAGTGGTGTCTCTCCCATAAGATAAATGGCATGTTGGGTGAACAAATTACAGCTTGTGCAATTGACAAATAGAGAGGGCATAACAATGCACATACATATCACGATGACTACTATGAGATTTAATCGT
>NC_061514.1:261922144-261933419 GCF_022539505.1 Lolium rigidum
TCCTTTGTCTTTGCAATATATAGCTCATGGGAAAATAGCCTTAAAAACTATTGTGGTGAAGAATATGTACTTATGTATCTTATTTCTTAATAAGTTGCTTGTTGACCGGTAACCATGTTTCGGGGACGCCATCAACTATTACACCTTTGTTGAATATCATGTGAGTTGCTATGCATGTTCGTCTTGTCCGAAGTAAGGGCGATTTTCATGATCAAATGGTTTGAGTATGCATATTGTTAGAGAAGAACATTGGGCCGCTAACTAAAGCCATGATCCATGGTGGAAGTTTCAGTTTGGACAATTAATCCTTAATCTCTTATGAGAATTTTATCTATTGTTGAATGCTTATGCATTAAAGAGGAGTCCATTATCTGTTGTCTATGTTGTCCCGGTATGGATGTCTAAGTTGAGAATAATCAAAAACGAGAAATCAAATGCGATCTTTCTCCTTAGACCTTTGTACGAGGCGGCATAGAGGTACCCCTTTGTGACACTTGGTTGAAACATATGTTATGCAATGATAATCCATGTTAATCCAAGCTAATTAGGACAAGGTGCGGGCACTATTGGTAATCTATGCATGAGGCTTGCAACTTATAAGATGTCTTATACATAACACATATGATTTATTACTACCGTTGACAAAATTGTTTCTATGTTTTCAAAATGAAAAGCTCTAGCAAAAAAATAGTAATCCATGCTTCCCTCTGCGAAGGGCCTATTTTTTACTTTATTGTTGAGTCAGTTCACCTAATCTTTCTATATTAGAAGCAAACACTTGTGTGAACTGTGTGCATTGATTCTTACATGTTTACCTATTGCACTTGTTATATTACTTTGTGTTGACAATTATCCATGAGATATACATGTTGAAGTTGAAAGCAACTGCTGAAACTTATATCTTCCTTTGTGTTGTTTCAAAGCTTTCTACTAAGAATCTATTGCTTTATGAGTAACTCTTATGCAAGTCTTATTGATGCTTGTCTTGAAAGTACTATTAATGAAAAGTCTTTGTTATATGATTCTTTTGTTTACTCATTGTCTTCACCATTGCTTCGAATCGCTGCATTCATCTCATATGCTTTACAATAGTATTGATCAAGATTATGATAGCATGTCACTTCAGAAATTATCCTTGTTATCGTTTACCTACTCGAGGGCGAGTAGGAACTAAGCTTGGGGATGCTTGATACGTCTCAAACGTATCTATAATTTCTTATGTTCCATGCTACTTTTATGATGATACTCACATGTTTTATACACATTTTATGTCATTCTTATGCATTTTCCGGCACTAACCTATTGACGAGATGCCGAAGAGCCAGTTGTTGTTTTCTGCTGTTTTTGGTTTCAGAAATCCTACAAAGGAAATATTCTCGGAATTGGACGAAATCAACGCCCAGGGTCTTATTTTTCCACGAAGATTCCAGAAGACCGAAAGGGAAATGAAGTGGGGCGACGGGGCGCCGACCCCATAGGCCGGCGCGGCCAAGGGTGGCCCCGCGCCGCCCTATGGTGTGGGCCCCCGTCAGCCCTCCCACTTCGCCCTTCCGCCTACTTAAAGCCTTCATCGCGAAAACCCCAGTACCGAGAGCCACGATACGGAAAACCTTCCAGAGACGCCGCCGCCGCCAATCCCATCTCGGGGGATTCAGGAGATTGATGTCTACGGGTGCTTCTATTCTTGTAGACAGTGTTGGGCCTCCAAGAGCAGAGGTTTGTAGAACAGCAGCAAGTTTCCCTTAAGTGGATCACCCAAGGTTTATCGAACTCGGGGAGGAAGAGGTCAAAGATATCCCCCGATGCAACCCCTGCAACCACAAAGCAAGAAGTCTCTTGTGTCCCCAACACACCTAATAGGTGCACTAGTTCGGCGAAGAGATAGTGAAATACAGGTGGTATGAATGAATATGAGCAGTAGTAACGGTGCCGAGAAAAGTGCTTGCTGGCGTGCGATTGATGGTAGTAATCTTGCGGGAAGTAAAGATGCGAGTAAAACAATGAAACAAGCGACCGATAGCGATATTTAGGAACAAGGCCTAGGGATCATACTTTCACTAGTGGACACTCTCAACATTGATCACATAACAGAATAAATAGATAGATGCTAGACTCTACACTCTCTTGTTGGATGATGAACACCACTAACGTGTAGGATTACACGAACCCTCAATGCCGGAGTTAACAAGCTCCACAATATTCGATGTTCATGTTTAAATAACCTTAGAGTGCATCACGGATCAACATAAACAAACCAAGTACTAACATAGCATGCACACCGTCACCTTCACGCTACGAAAGGAGGCATAGATCACATCAATACCATCATAGCAATAGTTAACTTCATAATCTACAAGAGATCACAATCATAGCCTACGCCAAGTAATACACGATGCACACACTCGTCACCATTACACCGTGCAGGAGGAATAAACTACTTTAATAACATCACTAGAGTAGCACACAGATAAATTGTGATACAAAACACATTGCAATCATAAAGGGATATAAATAAGCACTTCACTATGCAATTCATAACAGTGAATAAGTATTCTGTGAAATATAGCCTAAGAGACCCACACGGTGCACACACTGTCACCTTTACACACGTGGGACAAGGAGTCTCCGGAGATCACATAAGAAAAATCCACTTGACTAGCACAATGACATCTAGATTACAAGCATCATCATATGAATCTCAATCATGTAAGGCAGCTCATGAGATTATTGTATTGAAGCACATAGGAGAGAGATTAACCACATAGCTACCGGTACAGCCCCGAGCCTCGATGGAGAACTACTCCCTCCTCATGGGAGACAACAGCGTTGATGGAGATGGCGGTGGTGTTGATGGAGAAGCCTTCCGGGGGCACTTCCCCGTCCCGGCGGCGTGCCGGAACAGAGACTCCTGTCCCCCAGATCTTGGCTTCGCGATGGCGGCGGCTCTGGAAGGTTTCTCGTACCGTGGCTTTTCCGTGTCGAAGTTTTAGGTCAGGGGCCTTTTTATAGGCGAAGAGGCGGAGTCGGAGAGGCGACGAGGCGGTGACACACTAGGGGGGCGCGCCCCCCTAGGGCCGCGCCGGCCTATCATCTGGGGGCCCAGTGGCCCCCCTCTGGCGACTCTCGGGTGTTCTGGAAGCTTCGTGGAAAAATAGGATGCTGGGCCTTGATTTCGTCCGATTCCGAGAATATTTCCTTACTAGGATTTACGGAACCAAAAACAGCGAGAAAACGAGAACCGGCCCTTCGGCATCTCGTCAATAGGTTAGTTCCGGAAAACGCATAATAATGACATAAAGTATGCATAAAACATGTAGATATCATCAATAATGTGGCATGGAACATAAGAAATTATCGATACGTCGGAGACGTATCAGCATCCCCAAGCTTAGTTCCTGCTCGTCCCGGCAGGTAAACGATAACAAAGATAATTTTACGGAGTGACATGCCATCATAACCTTGATCATACTATTGTAAACATATGTAATGAATGCAGCGATCAAAACAATGGTAATGACATGAGTAAACAAATGAATCATAAAGCAAAGACTTTTCATGAATAGTACTTAAAGACAAGCATCAATAAGTCTTGCATAAGAGTTAACTCATAAAGCAATGATTCAAAGTAAAGGTATTGAAGCAACACAAAGGAAGATTAAGTTTCAGCGGTTGCTTTCAACTTGTAACATGTATATCTCATGGATAATTGTCAACATAGAGTAATATAACAAGTGCAATATGCAAGTATGTAGGAATCAATGCACAGTTCACACAAGTGTTTGCTTCTTGAGGTGGAGAGAAATAGGTGAACTGACTCAACATAAAAGTAAAAGAAAGGTCCTTCGCAAAGGAAAGCATCGATTGCTATATTTGTGCTAGAGCTTTTATTTTGAAAACAAGAAACAATTTTGTCAACGGTAGTAATAAAGCACATGTATTATGTAAATTATATCTTACAAGTTGCAAGCCTCATGCATAGTATACTAATAGTGCACGCACCTTGTCCTAATTAGCTTGGACTACCGGATCATTGCAATACACATGTTTTAACCAAGTGTCACAAAGGGGTACCTCCATGCCGCTCGTACAAAGGTCTAAGGAGAAAGCTCGCATTTTGGATTTCTCGCTTTTGATTATTCTCAACTTAGACATCCATACCGGGACAACATGGACAACAGATAATGGACTCCTCTTTAATGCATAAGCATGTGGCAACAATTAGTATTCTCATATGAGATTGAGGATACGTGTCCAAAACTGAAACTTCCATCATGATTCATGGCTTTAGTTAGCGGCCCAATGTTCTTCTCTAACAATATGCATGCTCTAACCATTAAGGTGGTAGATCTCTCTTACTTCAGACAAGACGGACATGCATAGCAACTCACATGATATTCAACAAAGAGTAGTTGATGGCGTCCCCGAAGCATGGTTATCGCACAACAAGCAACTTAATAAGAGATAAAGTGCATAAGTACATATTCAATACCACAATAGTTTTTAAGCTATTTGTCCCATGAGCTATATATTGCAAAGGTAAAGAATGGAAATTTTAAAGGTAGCACTCAAGCAATTTACTTTGGAATGGCGGAGAAATACCATGTAGTAGGTAGGTATGGTGGACACAAATGGCATAGTGGTTGGCTCAAGGATTTTGGATGCATGAGAAGTATTCCCTCTCGATACAAGGTTTAGGCTAGCAAGGTTATTTGAAACAAACAGAAGGATGAACCGGTGCAGCAAAACTCACATAAAAGACATATTGTAAACATTATAAGACTCTACACCGTCTTCCTTGTTGTTCAAACTCTTTACTAGAAATTATCTAGACCTTAGAGAGACCAATTATGCAAACCAAATTTTAGCAAACTCTATGTATTTCTTCATTAATGGGTGCAAAGTATATGATGCAAGAGCTTAAACATGAGCACAACAATTTCCAAGTATCAAATTATCCAAGACATTTTATCCATTACTACATGTAGCATTTCCCGTTTCCAACCATATAACAATTAACGAAGCAGTTTCAACCTTCGCCATGAACATTATGAGCTAATAACACATGTGTTCATATGAACCAGCGGAGCGTGTCTCTCTCCCACACAAGCATTTATTCAAACAAAAAAAACGAACAGACGCTCCAAGTAAAGTACATAAGATGTGACCGAATAAAAATATAGTTTCAAGAGAAGGAACCTGATAATTTGTCGATGAAGAAGGGGATGCCTTGGGCATCCCCAAGCTTAGATGCTTGAGTCTTCTTGAAATATGCAGGGATGAACCACCGGGGCATCCCCAAGCTTAGAGCTTTCACTCTTCTTGATCATAGTATATCATCCTCCTCTCTTGACCCTTGAAAACTTCCTCCACACCAAACTCGAAACAAACTCATTAGAGGGTTAGTGCATAATCAAAAATTCACATGTTCAGAGGTGACACAATGATTCTTAACACTTCTGGACATTGCTCAAAGCTACTGGACATTAATGGAACAAAGAAATCCATCCAACATAGCAAAAGAGGCAATGCGAAATAAAAGGCAGAATCTGTCAAAACAGAACAGTCCGTAAAGATGAATTTTATTGAGGCACCAGACTTGCTCAAATGAAAATGCTCAAATTGAATGAAAGTTGCGTACATATCTGAGGATCACTCACGTAAATTGGCATAATTTTCTGAGTTACCTACAGAGAATTAGGCCCAGATTCGTGACAGCAAGAAATCTGTTTCTGCGCAGTAATCCAAATCTAGTATGAACCTTACTATCAAAGACTTTACTTGGCACAACAATGCGATAAAAATAAGATAAGGAGAGGTTGCTACAGTAGTAACAACTTCCAAGACTCAAATACAAAATAAAAGTACTGTAGCAAAATAAACACATGGGTTATCTCCCAAGAAGTTCTTTCTTTATAGCCATTAAGATGGGCTCAGCAGTTTTAATGATGCACTCGCAAGAGATAGTATTTGAAGCAAAAGAGAGCATCAAGAAGCAAATTCAAAATAAATTTAAGTCTAACATGCTTCCTATGAAAAGGAATCTTGTAAATAAACAAGTTCATGAGGAGCAAAGTAACAAGTATAGGAAGATAAAACAAGTGTAGCTTCAAAAATTTCAGCACATAGAGAGGTGTTTTAGTAACATGAAAATTTCTACAACCATATTTTCCTCTCTCATAATAACTTTCAGTAGCAACATGAGCAAACTCAACAATATAACTATCACATAAAGCATTCTTATCATGAGTCTCATGCATAAAATTATTACTCTCCACATAAGCATAATCAATTTTATTAGTAATAGTGGGAGCAAATTCAACAAAGTAGCTATCATTATTATTCTCATCATTAAATATAGGAGGAATATTGTAATCATAATCAAATTTATCCTCCATAACAGGCGGTACTAAAAGACTACTATCATTATAATCATCATAAATAGGAGGCAAAGTATCATCAAAGAAAATTTTCTCCTCAATGCTTGGGGGACTAAAAAGATCATGAAAACCAGCTTCCCCAAGCTTAGAACTTTCTATATCATTATCAACAATGGTGTTCAAAGCGTTCATACTAATATTACTACCAGACATGCAAATAAGGTTCCATAGGTTTTTTAATTTTCGCATCAAACCATCCATGTCTTAAATCAGGAAATAGAATAAGAAGCTCATTGTTGTCCATTATGCCAAACTAGTGTAAACAAGAAACAAAAAGATGCAATTGCAGGATCTAAATGAAATAGCTTCGAGCACACACACAACGGCAACAGAGAAGTACTTTACCTGGGACCGGAGTATGAGAGCCTTTTACCTTTCCTCCCCGGCAACGGCGCCAGAAAAGTGCTTGATGTCTACGGGTGCTTCTATTCTTGTAGACAGTGTTGGGCCTCCAAGAGCAGAGGTTTGTAGAACAGCAGCAAGTTTCCCTTAAGTGGATCACCCAAGGTTTATCGAACTCGGGGAGGAAGAGGTCAAAGATATCCCTCCGATGCAACCCTGCAACCACAAAGCAAGAAGTCTCTTGTGTCCCCAACACACCTAATAGGTGCACTAGTTCGGCGAAGAGATAGTGAAATACAGGTGGTATGAATGAATATGAGCAGTAGTAACGATGCGAGTAAAAGTGCTTGTCTGGCGTGCGATTGATGGTAGTAATATTGCAGGAAGTAAAGATGCGATAAACGATGAAACAAGCAGCGATAGCGATATTTAGGAACAAGGCCTAGGGATCATACTTTCACTAGTGGACACTCTCAACATTGATCACATAACAGAATAAATAGATAGATGCTAGACTCTACACCCTCTTGTTGGATGATGAACACCACTAATCGTGTAGGATTACACGAACCCTCAATGCCGGAGTTAACAAGCTCCACAATATTCGATGCTCATGTTTAAATAACCTTAGAGTGCATGACAGATCAACATAAACAAACCAAGTACTAACATAGCATGCACACTCGTCACCTTCACGCTACGAAAGGAGGCATAGATCACATCAATACCATCATAGCAATAGTTAACTTCATAATCTACAAGAGATCACAATCATAGCCTACGCCAAGTACTACACGATGCACACACTTGTCACCATTACACCGTGCAGGGAGGAATAAACTACTTTAATAACATCACTAGAGTAGCACACGGATAAATTGTGATACAAAACACATTGCAATCATAAAGGGATATAAATAAGCACTTCACTATGCCATTCATAATAGTGAATAAGTATTCTGTGAAATATAGCCTAAGAGACCCACACGGTGCACACACTCGTCACCTTTACACACGTGGGACAAGGAGTCTCCCGGAGATCACATAAGTAAAATCCACTTGACTAGCACAATGACATCTAGATTACAAGCATCATCATATGAATCTCAATCATGTAAGGCAACTCATGAGATTATTGTATTGAAGCACATAGGAGAGAGATTAACCACATAGCTACCGGTACAGCCCCGAGCCTCGATGGAGAACTACTCCCTCCTCATGGGAGACAGCAGCGTTGATGGAGATGGCGGTGGTGTTGATGGAGAAGCCTTCCGGGGGCACTTCCCCGTCCCGCGGCGTGTCGGAACGGAGACTCCTGTCCCCGGATCTTGGCTTCGCGATGGCGGCGGCTCTGGAAGGTTTCTCGTACCGTGGCTTTTCGTGTCGAAGTTTTAGGTCAGGGACCTTTTTATAGGCGAAGAGGCGGAGTCGGAGAGGCGACGAGGCGGTGACACACTAGGGGGGCGCGCCCCCCCTAGGGCCGCGCCGGCCTATCATCTGGGGGCCCAGTGGCCCCCCTATGGCGACTCTCGGGTGTTCTGGAAGCTTCGTGGAAAAATAGGATGCTGGGCCTTGATTTCGTCCGATTCCGAGAATATTTCCTTACTAGGATTTCTGGAACCAAAAACAGCAGAAACAGGAACTGGCCCTTCGGCATCTCGTCAATAGGTTAGTTCCGGAAAACGCATAATAATGACATAAAGTATGCATAAAACATGTAGATATCATCAATAATGTGGCATGGAACATAAGAAATTATCGATATGTCGGAGACGTATCAGAGATCGCCTCCGGCACCCTGCCGGAGAGGGGAATCATCTCCCGGAGGTCTCTTCATCACCATGATCGCCTCCGGATCGATGTGTGAGTAGTTCACCCCTGGACTATGGGTCCATAGCAGTAGCTAGATGGTTGTCTTCTCCTCATTGTGCTATCATGTTAGATCTTGTGAGCTGCCTATCATGATCAAGATCATCTATTTGTAATGCTACATGTTGTGTTTTTTGGGATCCGATGAATATTGAATACTATGTCAAGTTGATTATCAATCTATCATATATGTTGTTTATGTTCTTGCATGCTCTCCGTTGCTAGTAGAGGCTCTGGCCAAGTTGATACTTGTGACTCCAAGAGGGAGTATTTATGCTCGATAGTGGGTTCATGCCTCCATGGAATGCAGGATAGTGACGAAAAGTTCTAAGGTTGTGGATGTGCTGTTGCCACTAGGGATAAAACATCAATGCTTTGTCTAAGGATATTTGTGTTGATTACATTACACACCATACTTAATGCAATTGTACATTGTTTGCAACTTAATACTAGAAGGGGTTCGGATGATAACCTCGAAGGTGGACTTTTTAGGCATAGATGCATGCTTGGATAGCGGTCTATGTACTTTGTCGTAATGCCCTGATTAAATCTCATAGTACTCATCATGATATATGTATGTGCATTGTTATGCATTCTTTATTTGTCAATTGCCCAACTGTAATTTGTTCACCCAACATGTTATTTCTTATCGGAGAGACACCACTAGTGAACTGTGGACCCCGGTCCATTCTTTACATCTGAAATACAATCAACTGCAATACTTCTTCTTTACTGTTCTTCGCAAACAAACATCATCTTCCACACTATACATCTAATCCTTTGTTTACAGCAAGCCGGTGAGATTGACAGCCTCACTGTTACGTTGGGGCAAAGTACTTTGATTGTGTTGTGCAGGTTCCACGTTGGCGCCGGAATCCCTGGTGTTGCGCCGCACTACACTCCGCCACCAACAACCTACACGTGTTCCTTGACTCCTACTGGTTCGATAACCTTGGTTTCTTACTGAGGGAAAACTTGTCACTGTACACATCACACCTTCCTCTTGGGGTTCCCAACGGACGTGTGTCTTACACGCCATCAGTGCATAATCAAAAATTCACATATTCTGAGGTGACATAATCATTCTTAACACTTCTGGACATTGCACAAAGCTACTGAAAGTTAATGGAACAAAGAAATCCATCAAACATAGCAAAACAGGCAATGCGAAATAAAAGGCAGAATCTGTCGAAACAGAACAGTCCGTAAAGACGAATTTTTTAGTGGAACTTAACTTGCTCAGATGAAAATGCTCAAATTTAATGAAAGTTGCATACATATCTGAGGATCACGCACGTAAATTGGCAGATTTTTATAAATTATCTACAGAAGGGGCTGCTCAATTTTGTGACAGTAAGAAATCTGTTTCTGCGCAGTAATCCAAATCTAGTATCAACCCTACTATCAAAGACTTTACTTGGCACAACAATGCAATAGAATAAAGATAAGGAGAGGTTGCTACAGTAGTGACAACTTCCAATACTCAAATATAAAATAAAAGTGCAGAAGTAAAATAATGGGTTGTCTCCCATAAGCGCTTTTCTTTAACGCCTTTCAGCTAGGCGCAGAAAGTGTGAATCAAGTATTATCAAGAGATGAAGCATCAACATCATAATTTTCACAGTTTGTAACAATAGGTATCTTAGGTGCTCCATCATCCATAGTGGTGCTAAGGGCTTTGTCAATTTTAGGCCTATAATAGTTTTTTGGCTTAGGCACTTTAGAGACATACATGAACTTTTGCTCCTTACCCACATAAGCTTTCTCCTTAAACTTAAGTGAAGAAAAAGTTGAACCCAAGGTTCCCATAGCTTATTCAAGTTCACTAATCCTATGGGTTCGATTATCATGAGTAGCACAAGTTTCTAAAACGGCAATTCTCTCATTGATTCCACTTAGAGTTTTATCAAGTTTATCGGTATTATTAAGTAATATCCCCAATTTAGTCTCAACACTTAGAAGATTTTTCTCTATGGCTTCCAACTTTTTCATGACATCTTCAAGAGAGATTTCAATTTTAGCTTCATTAACAGGTGGTATTCCAACTAGACTCTCAATGATGCAACTAGCTTCTAAAGCAGGAGTGCCTAGGAAATTACCTCCCGCAAGAGTATCAAGAACATACCTATTCCAGCTATAGATACCAACATAAAAGTTCCTAAGTAGTATAAAAGTGGAGTGTTTCTTAATGCACCTATGATGAGCATCACTAATTCTATACCAAGCATCTTTAAAACTTTCTCCCCCTTGTTGCTTAAACGAACGAACTTCAACTTCAGGATTACTCATTTTTAGCAGTAGTAAATAAAGCAAACTAAATAAAGTAAATGCAAGTAACTAAATTTTTTGTGTTTTTAATATGGAGAACGCAAACAAGACAGTGAATAAAGTAAATCTAGCAACTAATTTTTTGTATTTTTGATATAGAGAACAAACAAAGCAGTAAATAAAGTAAAGCAAGACAAAAACAAAGTAAAGAGATTGGATGTGGGAGACTCCCCTTGCAGCGTGTCTTGATCTCCCCGGCAACGGCGCTCGTAAAAAATGCTTGATGGCGTGTAAGACACACGTCCGTTGGGAACCCCAAGAGGAAGGTGTGATGCGTACGACAGACAAGTTTTCCCTCG
>NC_061514.1:261933519-262057392 GCF_022539505.1 Lolium rigidum
TCAAGATCTTCTACGTGCTTTTGCAAGCGGCAAGTGAACGTCTACCGCAGCAACAAGAGCCTCATCTTGTAGGCTTTGGAATCTCTTCAAGGGTGAGACTCGATACCCCCTCGTTGCTACCGTCTTCTAGATTGCATCTTGGCTTGGATTGCGTGTTCGCGGTAGGAAATTTTTTGTTTTCTATGCAACGTTATCCTACATGGACTAGTGGCACATCCGCTTATCCAATAAATTTGCAAAAAGAGCTGGCAATGGGGTGCCCAGCCCCAATTAATTAACTTTCATTAATAATTCTCTTCACATGTTTTGCCCTAATTTATCAGTTAGCAACTTAATTTTGCAATAGACACTCCTCCATGGTATGTGAAATGTTGGAAGGCACCCGAGGATTCGGTTAGCCATGGCTTGTGAAAGCAAAAGGTTGGTAGGAGTGTCATCTATAAATAAAACTAAAATACATATGTAAACAAAAGAGAAGAGGGATGATCTACCTTGCTGGTAGAGATAACGTCCTTCATGGGAGCCGCTCTTTGAAAGTCTGTTTGACAAGGGGGTTAGAGTGCCAACTACCATTCATTGACAACAACAAACACCTCTCAAAACTTTACTTTTATGCTCTCTATATGATTTCAAAACTTGAAAAGCTCTAGCACATGATTTAATCCCTGCTTCCCTCTGCGAAGGGCCTTTCTTTTACTTTATGTTGAGTCAGTTTACCTACTTCCTTCTATCTTAGAAGCAAACACTTGTGTCAACTGTGTGCATTGATTCTTACATGCTTGCTTATTGCATTCATCATATTACTTTGTGTTGACAATTATCCATGAGATATACATGTTGAAAGTTGAAAGCAATCACTGAAACTTAAATCTTCCTTTGTGTTGCTTCAAAACCTTTTATTAAGAATCTATTGCTTTATGAGTTAACTCTTGTGCAAGGCTTTTGATGCTTGTCTTGAAAGTACTATTCATGAAAAGTTTTTGCTATATGATTGATACGTCCAAAACGTATCTACTTTCCCGAACACTTTTGCTATTTTTTTGCCTCTAATTTGTGTATTTTGGATACAACTAACACGGACTAACGCTATTTTCAGCAGAATTGCTCTGGTGTCTTATTTTTGTGCAGAAACTCAACTTTCAGGAAAATCCCCGGAAATAATTGCAATGGGCCTATTTTCACAGAAGATTGACGGAGCCAGAAGACGAGACGGAGGGGGCCACGAGGCGCCCACACCACAAGGCGGCGCGGTGGGCCCCTGGGCCGCACAGCCCTATGGTGGCGTCGCCTCGGCCAGCCCCCGACGCTCCCCTCTGGACTACTTAAGGCTTTCGACCTAAAAATGCAGGGGGTTCGACCAATCTGCCAGAAGACATCCAGAACTCCGCCGCCATCGTGAAACTCCGTCTCGGGACCAGAAACTCCGTTCTGGTACCCTGCCGGGACGGGGAATTGGAGGAGATCATCGCCATCACCACCGACGCCTCTGCATCAACCATCCATGTTTCCCCCATCCATGTGTGAGTAAATCCCCGCTGTAGGCTGTAGGGGATGGTAGGGATTGGATGAGATTGTTCATGTAATAGCCATAAGATTGTTAGGGCATGGTGCCTAGTATCCGTTGTTGGTACTTTTATGATATTGTTGCAACTTGTTATGCTTAATGCTTGTCACTAGGGCCCGAGTGCCATGATTTCAGATCTGAACATGTTATTGATTCATGATGATATTCATTGTTTTATGATCTTACCTGCAAGTTGTATACACATATTGCTGTCCGGAACCCGAGGCCCCAAAGTGACATAAATTGGGACAACTGGAGGGGAAGGCTGTGATATGAGGATCAAATGTGTTCATGGAGTGTTAATGCTTTGCTCCGGTACTCTATTAAAAGGAGTACCTTAATTACCAGTAGTTTCCCTAGAGGCCCGGCTGCCACCGGCTGGTAGGACAAAAGATGTTGTGCAAGTTTCTCATTGCGAGCACGTACGACTATATACGGAACATATGCCTATGGTTATTTAGTACTTGGATACTATTTTATTACTATATGCAAATGCCCTGCCTTGATTGTTACATGAGTTCTCTTATCCATGCAGCACCCGTTCATTCATCCATGTGCCTACAGTATTTTAATCCTGCTGTTTACTATAATCACTACTGCTGTCTTTATTACACTGCTTGCTTATATTTCACTACTTGCTCTTGCTATAAAACTGTTGCTCTTGATAAACTCTTGCGAGCAAGTACTGTTTCCAGTGCAGCTGAATTGACAACTCCGCTGTTAAGGCTTACAAATATTCTTTGGCTCCCCTTGTGTCGAATCAATAAATTGGGTTTTACTTCCCTCGAAGACTCATTGCGATCCCCTATACTTGTGGGTCATCAAGACTATTTTCTGGCGCCGTTGCCGGGGAGCATAGCTTTATTTGCAAGTTCACATGAATTGATATTGTTCGCTGCAAATCTTCCATCATGGGTAAACCCCGCGATGCTAAAGTCGCCATATTACCACCCACTACAAGAAAAGGTACAACTCTGAGTACCTCTGCTGCTCTTGATCAATTCACCATCTGTGATAAGTAAACTTGTTTCACCGCCACAAGCTTCACATGCTGGTACTTCTGCTAAATCTGAAAATTCCTCTTATAATTTTGATGATGCTTCTACTGTGCTTGATGATAATGGTTCATTAGGTTCTTTTCTAGATGCTACAATTGCTAGGTCTAGACAAGTTGAAAATACTGAAATTCCTAATGAAAATACCGTTACACCTGTTAATTCACCTGAATCTGTTGAACACTCTAGTGATGATCTTGATGAAGATTATGTGGAAGTTGATGATGATTTTATTGATAAATGTAATGCTACTACTGATGCAAGTAATATTAAAAAGCTTCTTGCACAACATGCTGTTAGATATAAACTGTCTCTCGATCCTAAATTTGCCACATCTCCTATAAACATTAAGGATAAGGATTATGATTTTTCTCTTGATTTATCTCATATATCTATTGTTGAGAAAACACCTTTTTGTGGTACTGAAAAAGAAAGTGTTGTAGAACACATGATTGAGTTGTCTACTTTGAGTAGCTTGTTTTCTGATGATACCAAGAAGCGTACTTATTTTGTTGCTAATTTTTTTCCTTTCTCATTAAAGGATGATGCTAAAACTTGGTATAATAGTTTGCCTCCTGATTCTATTGATAGTCCAGAAGGTTTGCTTGATGTTTTCTTTCGAAAATATTTTCCTGCTAGTGCTCAACATATTGCCTTGCAGAATATTTATAGTTTTGACCAGGAAGATGGAGAGAAATTGCCTGAAGCTTGGGCAAGGTTTTGCTCTCTTATCAGAGCTCGGCCTGGACATGATTTGGAAAAGCATGACTTACTTGATATATTTTTATAGTGGACTAATCATTGAGTCTAGGGCATACCTGGATAGTTGTGCTGGTTGTGTTTTCGGGAAAAGAACTCCAGACGAAGTTGAAGAATTATTGGCTAGAATAGGCCGAAATCATGATGATTGGACTACAACTGAACCAACCCCAACACCAATATTGAAAAAGAGGGGTATGATTAAATTAAATGATGAAGATATGAGGGAAGCCAAGAAATCTCTTAAAGAGAAAGGTATTAAATCCGAAGATGTGAAGAATTTACCCCCATAGAAGATTTATGTAAGATAACTCCCCCTTCATCCACAATTGAGGTACATTCTCTTCAACGCTTTGATAGAGAAGATATTCCTTACTCAAAACCTCCTGATCAATGTTTAGATGAGTTTGATAATTATATTGTTAAGCAAGATAATTTTAATATGAGAGTAGAGAATCATTTAATGGAAAATTCTCAAGCTATTAGTAAATTGCATGATATTGTGGAGAGAACCTCCAATGATGTTAAGATGCTTGTTAAACATTTTCATATGGTTCAAACTCAAATTGATCAACTTACTAAAGTGCAAAATGACTTGTTAAGAAATACTTCTAAAGAAAAACATGCTTATGAAGTAACAACTAGAGGTGGTGTTTCTACTCAGGATCCTCTATATCCCGAGGGGCATCCCAAAAGAGTTGAACAAGATTCTCAACGAACTAAAGAAACTGGTGCTCCTTCTAAGAAAAAGAAAAAGAAACATAAAACTGTTGTAGAATCCTCTGAGCCTGTTAATGATCCTAATAGTATTTCTATTTCGATGCTTGAGACCGAAAGTGGTAATGAACATGATAAAGATAATGATAAGAATGATGTTTCTGATAAAGAAGAGGTTGAAGATGAACCTGAAAAGCATGTTAAAAATAAAAAGTATAGTAAAGAAGATTTTATTGCTAAGAAACATGGTAATGAAAGAGAACCTTGGGTTCAAAAGTAAATGCCTTTTCCTGTTAAGAAACTAAAATCAAAGGAGGAAGAACACTATAATAAATTTTGTGATTGGTTGAAACCTTTGTTCCTGCAAATCCCTTTGACTGATGCTATTAAATTGCCTCCTTATTCAAAGTATATGAAAGATATTGTCTCTAACAAAAGGAAAATTCCTAATGAGGAGATTTCCACTATGCTTGCTAATTACTCTTTCAATGGCAAGGTTCTAAAGAAGCTGGGAGACCCAGGTATACTGACTATCCCTTGTTCCATCAAGAATAA
Organism: Lolium rigidum; assembly: GCF_022539505.1. Lineage (NCBI taxonomy): Eukaryota > Viridiplantae > Streptophyta > Magnoliopsida > Poales > Poaceae > Lolium > Lolium rigidum. The sequence goes on from NC_061514.1 coordinate 261,938,170, forward strand.
TTATGTTAGAACTGCTCTATGTGATTTGGGAGCAGGAGTTAGTGTTATGCCTTTTTCTCTTTACAAGAGACTTTATTTAGATAAGTTGATACCAACTGATATATCTTTGCAAATGGCTGATAAATCTACTGCTATTCCTGTTGGTATATGTGAGGATGTTCCTGTTCAAGTTACTAATAATTGCTTAATATTAACTGATTTTGTTGTGTTGGAAATGCCTGAAGATGATAATATGTCTATTATTCTTGGAAGACCTTTTCTTAACACTGCAGGGGCTGTTATTGATTGCAATAAAGGAAAAATTACTTTCAATGTTGATGACAAGGAGCATACTGTTTATTTTCCCAATAGGATTGATAAAGTGTATGGAGTTAATACAATTTCTAATCTGAGAACTATCAAAGTGGGAGCTATTGATTGTCCTATATATGAGCCTAAACAAGGATATCAAAGTATTATGATTGGATCCATATCAATACAATATAAGGTAACATGATTGATTTGAAGTTTATTTCTTCTTATGTCATGTAAAGTTTACTTGGTGGCAAGACTTGATCAACCTTGTTAACAAGTACATTTTAGGGATTTCTATTTTCGTGCCCTCGGGTCCTTAGTTGTGCTCAGTTTTCCCCAGCTCCTTAGTTTTTCCTCAGTTTTACCCAAGCCTTTGTCTGAAACCATCACACGTGATGTAACGGCCGGTTGCCCGACGGTTGACCGTTATCTTCTGACTAGTGGGGCCACGTAGAGCCCGCAAAGACACGTCAGACCATCCATCTTTGTTTGACCGTAAGCATCGGTGTATCCATGACCAAAACGCGCACGAGTGGGGCTTCGGTATATCGAATGACAAGTGGGCCATGGCGCTGATACAATGGGCAATACACGGGTAGGAATAGATTTTTAAATGGAGCTCTACAGCGATGGCACGGAGGAGGTGGCCTGCGGGGTGCCGAGATGAGATCGACGTCAACAAAGAACTGCATGAGGCGAGACCAGACGCATTAGATAGATATGAACTAGACGCGTTTAACCATGCAAAGAAGAGAACAAATGGTCGACGACATCGACGACTACCTCAAAACTTTGATCGACCGTGTCCGACACGAACGCGAGCAATGTAGAGAAAACTAGTGTCTCTCCTTTCTGGCGTGTATAGATGGGTGCTAGAAGAGTGTGGTGGCGAAGGGAAAGACCTCGCGGTGGTCTGTGGCGTCCAGCATAGCGGGGCGGCGTGGCCGTGCCCACAATGGCGTGCATGTATGTTCGGCATTGGCATCAGCATGTACGTTCGGCATTGGCCTCGGCGGTATCTCTGGTGTGTCAGTGATCGAATGAGGGGACGGGATTGACGGTGCATCCCGACGGTGACCTAGCAGTGGCGGCGAGCATAGTCGTTCTGACCATGCCGATATCGGCATCGGCATCGTTTGGAGGCTGTGGTGCTCGAATCAAGGTGGGATTTGTTTCTTGTACGCCAAAAGTGATTTGAAACAAGTTTCGTGTTGAAGGTTAGGTAACGAAAGTTTGTAACTAGGGACCCTTGTAACTAAGCCCAAAATTATACTAGCGCCATGGTGAGGTTCTTTTTGATAGAGCTATATGGTTGGGCAAACTTTTTTGACACTTTTTAGATAGGGTTCCTTGTTGTTACACGTATGGCATCATTTATGGCAAATTTGGGGTCATTTGGAGATGTTCGAAAAAATCACTTTGCTTAAACGCATGCCGTTTCGTCTCACTGAAACCAGCTTTTCTAACAAGGTGATGTTATCACCAGATTTTGGCCAAATCAGGAGATGGGCCGTAAGTGAGATGGGCTTGAGGGATATACGCGTGGAGGATCTCTGAAGCGGCCTGACACGAAGAAGTTGGGCTAAATTGCCCGTGTATCTGTATTTTAGTAGATCGCATCTTAATTTAGAAGTTAGAGTTTTACCCGTGCACGGTTAGGTGCACGCCTGAATTAGAAAGTCCCCCGGACTATAAATATGTATCTAGGGTTTATGAAATAAACAACAACCAACGTTCAACACAAATCAATCTCGGCGCATCGCCAACTCCTTCGTCTCGAGGGTTTCTTCCGGGTAAGCACCATGCTGCCTAGATCGCATCTTGCGATCTAGGCAGCACACGTTTATTCGTTTTCCATGCGTTGCTCGTACTGAAGCCTTTTTGATGGCGAGCAACGTAGTTATCTTAGATGTGTTATGGTTAGCATTGTTCTTCGTATCATATGTTGTCGTAGTGCAACCCTTATACATCTAGCCGCCCTTACACCTATCTTAGGTGTAGGGGCGGCACCCCGCTTGATCATTGTTTAGTAGATCCGATCCGTTACGGTTTCTCCTTGTTCTTCAAGGATTAGTTTAATATATGCAATAGTTAGGCCTTACAAAGGGTTGGAGGATCCAGCGGCGCGTAGGGTGTCGTTTGCTAGTCCTAGACAGGATGTTCCGGGGATCAACCTCGTGTTGGTTTTTAGGCCTTGTCTAGGACCGGCTCACGATCACCGTGCGTGGCCGCGAGGCCCAATCGTGAGTAGGATGATCCGATTATGCGGTGAAAACCCTAAATCGTCGTAGATCGCTTTAGCTTTATCTTGACCAAGCAGGACCACCATATATTCGGACACCTTGTACGAATCATGGGTGGATCGGCTCTTTGAGCCGATTCACGGGATAACTCGAGAGCCGATCGAGGCTCGTATTTAATGTTTACGTGTATGCCATGCAGAAACTAAGCGAGGCATCATCCAACACCTTCCTGACCAGGTATAGGTCAGGTGGCACGCCCTTGCATCAGCATCGGACGTGTGTGCAGAAGGCTTTGCGGGCCGTCGCTCGGAGGGACCAGGGCCAGCCGCAGTCCTGGGTTGTTCCCGGCTCTACGGTGTTGCCCGTCGCTGCCCGCCGGTGGGTTTCTGACCGCAACACATTCTGGCACGCCCGGTGGGACCATCTTCGACATCAACCGCATCGCCATCTACATCTGAGATGGCGGAGGGCACTCCGGTCAAGTACGAGGATCTGACTGGCGAGCTCAAGAAGAAGCATGACGAGATCAAGGCAGTCCTCGAAGCCGACCTCATCGGCTCTTTTCATAGAACCCGCTCACATGGCATCAGGTGGAAAGGGTTCTCACCTGAAGGCGCGCTCGATGGAGTGGACCTGTCCTCCCCGTCAGAAGAACGCACCAGGTCGCTGCGTCAGGAGATCAACTTCATGGTGGCTCATTCGCTGCACCGCCACTCTGAGAGCCTGGTGAACACTTTGGAGCGTGTCGCTCTTCGCGTGATCCAGGAAATCATGAGCCATCGGTACTCTCCGTCAGGACCGGCTCGGGGACTTACCAAGGAGAGATGCCACTCCGGTCCCGTCCACCGCTGCCGTTCGCGTTGGCAGCACCAGAAGTGCCGAATTCATCGGCATACGTCGTCTACAAGATTGGTGGTGACCCTAGTGACTACCAATTCCTACATGAGGCGCCCAAGGAGATCCCGCACGGATACACGTGCGCATACGTGCTGACTGCGATGACTCGGGCACTCTCGAACCGAGCTGCAACAGCAGGGACTTCTGGAACAGCAGGAGGAACGTCGGGAACAGACCTTGAGAAGCAGACGTGGCTAGCTAAGTATGCCACTCCGACAAACCTCCAGAGCTCAGCTCCTGCAGTTGGCTCAGAACTGGAAAAGCAAGCATGGCTGGCTAAGTATGCCACCCCGGCGAATCTTCATGGTTCGACGCCTTCAGCCATCACCGCGGATCAGATTTGTACAATCCTGAAAGATCAGTTCGGCATGATGCCGAAAAGGAGGACAATCGGCTATTCCAAGCCGTACCCTAATGAGTACGAATTGATCCCACTACCACCCAAGTATCGGCTCCCTGATTTCACTAAGTTTAATGGATCAGATGGTTCCAGCTCCATCGAGCATGTGAGCCGATATTTGGCACAGCTGGGCACGATCTCAGCATCGGACGAGCTGCGTGTGAGGTTCTTCGCACAGTCCCTCACAGGATCGGCTTTCGGGTGGTACACATCGCTGCCACCGAACTCAATCCGGACTTGAAAGCGATTGGAAGAGCAGTTCCACATACGGTATCACTCGGAGGCTTCGAGGCTGGCATTGCCGATCTAGCACAAGTACGACGAAGCGCGGGAAACGAGTGTCGAATACATCCAGCGCTTCGGGACCGTTAGGAACCGATGCTATTCGGTTCATGTAAGTGAAAAGAAGCGGTCGAGTTGGCGGTGGTGGGTCTCTCATCATCGATCAAGGACGTGGCCTCCCAGCGGACTACCCTTCATCGGCGCACATGGTGCGAAGGCTGCATCAGCATATGAACAGCGCCACCCAGATGTTTACCAGGACAAATTCAAGCATGCGGTGGTCCTGGTTGAGGCAGACGAGGATGAAGGTGCTGCGGGAGATCAAGAGGTAGCAGTGGCTGAATGGACTCGGGCGGCAAGCCCCGTGCCCTGTAAATGGGTTAAGCCACCAGGTCCGCCCAGAGGGTTTGATTTTTACGTGACTAAAACCGAGCAAATCTTCGACCTCTTACTCAAAGAGAAACAGTTGAAGATACCCGAAGGCCTCAAAATCCCCACGGTACAGGAGCTGAACGGAAAGCCATACTGCAAATGGCATAACTCGGTCTCCCATGCCACCAACGACTGCAGGGTGTGGCGTCAGCAGATCCAAATGGCGATAGAACAAGGACGTCTGATTTTCAACCAGTACGCCATGAAGGTGGACACCCACCCCTTCCCCACCGTTAACATGGTGGAATGCACTTACCCTGAAGGTGTTCAGCATCAATATGGTAGGACCTGGACACCACTCTAGCAAGGATGGAGACGAGGGCAGCTGCTCTCGTAGCAAGGACACGGAGGAGGCCGCTCCACGCGATCGGCTCCGTCACAATGGCAAGCGCTACGTCACAGAGGGAGAAGTGAGGAACGTGAGATATCAGCGACCTCTCTCTGATCACCTCCTCAACAAGTATGTGGGTCAATACGACCAACGCCGGCGATACAACAACGATGATGAAAAAGATCGTCTGGCTAGGGACGACAGGAGACGTCGTCGGCATGATCGCGACGAGGAGCGATATGAGCGCCACGCCAAGGAAAAGTCGAGGGAGCAAGACGACGAGGATAGGCACTGGGACTGCCCCTTCTTCAGACACTGCTGGGATTCAGGAATGAGCCGATTGCCTACAATCGGCAACTGCCCAGAATGCAAACAAAAGAAGAAGGATGCAGCTAACGTGTCCGTGTTCAAGCGTCTAGGGCCTCTCCCGCCTCGGAACAAGCATGCTGAGTCCGCTCGGGTAGAAGATCTCGAGGAACTAGAGGACGATGATGAAGAAGAAAACAAGTATCATCGGCCAAGGTGGTGCCCTGATGGGCTCAGCCGTTCCCAAAAGCGAAGGGTTCAACGACTACGTGGGTTGGAGGAAGCTGAAAGGTTATACCTGCACACGTTGAGGAAGGCGCGGCCTGATCTGGCCGCTAAAATTCAGCGAACCCTGAACGAAGAAGTTCGGCCACAAAGGAAAGAGTGGCGCCCCAGACAAAAGAAAGCCGATGATGAGACATCGGCTGGCACAAACATGGTCTTCATCCTTCCAACGGAGTTTAGCGCTCCGAGGATTAGACGAAGCACCTGTGGCACAACTTGATCGCGGCCCACGGCCGGTCATCTTTGAGAAGCCACGAGAGAGAAGCTACGAGCATCCGAAGGCCCTGTACTTGCGAGGTTACATCAATGGGCAGCTCTGTCAACAAGATGTTGGTGGACACCGGAGCGGCGATTAACATTATGCCATACTCCATGCTACGTCGGTTGGGACGCTCTTGCTCGGATCCGATCAAGACCAATGTGACACCGAGCGATTTCAACGTCCAAGCATCCGACGCACAAGGTGTTCCGAACGTGGATCCGACCGTAGGAAGGAAAACCGTCCCTACGACGTTCTTTATCGTCGACGACAAGAGCTCCTATGCTTGTCCTACTAGGGAGAGATTGGATCCACGCCAATCGTTGCATTCCATCCAGGATGCACCAATGCCTAATACAGTGGGATGGAGATGAAGTAGAAGTCGTCCACGCGGATGATTCAGCCGAGATTTCAACGGCTGGCATGAACGTTTGGGAGACATCAGGCCAAGAGCCACTCTCAGGCATCAATTTGGACGACTGCGAGCGCATCGACGTGACAAAGGACGGAGTGAGGCTGGTTTTATCCACCGGCCTGACCGTGTAACAAAAGCAACATCGATGGACAAATATGGCAATGCCGATCCATTTGATCGGCCCCAAGGATTTATGAAGGAACATTGCAAAACCTTCATTGAGCAATTCAACATGGAGGCCGATTCCAGCAATCGGCCAAAATTATCCTCACCATCCATTCTGCTTGGATTCAACGTCGATCTAATAGGCGATGGGTTTACGTCGGCTGATGAGCTGGAAGAAGTCAACACTGTTCCTAACCGAGCCAACGTTCACATATAGCGCCTTGGCTAACCACGAGCCGATTTCAGCGAGTGCCTCGGCGGAATCGGCTCGGGGGGCACCTAGGTGGATAAAACACGAGGATATGAAGTAGAAGTGTCTTTCAAATGCCCAGCAGCCCAAGATATTCTTTGATGATGGGTATTGAAGTATGGGGGCCGATACATAAATCGGCTGTAAAAATTGAATTTTTTTTAAGCACAGCCGATGCGCAGACATCGACTTAAGGATAGAAAGCCGATGCATGGCCATCGACTCAAGAGGTACAACTGTTATAAGCAGAGGCTCAATGGAGCAGGAAGTGGGTCACGAAGAGGGACTCTCTCTGGAAGAACTCCTCAATGGAATAGTTTGGTGGCTCGGATCCTCTCTTCAAGAACCTCCAAATTCTTTTTGCAAGTATTCGAGTCCGCAATATCAGGCTGGGGCAAGTTTGAGGGATCATGACCCCGACCAATGCCAAGAGCAGCATGGATGGGTGGATCAGGTTAAGGATGGGTTGCATCAAATCCACCAAAGGAAAGGAGCCGATCCGACCGGCAAAGGCGCAAGAAGTGGACCGAAGAAGCTCGGGGGCAGCTCACCCTGAAGGTTCTCTGCTCTGGGGAGCCGATTTTGTTGAAATCGGCTGGCTCTGCATTATGACTTGGAGACCGATGGTGGCACATTTGGCTGGCTCACTACTTTTCTCGCCTTGACTGAGGCTCGGGGGGCAGCTGGCCTGGTGGGTGCTCAGTTTTTGGAAGCCGATTGGGTGGCCATCGGCTGGTCCCGCGACACAATTCCTCTCAAAGGCGGCGAGTTCTTGCAAAAGAGGGATCCATCGTTACCGATAGAGAGTTGGCTCTGGGCTATCTGGTTGCTGTAAAGGAACAGAGCAGGTGGTATCTGTTCTGCAGGAGTCTCGGCTTCAACGACAAGTTGTTTCAGCAGCGGTTCTAGGACTCTCTTGAAGGCATTAGTCTGCCTCATTGTCCACCAGAGCTCGAAGTCATCGGTCGGAAAGATGAAGGATAGATCGTGAGGGATTGATACGTTGCCATCGGCTTACTGAGCCTTGACCAAATTCACGATCACTCCGACGTCAAAGGGATGAAGATCGGATTATGATGGACCGATGCGTTGCCATCAGTTCATTGAGCATTGGCTAAGTGGACAATCGGCAGGATCAGTTGAGGGGGAATCGGCTAAATTGGTGCAAAGAAAATCGGCAAAATCAAATTGGGAGAATTTCTTCATTGATTAAACGAGATTTCTTACATAAAGAGCTGATGGCTCCCAAAAGGAAGTACTATGGGGATACATTGCCCCGTCTACTACTACTGATCCTATGCTAGTGGTCCTATCTACGGGCCGTCGCTGCCCTCTTCATCACCGTCGCCGCCGCTGTCGGCGCTACTCCCGGAAGGCTCGTCGTCGCTGCTGTAGCGACCGCCGGCAGGACCCTCGTTGTCCTCGTCCTCCTCGTCAGCGTCGTCGTCGTCGCTGTCGAAGTCGCTGAGGTTCCCCGGCCAGGGGCAGAAGCGCTTGGCCGGCGGCTCGTCGGAGGGGCTGTCGTCGTCCTCCACCTCCTCCTCCTCCTTCGCCTCCTCGGAGGAGGTGAAGTCGTCCCAGGAGAAGCGATCGTCGTCGCTCTCCTCCTCCGATTCCTCGTCGGCGAGGAAGCGGAGGTCGCTCTCCCCGTCTGTCGAGGATTTGTCGTCCTCGGACCAGACGGCGAAGTCATGGGAGGACTCCTCCCCGGCCTCTATGGCGCGGCGGATGTTGGCCGCATGGACCTCCTGTGGGTCCCGCTCTGGCGTCGGCTCGTGGGAGGAAGAGGACTCGATGGAAAGTCCCGATGAGGCGGAGGAAGAAGAAGACATGGTGGCGCAGGAGGGCTTTTGGAGTGCTAATGCGGGGAGGATGAGGAGGAGAACTGTTCGATGCGGTTAAATAAAAGAAGATGGAGTGGAGGTTTAATGTTCGAACAGTTTTCGAGGTGGTGGTGTCAAAAAACTGTCAAATCGTGCAGAGAAGGTGGGAAGGCAAGTCATCATGATGAAAAATACCGCGACAGTTCTGCTCTGCCACGACGTGACCCCTCGGAGGAAAAACAGAGTGGTTTTGAAATTATCATTACCAAAACCAGGGGGGCATGTGTTATCACCAGATTTTGGCCAAATCAGGAGATGGGCCATAAGTGAGATGGGCTTGAGGGATATACACGTGGAGGATCTCTGAAGCGGCCTGACACGAAGAAGTTGGGCTAAATTGCCCGTGTATCTGTATTTTAGTAGATCACATCTTAATTTAGAAGTTAGAGTTTTACCCGTGCACGGTTAGGTGCACGCCTGAATTAGAAAGTCCCCCGTACTATAAATATGTATCTAGGGTTTATGAAATAAACAACAACCAACGTTCAACACAAATCAATCTCGGCGCATCGCCAACTCCTTCGTCTCGAGGGTTTCTTCCGGGTAAGCACCATGCTGCCTAGATCGCATCTTGCGATCTAGGCAACACACGTTTATTCGTTTTCCATGCGTTGCTCGTACTGAAGCCTTTTTGATGGCGAGCAACGTAGTTATCTTAGATGTGTTAGGGTTAGCATTGTTCTTCGTATCATATGTTGTCGTAGTGCAACCCTTATACATCTAGCCGCCCTTACACCTATCTTAGGTGTAGGGGCGCACCCCGCTTGATCATTGTTTAGTAGATCCGACCCGTTACGGTTGCTCCTTGTTCTTCAAGGATTAGTTTAATATCTGCAATAGTTAGGCCTTACAAAGGGTTGGAGGATCCAGTGGCGCGTAGGGTGTCGTTTGCTAGTCCTAGACAGGATGTTCCGGGATCAACCTCGTGTTGGTTTTTAGGCCTTGTCTAGGACCGGCTCACGATCACCGTGCGTGGCCGCGAGGCCCAATCGTGAGTAGGATGATCCGATTATGCGGTGAAAACCCTAAATCGTCGTAGATCGCTTTAGCTTTATCTTGATCAAGCAGGACCACCATATATTCGGACACCTTGTACGAATCATGGGTGGATCGGCTCTTTGAGCCGATTCACGGGATAACCTCGAGAGCCGATCGAGGCTCGTATTTAATGTTTACGTGTATGCCATGCAGGAAACTAAGCGAGGCATCATCCAACACCTTCCCGACCGGGTATAGGTCAGGTGGCACGCCCTTGCATCAGCATCGGACGTGTGTGCGAAGGCTTTGCGGGCCGTCGCTCGGAGGGACCAGGGCCAGCCGCAGTCCTGGGTTGTTCCCGGCTCTACGGTGTTGCCCGTCGCTGCCCGCCGGTGGGTTTCTGACCGCAATAGGTGATTTTTTCTACATTCTCTAAATGACCTCAAATTTCATACAGCTGATCTTCTATACATAGATAGATAGATTGTTTCGTTTTTACATTTTTCGAACTTTTTATTTCCCTTTATAATCCCCAATTGATTTTCAGATTTTGTAACAAGTTATGGCATAATGTATGGCATCATTTTCTCCCTAAATTTCAAATTTTGTGAAACTTTCCCTTTTAGATATTCCTTGTTGTTATAGATATGGCATCATGTATGCCAAATTTGGTTAGGTCTCACTGAAACCAGCTTTTGTAACAAGTTAGGTTTTTTCAACCTTCTCAAAAGGGATTTTTTTCTACCTTCTCTAAATGACCTCAAAAATCATACAAACGATCTTCTATACAAAGATAGGTAGATTTTTTTGCGTGAAAAGTAATGGATACAACAAATCGGTGATGGTTTATCATTTTTGGCGTGAAAATTAATGGCTACAACAAATCGGTGATGGTTTATCATTTTTTGCGTAAAAATTAATGGCTACAACAAATCGGTGATGGTTTATCATTTTTGCGTGAAAATTAATGGCTACAACAAATCGGTGATGGTTTATCATTTTTTGCGTGAAAATTAATGGCTACAACAAATCGGTGATGGTTTATCATTTTTTGCGTGAAAATTAATGGCTACAACAAATCGGTGATGGTTTGTTATTTTTTTCGTGAAAATTAATGGCTACAACAAATCGGTGATGGTTTATCATTTTTTTCGTGAAAAGTAATGCCTAAAAGAGTTTGTAATTTTTAGCGCGTGAAAATGAATACAGAAAACCGCCCTTTAGCATACTTAGAGAGTGGAAGGTAACCGCCGACAGAGAGAGAGGGGTTATCCTGCCCGTTAGATCATACGATCAACGGTCGGCGGGCACGATCCGCGTGACATGGGCTAGACCAATCGGAGCAATGTTGCACGTTTGCGAGAATTTGTGGAGGGAGAGGGCAAAGCTGAGTAGTATCAAGAAACCAAGGGCACTGTGTAATAAACGGACTAAGGGATTCAAATATGAGATTTAAAAAATGGAAAATGCGTGTTTTGTACAATGAAACCCATCTTGGCCTACCTCAAACTATTTGCAATACAAATATACATGAGTGTGAGAATTGTGGCCTCATTTAGACAAAGTATGTTTTGGGGAAAGCTGTTTTGGGAAGGGCTTATTGTGGAAAACCATGCACCTTCATAGCTACTAGGTGATTTGAGAAGGCCTTTGAGAAGTGGCAATTTGTGGTAAAACTTGATTTATCTATGACTTATCTATGTTTTGAGAACTGGCAATTTGTGGTAAAGACTCCATGAGTATGTGCCACTATTTTTCGGAATTTTTTGCACATTAAATGACTCATTTAACTAGTTAATCTCATTTGTTGACTGTTTGTTGACCAGCCACTTGAGGGTAAAACTGAGCATATTGCACTAGCCAGTATTAGCACTCAAGGGGAAAACTGAGCACACAAAAAATGCTAGTATATGACTCGAGGTTATACCTGAGTATATCTAAATTTCCAGGGTTAGACTCGAGGACGCGTGTTGCGGTGCAGAAATGGAAGACGTGCAATTGTTGACGCGTAGACGCGGGTCGCGGTGCAGAAGTCGAAGACGTGCAATCGTGGACGCGTGTCGCATTGCAGAAGTCCAAGACGTGCAGCGGTGGACGCGTAGGACGCGGGTCGCATTAACCACCCCTCGCCTTTATAGACGCCTCCTCCCACTATCTCTGTCACTCTCACTCGCCCACGCAACGACGCCTCTCTCACGTCCCATCATCTTCTCCAAAGCTCCCAAGCAAAAAACCCTCTCCCTCTCCCTCTCCTCTGCCGGCGAGATGGACAAGGAGAATGCCAATCCCATCGTCGACGGCGCCGTCGGCTCCAAGCGCGACGCCTCCCTCTTCGACGCCGTCCCCTCAACGGACGTCGCCGCCGCCGCCGGTGCATCGGAGGCTGCTGCCGCCGGTGGCGGTCAGATCCCGCCGGGATTTGACCCCTATGAGCCGGTGCCGTACGTCCCGCCCCCGAACCCCTACGACACCTTCCTGGAGGACCCATGGAACGAGGTAACTACGGTTTGCTTCCTTTTTTGTTTCCCATTCCTTTTTGAACCCTATTTTTGCTGGTGTAGATGGATCTGTAGATGGATGAGTATTGGGCTAATATTTGCGCCGATTTTATTCCATTTTGTTTTGATCACTTCTTGATTTCCTTTAATATTTGGGGTTCGGCCGTTCGGTTAATTTATGCAAGTAATAATTGGATCTCAATCAGTTAATTTATGCAAGTAATCATGGGATCTCAATCAGTTATTTTATGCACTAATCAAAAGATATCAACCGTTTAATTTTGCAAATAATCCGGAATATGTTCAAGTTCAGATCCGGAATCTGTTTCTTTGCCTATGATGAATCGTTGGGCACAAATTTTTACGGGGAGGGTTCAGCGAACCATTGCTATGTACAAATCTGTTGTGCATGAGCTTTGGTTCGCTTACACCTTCCCTGTAGATATATAATCATGCCCACTCTAACTGAGGCTGACTCTGTTTTTCCTAACTTTGTTATCATGCACGTTCGTCATCGTTGCAACTCATTCACTCATAGTTTATGTTTGATATAGATCAGATGTCTGGCAGCGACGTCGGCAGCGACGACGAGGAGGAGGACGTCAAGACTCGCCGAGTGCTGCGGAGGCTGCAGGTCGGCCAGTACATCTCCTACTTCGCCAAGGGTGTCTACATGTGCCCCTTCTGCACCAGGAGACTCGGCGCCACGGACTTCAACTGCCTCGTCACGCATGCCGAGAACATCAGCAACACCTTCCCCAAGGTCGGCACGACGGTGAACGTCTACTCCTTCCGCGCCAAGCACAAGGCTCTCGGCATGCACCTCCGCAGCATGCAGCGGGTGGAGATCTCCGCCGGGCGCATGGCTCCGCTCAAGCCCAAGGCTCCCAAGGGGAGCAGCAACAACAAGTGGAGGGAGAGCCAGATGGGGTAGGCGGAGTCCTGGACGTGTGCTGCTGCTGCCTCCCATTTTGTTGTTGGGATCCCTTTGTTGTTAGCTAGGGATCCCTTGTTGTTATGTTGATGGTGCTGTGAAGAACCTCGAACCTGTTACTATGTTGGCTGCTGTGTATGCAGCTTATTATCTAGGGAGGGATCCCTATTATCTATCCATATTCTACTATATTTTGTTGGTCTTTGTTTTCTCGATTTACTATGACTGTGAATTTATCGTACATTACCCTGGAGATTTGCTTCTAGATTTAACTACATACATATGGACCAGAGGGAGTACTAGATTTGCTGCCATATTGGGCAAACAACGAGGGCCAAAAGGCACAAATAATTGAAGAAATACAGAAATGCAAGCTTCTCTAGATTTGATACTATTTTGGTGAAAAGGACGAGAGAGAAAGAGGGGAAAAAGGTGCTCTTAATAATGCCAATTTGGGGCCGAGAGAGACAGAACCCAGCTCCTGCTCACGTGCAACCAAACGCGGTCTCGTCCTGTCCCACGCGGTCCCTTTGTACCAGCCCCACGCGACGCGGCCCCAGACGACGCGGCCCCACACGACGCGGCCCCACACGTGACAGAACGGTCAACTAAACGGGAATCCTGCCGTCTGAGCTGCTTCTGCGGGTTTCAAACAAGGGCTTGGGGAAAACTGAGGAAAAACTAAGGAGCTGGGGAAAACTGAGTACAACTAAGGAGCCAGGGGCAGGAAAATAGAAATCCCTACATTTTATATGCATAGAAGAGCTAAACAACATTTCTTTCCTTCTCCACTTGTTTTACTTGCTGTAGTACTACTTATTTTGCAAGATGCTTTAGTTGTTTAGAAGTTTGAAAATCTTTTTCTATCCTGAAATAGTAATTTTAACACCCAGAAATGTGCGTTTTTCGAAGTTTTCAAAAATTTACAAAAATTATACCGTTGGTCCTATTTTTCAAAATGCAACCTGGGAGTGCTTGGGGCTGACCAGTGGGCCACCCCAGGGTGGCACCCCATGTGCCGGCGCGACCAGTAAGGGGGGCGCGCCACCCTGTGGTGAGAGCCCCTCCTGGCCCCACTCAGTCATCCCTTCCACTCATTCCACTCTCTCTCCCGAAAAAACTCGTACCAGTTCGTTCTCACTCGCGTTTTCGCCCGAGAGCTCAGGATTTTTCGATCTCCTTGCTCAGCCCAGATTTCCGTCTGAAGTTTGGCATATTTGCTCTCCGGTATGTGACTCCTCCGATTATCCAAATAGAATTTTGTTTGGTTGAGTATATCTTGAATATTTTGCTGCTGTAGGTGACATGTTAAGTGAGCTTGCATGCTTGTTCTAAGTTGTAAAAAGTAGTTTTGATGCATGTTTAGTACTCTACCAAGTTCCTATAGTAGTTTCCCTCAATTATATGTCTTGAAATCAACTTTTATAATGATTGTTGAAAAATTTCAGAAAATGGAGTGGAATAGACACCAACTACTACCCATGCACCGATTTCATGAGGAGTGCAGGAATCTTTCAGGATGTTCAAAATCTGATTTCTAATGCAGGGTTGGAAGGTTTTGTTGTTGGTGAACCTTACCAATATGCAAAACTAACCATGTCAGTGGTGCAGGATTTTGAATTCCATTGGTCCCAACCTAACCCCATGGTGCGATATAAAATCTACAATAAAACTATCAACTTGCCCTTTGATGATTTTTGTGCAGCTATTAAAGTGCCACAATGGGGATCATGTGAGAAGATTAGGGGGCTGCCGCAGGAACTCTTGAGTCTATACAAGATGATCTGTCAAGGGAGAAGCTTCTCAAATGAGAGTGGTAAAATTCGTAGTATTCAACTCCCAGCTATTCGCTATTTTGCTTACTTTATCACCAAGTGCGTACTTGCTAGAAAGAATGCAAATACGTTATCCATCCATGATTTGGTTTTCTTAGCTGCTGCATTGCAACGTGATAAAACTTATAATTTGGGTGCTTTGGTAGCTTTTAGGCTTGCTACTAACCGTGATAAAAGAGGAATTTGTGGAGGTCTCATTGCCTCTCGTTTGCTAGCTATGCATGGCGTAGAACCTCACCCTCTTGATGTTCAGCTCTCTATAGAGAAACTTGATATTGTTTCCAGGATAAAACATGACTTCGTTTCTAATTGGTCTAATTTGAATAACCTGTCCTATGAAATAACCTTTTTCAAGAAAAAGTGGAGAATAACTAAAACTGAAAGGCTAGTTGGATTGCCTGCACCTGCTTTGTTTAACCTTGATTCTAGGGAAAATTGGTCGGTCACAGAGGATGAACTCAATGCATACATAGAGAGGGGCGGTCATCATACAGGGGACGACACGGAGGAGACCGAGGAACCCCTCGACTTGTCATCCGACGCAACAAGTTCTTCACATCAGCATTTTGGGCATGTGGAGCCTTCATCCATTTCTTCTGCACAGGGATCTTATTATGACCACGCCATGTATGATCCACCGGCGTGGAACCCTGACCCTCGCTGGGGTTGATCTCCACTTAGGCCAAAAGCCTAAGCTTGGGGGGAGGTATGCCGGCATCACTCATTCGTTGCATATTACAATTGCCGGATATTTGTACATACTTGTTTCGCTTCTTATGGTTCCTCTAATATGAGGAAGATGATATTTGGGGAAGTGCTGTCTAAAAAACAGATTCTGGACTGATACTAAAAAAATTCCTAAAAATATCCAGAACGTTATTTTGCGAAGCCAATTTTTGTGCATGTTCCTCAAGTTATTATCTAACTTTCATTAGTTGAGCATTTTTCGAGTTGAACAGCGGAAGATTTTCGTAAAAAATGATTACTGTACTGCTGTCAAGTTTGAGTATTTATGTGACTCTTTTAGTTTTCATTCTCTTGTTTTTGCTTTGTTTCTTTCCTAAAACACAAAAAGACCAAAAATATTTCTGTTGTTTCTCTTCACCATTTGTTTATTTTGGTTTCTTGCTCTTATTTTGCTTTATTTACTATCATTAGTTTGCTATGAGAAAATCCAAAAAGATTTTGCTTTGTTTGCCTGTTTCCTTTTGTTCTTGTTTCCAATTCAAAAACACCAAAAATATTTGTTGTTCTTCTTTGGTTTTGTAAAGTTCACTATGGAGTTCAGCGGTCTTCGGTGGTTGGAGCTTGGTTTTCATTCCATATTATTCAAGCCACACAAGTGAAAGGCAATAATGACGATCTACGACAACTCGACTGTGGTGAGAGACTGGTATGAACTCTATTTGTTTTCATTTTTGTACATATACTCATCCATGTGAGCATGCTTAGTTAGTTCATGTGAGGTATATGTCATTTAATGAAGTCTAGTAGTTCAGGATCTCTCATGTTTAGCTCTAATTTATTAATATGAGTAGCATGTCATAAATATTTGGTTGCATTGTTTTATTCATAGATAGGTATGACATTGTGGTATCCTCCTCTGAATAATTCATTTGAATCGACTTGGCACATGCTCACGCATGCATATGACTGAAACAAAAGTCAATTAAGCCTCGGTGATTTACTTTGCTTCAGAGTTCTTGTATCACTTTTATGCCTCCGTTAATTTTATTTTGTCGCAAGCATGATTATGGCAGTTATTGCTCTCTTGATTGTCGCTTCCCGGTCTATTGCTAGCCTTCACTTGTACTGAGCGGGAATGCTGCTCGTGCTTCCAAACCCCTGAAAACAAGGTTATTCCAAAGTGTCCACCATAAATACCTATGCATGGCATTTCAAACCATTCCAAGTAAATTCTCATGTGCTACCTTTAAACCTTCAAAGTACTTCTCAATTTGTGTCAATGTTTTATAGCTCATGAGGAAGTATGTGGTGTTTTATCTTTCAACCTTGTCATTTACTTCTGACAGACTTCCATCAATGGACTAGTGGCACATCCGCTTATCCAATAATTTTGCAAAAAGAGCTGGCAACGGGGTGCCCAGCCCCAATTAATTAACTTTCATTAATAATTCTCTTCACGTGTTCTGCCCTGATTCATCAGTAAGCAACTTAATTTTGCAATAGACACTCCTCCATGGTATGTGAATGTTGGAAGGCACCCGAGGATTCGGTTAGCCATGGCTTGTGTAAGCAAAGGTTGGGGGAGTGTCATCCATAATGAAACTAAAATACATGTGTAAACAAAAGAGAAGAGGGATGATTTACCTTGCGGGTAGAGATAACGTCCTTCATGGAAGCCGCTCTTGGAAGTCTGGTTGACGAGGTAGTTAGAGTGCCCACTACCATTCGTTGACAACAACAAACACCTCTCAAAACAATTTTACTCCTGTTTTACAAATGAAAAGCTCTAGCACATGTTAATCCCTGCTTCCCTCTGCGAAGGGTCAATCTTTTACTTTTATGTTGAGTCACCATCCTTTCTTTGAGCACCTTCTTGAGAGCATAATTGTCATTCTTAGTGTAATATGCTTGTCCCAAAATATGATTAGCTGTGGTATAACTCTGATGCTTTTATCTTTGATGGTCTTTACTTCTAGTCTTTCCATGAAATTCAGAGGTGCCTGGGCATTTATGTTTTGCTGTACAAATACGGGTAAGCAAGATACCACTTTATCATATCTTTCTATGAACATTGCAATCCTGCTGATAGACATGATTCATGATGCTTATTATTAGTTTGTTGGTATCTTTTTCATGATTGACATAACTATTAGATGACTTTATTTGCATGTATCTTATTATGAATTGCCTAAGTACTCGTCCATATCATGAGAATATTTACATCATATGAACAAATGTGTTCGTGAAAGTTCTTTTATCGCACTCGGTTGTTAAGCTGAATTGCTTGAGGACAAGCAATAAGCTAAGCTTGGGGGGAGTTGAATACGTCCAAAACGTATCTACTTTCCCGAACACTTTTGCTATTGTTTTGCCTCTAATTTGTGTATTTTGGATACAACTAACACGGACTAACGCTGTTTTCAGCAGAATTGCTCTGGTGTCTTATTTTTGTGCAGAAACTCAACTTTCAGGAAAATCCCCGGAAATAATTGCAATGTGCCTATTTTCACAGAAGATTGACGGAGCCAGAAGACGAGACGGAGGAGGGCCACGAGGCGCCCACACCACAAGGCGGCGCGGTGGGCCCCTAGGCCGCACCGCCCTATGGTGGCGTCGCCTCGGCCAGCCCCCGACGCTCCCCTCTGGACTACTTAAGGCTTTCGACCTAAAAACGCAGGGGGTTCGACCAATCTGCAAGAAGACATCCAGAACTCTGCCGCCATCGCGAAACTCCGTCTCGGGACCAGAAACTCCGTTCTGGTACCCTGCCGGGACGGGGAATTGGAGGAGATCATCGCCATCATTACCACCGACGCCTCTCCATCAACCATCCATGTTTCCCCCATCCATGTGTGAGTAAATCCCCGCTGTAGGCTGTAGGGGATGGTAGGGATTGGATGAGATTGTTCATGTAATAGCCATAAGATTGTTAGGGCATGGTGCCTAGTATCCGTTGTTGGTACTTTTATGATATTTTTGCAACTTGTTATGCTTAATGCTTGTCACTAGGGCCCGAGTGCCATGATTTCAGATCTGAACATGTTATTGATTCATGATGATATTCATTGTTTTATGATCTTACCTGCAAGTTGTATACACATATTGCTGGTCCGGAACCCGAGGCCCCAAAGTGACGAAATTGGGACAACCGGAGGGGAAGGCTGTGATATGAGGATCACATGTGTTCACGGAGTGTTAATGCTTTGCTCCGGTACTCTATTAAAAGGAGTACCTTAATTACCGGTAGTTTCCCTAGAGGCCCGGCTGCCACCGGCTGGTAGGACAAAAGATGTTGTGCAAGTTTCTCATTGCGAGCACGTACGACTATATACGGAACATATGCCTATGGTTATTTAGTACTTGGATACTGTTTTATTACTATCTGCAAATGCCCTGCCTTGATTGTTACATGATTTCTCTTATCCATGCATCGCCCGTTCATCCATCCCTATGCCTACAGTATTTTAATCCTGCTGTTTACTATAATCACTACTGCTGTCTTTGTTACACTGCTGCTTATATTTCACTACTGCTACTGCTATAAAGCTGTTGCTACTCGATAAACTCTTGCGAGCAAGTCCGTTTGCGAGTGCAAGCTGAATTGACAACTCCGCTGTTAAGGCTTACAAATATTCTTTGGCTCCCCTTGTGTCGAATCAATAAATTGGGTTTTACTTCCCTCGAAGACTGTTGCGATCCCCTATACTTGTGGGTCATCAATGATTTAGTTGTTTAGTCATTATCTTTTTGTTAGCAAACTATAGACCATTGCTTTGAGTCACTTCATTCATCTCATATGCTTTACAATAGTATTGATCAATATTATGTTGGTAGCATGTCACTTCAGAAATTATTATTTTTATCGCTTACCTACTCGAGGGCGAGTAGGAACTAAGCTTGGGGATGCTTGATACGTCTCCAACGTATCTATAATTTCTTATGTTCCATGCTAGTTTTATGACAATACCTACATGTTTTATTCATACTTTATAATGTTTTTATGCATTTTCTGGGACTAACCTATTAACAAGATGCCACAGTGCCAGTCCTGTTTTCAGCTGTTTTTGGTTTCAGAAAAGTTAGTTTACAAATATTCTCGGAATTGTACGAAACAAAAGCCCACGGCCCTATTTTCCACGGAGTGTTCCAGAAGATCGAAGAAGAGTTGGAGAAGGCCAGCAGGGGGGCCACCCCATAGGGCGGCGCGGCCGGGCCCACCCCCGCGCCGACATGTGGGGAGGGAGCCCCTGGCTCCCCCGACTCTGCCCCTTCGCCTATATATTCCTTCGTATCGGAAAACCCTAGTACCGAGAGCCAAAATACGAGAAAAGTTCTAGAGACGCCGCCGCTGTCAACCCCATCTCGGGGGTTCTGAAGATCTCCTCCGGCACCCTGCCGGAGAGGGGAATCATCACCGGTGGGCTCTACATCACCATGCCCGCGTCCGGACTGATGCGTGAGTAGTTCATCGTTGGACTATGGGTCCATAGTAGTAGCTAGATGGTTGTCTTCTCCTATTGTGCCATCATGTTTAGATCTTGTGAGCTGCCTATCATGATCAACATCATCTATTTGTAATGCTACATGTTGTGTTTGTTGGGATCCGATGAATATGGAATACTATGTCAAGTTGATTATTGATCTATCATATATGTGTTATTTATGATCTTGCATGCTCTCCGTTGCTAGTAGAGGCTCCGGCCAAGTTGATACTTGTAACTTCAAGAGGGGGTATTTATGCTAGATAGTGGGTTCATGCCTCCATTGAATGCGGGACGAGTGATGAGAAAGTTCTAAGGTTGTGGATGTGCTGTTGCCACTAGGGATAAAACATCAATGCTTTGTCTAAGGATATTTATATTGTTTACATTACGCACATTACTTAATGGAATTGTCTGTTGTTTGCAACTTAATACTGGAAGGGGTGCGGATGCTAACCCGAAGGTGGACTTTTTAGGCATAGATGCATGCTGGATGGCGGTCTATGTTCTTTGTCGTAATGCCCTAAGTAAATCTCGTAGTAGTCATCATGATATGTATGTGCATTGTTATGCCCTCTCTATTTGTCAATTGCCCAACTCGTAATTTGTTTACCCAACATGTTATTTATCTTATTGGAGAGACACCACTAGTGAACTGTGGACCCCGGTCCATTCTTTTACATCTGAAATACAACCTACTGCAATCATTGTTCTCTTTTGTTTTCTGCAAGCAAACATCATTTTCCACACCATATGTTTAATCCTTTGTTTTCAGCAAGCCGGTGAGATTGACAACCTCACTGTTAAGTTGGGGCAAAGTATTTTGATTGTGTTGTGCAGGTTCCACGTTGGCACCGGAATCCCTGGTGTTGCGCCGCACTACATTCCTTCACCAACAACCTTCACGTGGTCTTCATCTCCTACTGGTTCGATAACCTTGGTTTCTTACAGAGGGAAAACTCGATGTTGTACTCATCATACCTTCCTCTTGGGGTTCCCAACGGACGTGTGCTTTACCATCACAAGCACGAAGTTAATGCCAATACCTTTGGCATGGCCTTTCGCGCAATGGGGACTAGATATGGTGGGAAAACTACATAAGTCTTGGCTAGGAGGACACGTATATATGTTGGTGGCTGTCGACTGATTCACCAAGTGGATTGAAGCAACACCAGTAACTTCGGCAGACGCAACATCAGCGCTAAACTTCATCAAAGGAATAGTTTTTTGATTTGGCGTCCCCAACAGCACAATCACGGACAACGGCAGCAACTTCACCTCCCGAGAATTCAAGGATTATTGTGAAGGTGTGGGCATCAAGTTGCAGTTTGCATCGGTAGCGCACCTGCAAACCAATGGTCAAGTTGAAAAAGCAAACGGCCTTATCTACAACAGCATCAAGAAGCATCTGTTGACACCACTTGAAAAAGCGTGACATACCTGAGTCGATGAACTGCCCAACGTATTGTGGAGCTTACGAACAACGCCCAACGCAGAAACTCAAGGAAACTCGTTCTTCTTAGTCCATGGAGCCGAGGCAGTGCTCCCGATAGAAATAGAGCACAACTCTCCCCGAGTCGTGGATTATAACAAAGAGATCTCGCAAAAGGCACTCGAAGACGATGTTGATGCAATTGACGAAGCCAGAGATGTGGTACTATCGAGAGTAACGACATATCAGCAGAACCTTAAAAATTACCACAGCCGACGTTTTCGGCCCAGATCATTTGAAGTCGGCGATCTAGTCCTTCGACTCAAGCAAGATGGACACGAGAAATTCGAGTCACCATGGGTGGGACCATACATTGTTACTGAAGTTATTCCAGGAGGAGCTTATTGACTGAAGGACAAGAAGACATGCAAGGATGAATCAAACCCGGGGAATGTTGCGCAGCTGCGGCGTTTCTACGCCTAGAAGGAAGTCAATATAGCACAAACCATGTAAACATACATTGTATCTGAAGAGCTCGCAATTTTTCAGACGCACTCTTTTTCCTTTAGGTCACCGAGTGGGACTGAAAGGATTTTAATGAGGCGGGCTTGCGATGCTACAATATAGCATGGATGAAATACAAATAGTGATGACTATATTTCTTTCTTTCGGGCAACGGTCGGGGGCTTGAACCCGACAAACTTACAATATATTCGACTTCAGTACACCCATCAAATATACACGTCTTGGTTACACAAAAACCTCACGAAAAATAAACATAATTATGCCAAACAAGATACTCGGGGGCTTAAGGAAAGATCGTAACACAATCAGAAAATTTTCCTTGACTTCATACATGTCCCGCAAGAAATTTACAATATATACATAAACAACTCTGTGTTTGGGTCGAAACCCAACACATTGAGAAAAAAAAGGAAAAGGACCCCTATATCAACCTATCTATGTTTATGTTTTCTCTTGTAGCACGAACATTCTGTGTGGAATCGTCGTATTGATACTCCTTGAAGAAAGCAGTATCTACTCGGAGAAGCTCATCAATCATTTTCTCGGTGACAGGAGTCACAGCCGCATCATGCTTTTCAATGTTTATCCTTCTCTTTGACGCCTTCAGGTAAAAAGTGTCGAAAACCTTGCCAAAATCCAACTTTGAATGGCAAATCTTCAACCAGATCAAGGATAGTTTAGCACCAGCCACCATTTGAGCTTTCACAAAATCATGGATGTTACGCACATCATTGAACTTGCCCATAAGCTCGGCAAGGTTATCGGGTTGAGGATTTTGAGGAAACATGGTGTTATACACCATGGCTAAAGTGCTATTGCAGAAGTCAAATAATCCCCGGGTTTGAGTGGCTCGATCTTGAAATTGAACAATACGGCGAGTGCGACCTTCATTCGCCCAAAAATTAATGTCATCGGCCTTAGCAAGACGAAGAAGAGTTTCAACCCACACATTTACCCTCTGTTCTTCAGCGACAACATCCACAAAGGCACCTATGGAAAGTAAATGAGTAAAGCAATAGAGCACAAGGAGAGGCACAACAAAGACAACAAGGAAACAACAAGATAGTAATAACATACCAGCCATATCTTGGCTCGCACCAGTCATCAAGTCGAGCATATAATTCTCGCATTGGGCAGATTGAGCTGTGTTAACAGTCATAGTTTCCTTCATCTAAAGAGCCTCTTGCGCTTGCTGAAGTGCAGGTTGCTCCCGGTCCGAGGATTTATGAGATTGTTCCATAACAATCACAGTTTGTTTTTTCATCGACTGCAACTGTTGTCGTAACTCAGCCATCTCTTGGCTAATCGAGTCCGGACATGACGAAACATTCAGGGAAGCATCGATAGGTACTCTCGCAGAATGAGAAGTAGCAGGAGAAGCGTTGGAAGGACCAGCCACAATATAGTTGTCAAAAATCAACTTGAAAACATGAAAATATCAACATCAATCATTTGGCAAGGCACACTTTTTCATTCATAGTCAGAGCATATTACACCAGCGTCTTTACAAAATACGGCTTATAAGAAGCCCATACTAATGATTGGGAGTAGAAAAAGGCGGCACTGTCTACAAAAAAGAAAAAAACAAAGGAAGGGCAAGTTCGTCTACTTGACCCTCCGTTTGGGCAGCTTTAGCAGAGGCCGAAGAGTTTTTGTCGAGGAAGGAGATAAGCTTCTTGGAATAAAGCTTGGCACCCTTGACAAATGCCTTCCACTTTGCAGCGTTCAAACCCTTGGGAGTCGCAGCTTGCACCCAGTCGACTTTTTGGCTGCTGGCTGCCACTAAAGCAATGGTCCCTTCGACTCCAATCTTCAAGCTGGCTTGACGCCAAAGCCGGATCATCCTATGCCAGAAAATGATGGGCAAGCTGGGAGAAAACCTCGGGTTGAGCATCCTTTGGGAAGAAGTGGGGGAAGACGCGCTTCAACGCATTTCGCACGGAAGATATGCATTTGCGTGCCAAGTCGCAGTTCAGCTCAAGAATATCGAGAGTGCCCAGAAGACGATCCTCTGATTCTTGGCTCAAAGTGTACTGCTCACCCATCTTCCCTGCTGGGGAAAAGCAGGACTTCGTCAACAACAAAGATAATGTTAGCACAAGGAAAAGCGGAAGGACAAAAGGAAAGATAGTAGTACTTTAGAATCTTTGAGACTACGTCTCGTGATTATATCATTCTCGCACTCGACCTGCTTGGCCTCCTTGTCGCTCAAAGCGTCTTCAGCGGCTTGAAGTCTTCGACGCAAATCGTCGCCACCGGAAGCATCCTTTTCAGCTTTCTTGCGAGCCTCCTTGCTAGCTTTGAGCTTGGCCCCCCAGATCGCCAGATTTTAGCTTGGACTCCTTGCTAGCTTTAAGCTTGGCCTCCTCGCTAGCCTTGAGCTTGGCCTCCAGATCATCGGCGCGTTCCTCAGCACGACGTAGCGCCTCAGGAAGGAAAAGATAAGAAATGATGCAAAAACAAGATAGGAACGCACAAGATGCAAAGAGAGTTAAAACCTTACCTTATAAAGTTGCGGCCTCGTCACGGAACCCGATGAAATGGGAACCTAAGTCTACTAGCTTCTTCATCAAAGGCTGCAAAAAATTCGATAAGAAAAAGTACAGTTTCAAGAAGTACAAAATCTTTCGAGTTAAACAGAAAAAGACAACAACCAGGAAAAGAAAACTTACATCTTCAAGAAGAGGAATCGGCATGCTCCCAGTAGCAAGTTCCTGATTGCCAGCAGCCCTAGTTCGAGCCTTTTTCGGCTTCGGTGCTCGGGGGCTGGGCGCTGGAGTCGATGCTTCCGGAGTAACTTGCAGGGGAGGCAACGTTTCTGGCGCGACACATCGATCCTCAGAGAGAACCAACGTGCTGGAGGTGCTCGTGTTAGCTGGCCCATGAGCTTCGGGCTCTGTTTCTTCTTCGTCACCTCTGCCAATATAGCAGCAAGATAAGTATAAGGAAATTAAAAGAAAGAAGTTAGGAAAAAACAAAAAAAGAACAACTTACGAGCTAACAACACCAGTCATTGCGTAGGGGTCAAAGTTCTCCTGATCTTCGGGAGAAGATTCTTCGGCGGCTGGTTCGGCGAGTTTGGACGCGCCGGAGTCTTCATCATCATCGTCTCTCTTCCTCTTGTGTTTATCCGGAGAAGCAGCAGGAGGAGGAGAAACAGACTGAGCAAAGTCAGAGCGGTGCTCCGATTCTGTTTCTTGGTCAGAGGAACCCGCAGTTTTGTGAGATTCGGCGGGTTCGCTCTCAAGAACGGAGGATTCTTGCGAGTCTTCATGAACAACGGCTCGCTCATCCACTTACCACCCTCTGGGAGCGGAGGGAGAGAGGAAAGAATCTAGTGGTTCTGCAGGCAACAAAGTACGATAAGGAAAAATAAGGCTGTCAAAACACGAAAGCAAAACAAGTGTAGTCAAAAAACCAATGCAACTCGAAGGAAACTACTTACTTCGGGAAGGGCGTGGCTGCCACTGAATGGTTCCACGTGGCAAGAAGAAGGGACTTCATGATTCTTGCTCAATGAAGTGAAGCGGCGGATAAGCTTCTCAAAGTCCTTCAAAGAAGCTCGACAAAGACCTTGTCAGAATCTCCTGCGCCCGAATACATCCACATGGGATTTTTTCGGCTTGGACAGGTTGGATTAGGATGCGCAAGAAGTGGGCAATAATCTGCACACCCGATAATTCTACCCCATCTGTGTTCTGAAGTTCTTGGATGCGCGCAATTAGAGCATTAGTGGTCGCCTTTTCTTCGGCTGAAGCCTGTGCATATCTTCGGCAGCATCAAAAGGGGCAAGCCCGTATTCTTGAGCATCCGTGGATTCATCCTTGACATAAAGCCACTTTCGACGCTAGCCTTGGATGGAGTCGGCAAACTTCACATCAAAATACCCGACTTCCGGGCGAACGCAGATGTAAACGCCACCTACGTTGTAGATGACATTATTCGAGTTGTTGCGCCAGAGATAAAAGATGCATTTCCATAGGCCCTAGTGAGGGTGGATGCCCAGGAAACACTCACAGAGTGTGATAAAAATGGAGATGTGGAGGAGAGAGTTTGGGGTCAGCTGGTGCAGCTGGATCTCGTAGATAAAGAGAAGGCCACGCAGAAATTCGTGAATAGGAACAGAAAGGCCGCGAATAAGGAAATCGACAAAGGTTACCCAGAATCCGATAGGAGGATGAGGAGAACTCTCGTCTTCGGGCATCTTCATGGCTTCCTTGTTGAAAAGGCCCATCTTCTTCAACATCTTGTGGCCCTGCGCGGAGAGCTTCGACCTCTCCTAGCCGGAGATCTTGGCCTTCTCCACGCGCTGTTCGGTGCCTGAAGCGCGGGACGAGCAGCGCTTGGTGTGCGGCGGCATGGCGGAAGGCACGGAGAAGGAAAGTGAGAAAGGAAGCAGATTGTGGGCGCGAGATCCTCGAGGAGGAAGAAGGGCAGAGAGAGAAAGAGGAATTGTGCGGCGCAACGAAGGGGATAACTGAAGACAAGGGACCAATTTATAGGAACAAGACGATGCGTTCAACCGTTGGATGAAGAGAGAAGGGTTCTGAAGCCTACGCGTGTTCAAAGGGTAGAATGGTCTTAGCGCTCCAATTTTACTGGAGGGAAGTTACCGCGCGCGTACCGGGAATTCCGGAGGACGTGGGCACCCCACTTGTGCGACGTGTCGGAGATGCAGAGATTTGGACCCACCAAACAGTGGTTTGCCAGGAGTCGTGGTTTTCCAAGGTGGCTATACGTGGCAGGCTGTCGTTAGCAGCGACGTCATTGTCAAAAAAGCTTCGAGTGGTGAAGCAAAATATAGTGGGAAGAAAATTGCGAGATCTAAGGAAATGAAAGGTCAAAAAGGAAAATTCGGGAGCCTATCCTCAGATGCAAGCACCAGTCCATATGCTCGGGAGCTACATTGCCTATACTTCTGATAAGATGACGAGGCGAAAGAAAAAAATACAGAGTTGATCTAAATAACAAAAGTTGAGCCTACAACCAAGTGCAAACAATCGGCTGTAGCCTCGGGGGCTACTCCCATCGGGAGCGCTAGTCGCTGATACGCGTACAGCACGCGTCCGTTGGGAACCCCAAGAGGAAGGTGTGATGCGTACAGCGGCAAGTTTTCCCTCAGAAAGAAACCAAGGTTTATCGAACCAGGAGGAGCCAAGAAGCACGTTGAAGGTTGATGGCGGCGAGATGTAGTGCGGCGCAACACCAAGGATTCCGGCGCCAACGTGGAACCTGCACAACACAACCAAAGTACTTTGCCCCAACGAAACAGTGAGGTTGTCAATCTCACCGGCTTGCTGTAACAAAGGATTAGATGTATAGTGTGGATGATGATTGTTTGCGAGAAAACGAGTAGAACAAGTATTGCGGTAGATTGTATTCAATGTAAAAGGATGGACCGGGGTCCACAGTTCACTAGAGGTGTCTCTCCCATAAGATAAATAGCATGTTGGGTGAACAAATTACAGTCGGGCAATTGACAAATAGAGAGAGCATGACAATGCACATACATGATAAGTATTGTGAGATTTAATTGGGCATTACGACAAAGTACATAGACCGCTATCCAGCATGCATCTATGCCTAAAAATTCCACCTTCAGGTTATCATCCGAACCCCTTCTAGTATTAAGTTGCAAACAACAGACAATTGCATTAAGTATGGTGCGTAATGTAATCAATAATTACATCCTCGGACATAGCATCAATGTTTTATCCCAAGTGGCAACAACACATCCACAACCTTAGAACTTTCTGTCACTGTCCCGGATTTAATGGAGGCATGAACCCACTATCGAGCATAAATACTCCCTCTTGGAGTTAAGAGCAAAAACTTGGCCAGAGCCTCTACTAATAACGGAGAGCATGCAAGATCATAAACAACACATAGGTAATAGATTGATAATCAACATAACATAGTATTCTCTATCCATCGGATCCCGACAAACACAACATATAGAATTACAGATAGATGATGTTGATCATGTTAGGCAGCTCACAAGATCCGACAATGAAGCACATGAGGAGAAGACGACCATCTAGCTACTGCTATGGACCCATAGTCCAGGGGTGAACTACTCACTCATCACTCCGGAGGCGACCATGGCGGTGAAGAGTCCTCCGGGAGATGATTCCCCTCTCCGGCAGGGTGCCGGAGGCGATCTCCGAATCCCCGAGATGGGATTGGCGGCGGCGGCGTCTCGGTAAGGTTTTCCGTATCGTGGCTCTCGGTATCGGGGGTTTCGCGACGAAGGCTTTAAGTAGGCGGAAGGGCAACGCGGGGGCCACACGAGGGCCCCACACACCGGGGCCGCGCGGCCAAGGCTCGGGCCGCGCCGCCCTGTTGTGGCGGCGCCTCGTGGCCCCACTTCCTTTCCCCTCGGTCTTCCGGAAGCTTCGTGCAAAAATAGGACCCCGGGCGTTGATTTCGTCCAATTCCGAGAATATTTCCTTACTAGGATTTCTGAAACCAAAAACGAGCGAAAACAACGAATCGGCTCTTCGGCATCTCGTTAATAGGTTAGTGCCGGAAAATGCATAAATACGACATATAATGTGTATAAAACATGTAGATATCATCAATAATGTGGCATGGAACATAAGAAATTATCGATACGTCGGAGACGTATCAGCATCCCCAAGCTTAGTTCTGCTCGTCCCGAGCGAGTAAACGATAACAAAGATAATTTCGGAGTGACATGCCATCATAACCTTGATCATACTATTGTAAGCATATGTAATGAATGCAGCGATCAAAACAATGGTAATGACATGAGTAAACTAATGAATCATAAAGCAAAGACTTTTCATGAATAGTACTTTCAAGACAAGCATCAATAAGTCTTGCATAAGAGTTAACTCATAAAGCAATAAATCAAAGTAAAGGTACTGAAGCAACACAAAGGAAGATCAAGTTTTAGCGGTTGCTTTCAACTTATAACATGTATATCTCATGGATAATTGTCAACATAGAGTAATATAACAAGTGCAATATGCAAGTATGTAGGAATCAATGCACAGTTCACACAAGTGTTTGCTTCTTGAGGTGGAGAGAAATAGGTGAACTGACTCAACATAAAAGTAAAAGAAAGGCCCTTCGCAGAGGGAAGCATTGATTGCTATATTTGTGCTAGAGCTTTGGTTTTGAAAACAAGAAACAATTTTGTCAACGGTAGTAATAAAGCATATGCATTATGTAAATTATATCTTACAAGTTGCAAGCCTCATGCATAGTATACTAATAGTGCCCGCACCTTGTCCTAATTAGCTTGGATTACCGGGATTATCGCAATACACATGTTTTAACCAAGTGTCACAAAGGGGTACCTCCATGCCCGCCTGTACAAAGGTCTAAGGAGAAAGCTCGCATTTGGATTTCTCGCTTTTGATTATTCTCAACTTAGACATCCATACCGGGACAACATAGACAACAGATAATGGACTCCTCTTTAATGCATAAGCATGTAGCAACAATTAATATTCTCATATGAGATTGAGGATATATGCCCAAAACTGAAACTTCCACCATGATTCATGGCTAGTTAGCGGCCCAATGTTCTTCTCTAACAATATGCATGCTCTAACCATTAAATGAGTGGTAAATCTCCCTTACTTCAGACAAGATGGACATGCATAGCAACTCACATGATATTCAACAAAGAGTAGTTGATGGCGTCCCCAAGAACATGGTTATCGCACAACAAGCAACTTAATAAGAGATAAAGTGCATAAGTACATATTCAATACCACAATAGTTTTTAGGCTATTTGCCCCATGAGCTATATATTGCAAAGGTAAAGAATGGAAATTTTAAAGGTAGCACTCAAGCAATTTACTTTGGAATGGCGGAGAAATACCATGTAGTAGGTAGGTATGGTGGACACAAATGGCATAGTGGTTGGCTCAAGGATTTTGGATGCATGAGAAGTATTCCCTCTCGATACAAGGTTTATGCTAGCAAGGTTATTTGAAACAAACACAAGGATGAACCGGTGCAGCAAAACTCACATAAAAGACATATTGTAAACATTATAAGACTCTACACCGTCTTCCTTGTTGTTCAAAACTCAATACTAGAAATTATCTAGACTTTAGAGAGACCAAATATGCAAACCAAATTTAGTGAGCTCTAGGTGTTTCTTCATTAATGGGTGCAAAGTATATGATGCAAGAGCTTAAACATTAGCACAACAATTGCCAAGTATCAAATTATTCAAGACATTTTAGAATTACTACATGTAGCATTTCCCAATTCCAACCATATAACAATTTAACGAAGAAGATTCAACCTTCGCCATGAATACTATGAGTAAAGCCTAAGGACATATTTGTCCATATGCAACAGCGGAGCGTGTCTCTCTCCCACACAATGAATGCTAGGATCCATTTTATTCAAACAAAAACAAAAACAAACAGACGCTCCAAGTAAAGCACATAAGATGTGATGGAATAAAAATATAGTTTCAGGGGAGGAACCTGATAATGTTGTTGATGAAGAAGGGGATGCCTTGGGCATCCCCAAGCTTAGACGCTTGAGTCTTCTTAAAATATGCAGGGGTGAACCACCGGGGCATCCCCAAGATTAGAGCTTTCACTCTCCTTGATCATATTGTATCATCTCCCTCTCTTGATCCTTGAAAACTTCCTCCACACCAAACTCGAAACAACTCATTAGAGGGTTAGTGCATAATAAAAATTCACATGTTCAGAGGTGACAAAATCATTCTTAACACTTCTGGACATTGCATAAAGCTACTGGACATTAATGGAACAAAGAAATTCATCCACCATAGCAAAAGAGGCAATGCGAAATAAAAGGCAGAATCTGTCAAAACAGAACAGTCCGTAAAGATGGATTTTATTGAGGCTCCAGACTTGCTCAAATGAAAATGCCCAAATTGAATGAAAGTTGCGTACATATCTGAGGATCACGCACGTAAATTGGCATATTTTTCTGAGCTACCTACAGAGAGGAAGGTCGAAATTCGTGACAGCAAAGAAATCTGTTTCTGCGCGAGTAATCCAAATCTAGTATGAACCTTACTATCAAAGACTTTACTTGGCACAACAATGCACAAAACTAAGATAAGGAGAGGTTGCTACAGTAGTAAACAACTTCCAAGACTCAAATATAAAACAAAAATACTGTAGTAAAAACATGGGTTGTCTCCCATAAGCGCTTTTCTTTAACGCCTTTCAGCTAGGCGCATAAAGTGTATATCAAGTATTATCAAGAGATGAAGCATCGACATCATAAGCTCCCCCATCTGTAGTGGTACTAAGGGTTTTGTAAATTTTAGGCCTATAATAAATTTTTTTTTGGTTTAGGCACTTTAGAGACATACATAAACTTTTGCTCCTTACCCACATAAGTTTTTTCTCTAAACTTTACAGATGAAAAGGTTGAACCCAAGGTTCCCATAGCTTTTTCAAGTTCGCCAATCCTATTGATTTGATTATCATGGACAACACAAGTTCCTAGGACACTAATTCTTTCATCCATTCCTCCTAAGGATTTATCAAGTTCATCAGTTTTATCAAGTAACATTTCCAATTTAGTTTCAACACTTGGAAATTTTTTCTCTATGGTTTCCAATTTTTTCATAACATCCTCAAGAGAGATTTCAATTTTAGTTTCATTAACAGGTGGTATTCCAACTAGACTCTCAATGATGCAACTAGCTTCTAAAGCAGGAGTACCTAGGAAATTACCCCCGAAAGAGTATCAAAAACATACCTATTCAAACTAGATATACCAACATAAAAGTTCCTAAGTAGGATAATAGTGGAGTGTTTCTTAGTGCACCTATGATGAGCATCACTAATTCGATACCAAGCATCTTTAAAAATTTCTCCACCTTGTTGTTTAAACGAACGAACTTCAACTTCAGGATTACTCATTTTAGCAGTAGTAAATAAAGCAAACTAGATAAAATAAATGCAAGTAACTAATTTTTTTGTGTTTTTAATATAGAGTGCAAGACAATAAATAAAGTAAAGCTAGCAACTAATTTTTTTGTGTTTTGATATAAGTGCAGCAAACAAAGTAGTAAATAAAATAAAGCAAGACAAAAACAAAGTAAAGAGATTGGATTGTGGAGACTCCCCTTGCAGCGTGTCTTGATCTCCCCGGCAACGGCGCCAGAAAATATGCTGCTGGCGTGTAGTTGACGTGGGAATTAGAAATCTTTGTGGTGTAACTTTTCTTCAGTTCCCCGGCAACGGCACCAGAAAATATGCTTGATACGCGTACAGCACGCGTCCGTTGGGAACCCCAAGAGGAAGGTGTGATGCGTACATCGGCAAGTTTTCCCTCAGAAAGAAACCAAGGTTTATCGAACCAGGAGGAGCCAAGAAGCACGTTCAAGGTTGATGGCGGCGAGATGTAGTGCGGCGCAACACCAGGGATTCCGGCGCCAACGTGGAACCTGCACAACACAACCAAAGTACTTTGCCCCAACGAAACAGTGAGGTTGTCAATCTCACCGGCTTGCTGTATAAAAGGATTAGATGTATAGTGTGGATGATGATTGTTTGCAGAAAACAGTACAACAAGTATTGCAGTAGATTGTATTCAATGTAAAAGGATGGACCGGGGTCCACAGTTCACTAGAGGTGTCTCTCCCATAAGATAAATAGCATGTTGGGTGAACAAATTACAGTCGGACAATTGACAAATAGAGAGAGCATGACAATGCACATACATGATATGATAAGTATTGTGAGATTTAATTGGGCATTACGACAAAGTACATAGACCGCTATCCAGCATGCATCTATGCCTAAAAAGTCCACCTTCAGGTTATCATCCGAACCCCTTCCAGTATTAAGTTGCAAACAACAAACAATTGCATTAAGTATGGTGCGTAATGTAATCAATAACTACATCCTCGGACATAGCATCAAAGTTTTATCCCTAGTGGCAACAGCACATCCACAACCTTAGAACTTTCTGTCACTGTCCCAGATTTAATGGAGGCATGAACCCACTATCGAGCATAAATACTCCCTCTTGGAGTTAAGAGCAAAAACTTGGCCGAGCCTCTACTAATAACGGAGAGCATGCAAGATCATAAACAACACATAGGTAATAGATTGATAATCAACATAACATAGTATTCTCTATCCATCGGATCCCGACAAACACAACATATAGAATTACGAGATAGATGATCTTGATCATGTTAGGCAGCTCGACAAGATCCGACAATGAAGCACATGAGGAGAAAACGACCATCTAGCTACTGCTATGGACCCATAGTCCAGGGGTGAACTACTCACTCATCACTCCGGAGGCGACCATGGCGGTGAAGAGTCCTCCGGGAGATGATTCCCCTCTCCGGCAGGGTGCCGGAGGCGATCTCCAGAATCCCCCGAGATGGGATTGGCGGCGGCGTCTCAGTAAGGTTTTCCGTATCGTGGCTCTCGGTACTGGGGGTTTCGCGACGAAGGCTTTAAGTAGGCGGAAGGGCAACGCGGGAGGCCACACGAGGGCCCCACACACCAGGGCCGCGCGGCCAAGGCCTGGGCCGCGTCGCCCTGTTGTGGCGGCGCCTCGTGGCCCCACTTCCTTTCCCCCTCGGTCTTTTAGAAGCTTCGTGCAAAAATAGGACCCTGGGCGTTGATTTCGTCCAATTCCGAGAATATTTCCTTACTAGGATTTCTGAAACCAAAAACAGCGAGAAAACGACGAATCGGCTCTTCGGCATCTCGTTAATAGGTTAGTGCCGGAAAATGCATAAATACGACATATAATGTGTATAAAACATGTAGATATCATCAATAATGTGGCATGGAACATAAGAAATTATCGATACATCGGAGACGTATCAGTCGCGCACCTGATGAAATATGAGGAAGAAGAAAGAAGAGAAAATAATAAGACAATATAGAATAGCAGATGAAGAATTTTCATCGTACATCTTCGAGTTACATATAACTCGTCATGTACTCCCATCGGGAGATCAAGATATTATTTTACGAGTCAACTCGATTAAATACACAATTCTAGAAGCCGACAAAGGCACTCGACAATATATTCTCAGAGCGCATCCGATGCGATAAATAACTCTCGATGCTGTAATTTCAAAGAGATTACGAAGGTAAGACCCTATGATCTGTCCTATGTGGCGTGGTATCGCACCTGAATGCGCTCTCCAGCTTTATCCGTTTCAGCAGACGCGAAGATAAATCCTAACGGACGCGTTAGGTACTTGATAAAACATAGCTGTGATTCGGTTCACGATAAGTCCTTAAGCGGCGTGTGTCGAATTATGCCAGTATGCCGAGTTCGAGTCCAGGCACTTGAGCTTGAAGTATGTTTTTGCGGATTTGCCACAAGAGCAGTTAACTGGTACATGATCCATCAGATGAACCAGCCCCATCTACCATCATCCCTGTACAAAATAGACATTGGGCAAAATATTCTTTATGATGCGAAGGGTTTAGAAATATGCGACCTGAAGTTTTATGATGGAGATTTTACTCGACTCTGCGATTCAAGCAAAATCTCGGGGGCTACTGACATAGGCATGCCAAATAAGCATGTCGAATAAATCAGCTGGGTTATCTGGCAAGGATGTGAGGCCCACGACCCGAAGCTTTGAAGGCCCAGAAGCCCGGAGAATTTTAGATAAGGAATATAGAGTTGTATTAGGAATTATGTAATGATACGGGAAAGGCCCAATAAGCCCTCTCGCAGTTTGTAACTTGTACGGCATGAAATCCCTCAGCTCCACCTCCTATATAAATGGGAGTCGAGGGGCGAGGAAAGAATCGAATCTATTGTCAACAGACCACCCTAATTTCTGAGTCGAGCACCTTTTCGGCTGAATCTTCGAGATCTACTTGCCCTCTACTTTTAACGAAACCCTAAGTGTACAATCCGTAGGCATTAACAAGTTAATCCCTTGTCAAAAGCATTCAACACTTCCTCATCAGCTAAAACAGGAACACAAAACAGGTAATACTTTTTTTGAAGGTTTAAAGGTAGCACACAAGCAATTCACTTTGGAGTGGCGGTGAAATACCACATATAGGTAGGTATGGTGGACACAATTGGAAAACTTTGGTTTTTGGGAGTTGGATGCACGAGTAGAGTTCATACTCAGTACATGTGAATGCTAGCAAAAGACTGAGAGCGGCCAACTAAGAGAGCAATAATAGCCATAATCATGCATAGCGACAAAACATTATTAATCAAAGCATAAAGTGATATTACAAGTCAAAAACTAAATGAGCATAGAGGCTTGAGGTGACTGGTTTGTATTCATAACATGGTGTAAGCATGTGCCAAGTCAACCCAATTAAAGCATCAAACGAGAATATCACAATATTATGCTTTTGTATGATGGAAACAACACATGATTCTTCAATGACACATTAAGCACTCTCAGCTATTTGAGACAAGTCATGCTACAACAATAACTACTAAGCATATGACTAAAATAACATCTAACATGACATGCTAAAGTTTAAACCACAGTCTAAACAAGCTTCCTTTTGCATCACTATAAGCATGAAACATTTTACTCGTCTCCAACACCAATCAATTTATTTGAAACAACTCTCATAGGTAATAATCAATAAAGACCAGAGAGCTAATCATACCTAACTAAAGAAAACTAGCAAGCTCTGGAAAAAATATGAGTGGAAAACCAGAGCTAAACGCAGTACTAGCAAAACAGAACACTCGCAGAACAATAAGAATGAAAACTAGAGTGTTCTATGCAATGAAAACTGTTTCATTCTCCAAAAAATATATTCTAGGATCCAAACATATACTACAACAAACAAAACTAAAGACAACAAAAACAAAAATAAAGACGCTCCAAGAACAACTCATAGCATATGAAGCAATAAAAATATAGCGTCTTGAAAGATGATCTGATAATTTGTTGATGAAGAAGGGGATGCTTGGGCATCCCCAAGTTTTGACACTTGTACCTCTTGGATATTTCTTGGGGTGACATGGGCATCCCCAAGCTTGAGATTTTGTCCATCCTTCATCTCATCACATCATTCTTCTCTCCCTACACTTGAAAATTTCCTTCATACAAAACTTCACACAATTTTCATTAGCAGAATTAGTGCAATCAAATAGCAAATCCACTTTGGTTCAGTTCTAACATAAGTCAAACATCCATTAAAACATTATGTACTGTAGAAACTTATTCAAAAAAACTCTTTCTCTCAAAAGAACTCAAAAAGAAAAAGATAAAGAGGCAAATGCAAATAGTGGCAGAAATCTATCAAAACAGAACAGCATGTAAAGAACAATTTTTTGGAAAATCTTATGTTGCTCAAATAGAAAAGTGCAAACCTAATAATACTTAGATAATAACCTGGGGCATATGCTTAAAACTTACTAGATCAATATGAGGTTCTCGCTGGGAATACAATTTTTTTTGGTGACAACACATAATCTGTTTTAGGACAGCAACTTCCCCAAATCTTACCTTCTTCCTATTAGAGGCTATTCTTGGCACAAAAACGAAAAAAAAGGATAAGGATAGGTTATTACCGAGGTAAAAAAGTTCAAGACTCAACAAAAGAAAAATTACAGAAATAAAACATGGGTTATCTACCAAGAGTGCTTTTTTTTAACGCCTTTCAGCTATGCTTAGTAATTTGAGAAGATGCTCACATAAGAAATATGAATTGAAGCAAAAGAGAGCATCAAGGAGAAAATATGAAACACATTTAAATCTAACCCACTTCCTATGCATAGGAATCTTGTAAGAAAATAAATCAAAGAAGCACATAGTAACAAGCATGGATAGGTAAAACAAGAGAAAATTGGGAACTTTTAATATAAAGAGAGGTGTTTTAGTAACATGAAAATTCCAACAACCATATTTTCCTCTCTCATAATAATTTTCAGTAGCATCATGAACAAACTCAACAATATAAATATCACATAAAACATTCTTATCATGAGCCACATGAATGAAATAATTATTACTCTCCACATAAGCATACTCATTCTTATTAATTAGGGCCTTCTACTTTCGTGCCCTCGGGTCCTTAGTTGTGCTCAGTTTTCCCCAAGACCTTGTCTCAAACCCGCAGAAGGAGCTCGGACGGAAGGAATCCGTTAAGTTGGCCGTTCTGTGCTGACGAGTGGGGTCGTATCGTTTGTGGGGCTGCGTCGTGTGGGGCTGGTAGGAAGGAACCGCGTGGGACAGGACGAGACCATGTTTGTGTGGCCGTAGCGTGTGGAGCTGTAGCGTGTGGAGCCGTGTGGGTCCGGGACGTGGGCACGAGTGGTTTCTGTCTCTTTCGCCCAGATTAGCAGTTTTCAATGTACCTTTTTCCTCTCTCTCGCTCGATCTCATTCATATTTGATAGCCCAAATTGGTAGCAAATCTAGAGTAGCTTCTCCTTCTATTTTTTAATGCCATTCATTTCTTTATGCCTTCGTTTTTACCCAATCAGGTAGGAAATCTAGGGCAGAAATCCAGAAAAAATATAGGATAAGCTGCATACAGCAGCCAACATAGCATAGATATATTCACGACAGATCCAACAGTAGTACCGATAGAACCCTACAACATAAGCTACATTTTACATGAATTTAAGCTGCTCTACAAATAGAGCAGATCACATACGAGAGTGCAGTAGGCATGTTCAACGCCTCCAGAGTTGCGCTCGTGACTCGCTCGGAGGTTGCGCAGGTGAATCCCAAGTGCTTTGTGTTTGGCCATGAACGCATGCACGTTCACCGTCGTTCCAACTCTAGCGCCGCATCTGCCAATGGATTCAGCATGGCTCACCAGGAAGTTGAAGTCGGTGGCGTGGAGCTTCCTGTTGCAGAAGGGGCACTTGTAAATGCCTCGAGCAAAGGTTCCATCGTAATGGCCAGACTACAGCCTCCTGAGGACGTGACGAGTCTTGGTGTGGAAGGACTCGTCGTCGTTGTCGACGTCGCTGCTCTGCACCTGTCACGTAGCACCAAATATCTTCCAAAAAACACCGAGTCAATTGCAACGATGATGGAACAGAGAGTGAACAAAGATCATGCATGATAATATGGGCTCGAAAAAAAGAGGTAGCCTCAGTTACATTGGACACACTTATATCCAGGATTTGAGTCAGTAAACCAAAGATCATGCACAACAAATTTGTATACACCAATTGTTTACTGACCAAACCTCGAATCAATTTGTGCCCAAATATTCATCATCATCGGCACAAATCTTAAACAAAAGCAAATCACAAGCACTAATAACGCAAGATCTAACACAAAAGGATTGAACTAGGAACACACGCACCCTAATAATGCAAGATCTAACACAAATGGATTGAACTAGGAAAAGACAAACCCTAATAACGCTAGATCTAACACAAAAGGATTGAAATGGGATAAGAACAAGGGAGCAAAGGGTTACCTCCGGCTCGTCGTCGACGATGCTGGTGTCATAGGGGTTCTCCGGCGCGACGTACGACACTGGTTCGTACGGGTCCCAAGCGACGGGGGCCTGGACGGTGGCGGTGGCCGATGCGCCGGCGGCTGATGCGCCGGCTGCTACGTTGGAAGCAGCGAAAGGGGCCTAGACGGGGGCAGCGACCGATGCGCCAGCGGCTGATGCGTCGGCTGCTACGTTGGAAGCAGCGACAGGGGCCTGGACGGGGGCAGCGGCCGATGCGCCAGCGGCCGATGCGCCGGCAATGGGCATCTCATTCTTGTCCATCGCCGGCGGTTTTCTTCGGGGTTTTTTCTTCGGTTGTGGAGAAGATGATGGGACAGGAGAGGCGGTTGCAGTGAGAACGTGCGTCGAGGGAGAGAAAGAGGGGCTCTATAAAGACGAAGGTGGCGTGTACCGCAACACGCGTCCGCTATGCACGGCTGCAGCGTGCACCGCGACACGAGTCTAACCCTGGGACGTTTGGTGTACTCAGTTATAACCTCGGGCCTTATACAGAAATTTTATCTATACTCAGTTTTCCCCTCGAGTACTTAGACTGGCAAGTGCAATATACTCAGTTTTACCCTCAAGTAGCTGGTCAACAGAGAGTCAACAAATGAGATTAACATATCTAATTGAGTCATTTCATGCGCAAAAAAATCCAAAACAATAAAAACATAGTGGCACCTACTCATGGAGTCTTCCTACGCAAACTGCCACCTAGAAAACCTTAACAAACATATATAAATCAAGTTTTACCCCAAATTGTCAGAATCACTAGTGTAGCTATGAAGATGCATGGTTTTCCACTCAAACCCCTTTGCAAAACATCTTCCCCAAAAACATAGTTTATCTAAATGATGCCATAATTATCACACTCATGTATATTTGAATTGCAAATAATTTGATGTATCCCAATATGAATTATATTGTACAAAACACGCATTTTCCATTTTGTAATTCTTTTTGTTTGAATCCCTTAGTCTATTTACTATTTATGTGCCCTTGGATACTCAGTTTTGCCCTCAAGTTCTGTCACAAATTCTCTCAGAAGCCCAAACTTATCCTGATTGGTTGAGCCGTTGTCACACGGGTCGACTTCACGAACCGTTGATCAACTGATCTAACGGGCAGTATACCCCTCCCCGTCTCTTTGTGGCCACACCTCTCTCTCTCTCTCTCTGTCGGTGGATGCATTATTGTCACCCCTCTAACAATTATCAACTATCTTTCGCTTTTCTTTTCTTTTAGGGGATATAGTTTGGGATATAGTTTTGGTAATTTGAAACGGCCCAAAAGTGGTATAATTTTGGTACAAACATGAGGCATACATATTTGCGGATTTTGGTGAATGCATTATTGTCACCCCTCTAACAATTATCAACTATCTTTCACTTTCCTTTTCTTTTAGGGGATATAGTTTTGGCATATAGTTTTGGTAATTTGAAACGGCCCAAAAGTGGTATAATTTTGGTATAAACATGAGGCATACATATTTGCGGATTTCGATGAATGCATTATTGTCACCCCTCTAACAATTATCAACTATCCTTCGCTTTCCTTTTCTTTTAGGGGATATAGTTTTGGCATATAGTTTTGGTGATTTGAAACGGCCCAAAAGTGGTATAATTTTGGTATAAACATGAGGCATACATATTTGCGGATTTAGGTGAATGCATTATTGTCACCCCTCTAACAATTATCAACTATCTTTCGCTTTCCTTTTCTTTTAGGGGATATAGTTTTGGCATATAGTTTTGGTAATTTGAAACGGCCCAAAAGTGGTATAATTTTGGTATAAACATGAGGCATACATATTTGCGGATTTCGGTGAATGCATTATTGTCACCCCTCTAACAATTATCAACTATATTTCGCTTTCCTTTTCTTTTAGGGGATATAGTTTTGGCATATTTGGGGGATTTCGGTGAATAAATTATTGGGATTATTTGTCACCCCTCTAACAATTATCAACTTTCTTTAGCATTCCAATATAGTTGGTAATTTCGGTGAATGCACACGAGTAACTATGAAAACAACTACAAGTACATGTAATCGAATAATGGATTTGTAACAAGGTATCCCTTGTAACAACTTCTAGCGCCCGGTGAGCAATGATAAGAATCCGATCGCAATTATACAACAGAAAAAACAACCAGCCATCAGATTAGCTTGCTTCTTCAACTCGATCAGCTGCCTTAACTGCTTGTTCATTTTCTTCAGTTCTCCATTCACTTCCACCAGTCCTGCATTAGGAGCATTAGGCATAATTGGAACGGCTCCTCTCTCCGCCGCATTCTCTACAGCAAGCCCCCCTCCCAAATTGCGCTCCCCAATAGCGCCAATTGATTCCTGCAATTGAAGCCTCTGAATGTACACATCGATCCACTCGAAATGCCTGCATTTCTCCAGGATCTGAAAACAACAACGTGAACCTTAAATCCCAAATTCGAGGGAATAACAAGAAAATTGAGAGAAAACAGAGAAATTGGAGCGAGATCTAACCTTATCCCCCCCTCTATATGGCAAGCTCTCGCATGCAAGGAACTCACGTCCACGGTTGCCGTTCTCGTCCATCTTACAGATCGACCGCTTCAGAGGCTCCCGGCGTGGGCGGTCGGGGCATCTTGTCAAAGGCACGGGTCCATACTGCGGCCATGAAGAACGGGAGGTCGAAGAGAAACTAGACATCACCCGCCTGCCGGAGAAGGGCTGCCGCTGGCGGAGAAGAAGAACAATGGGGCGCGGGGAAAGAAAGGGGAAGCAATGGCACGGGCACGGGCGCGGGGCTGGCTCGGGCTCCCTGTATTGTCCCAGGTTTAGAGACGATCGAGGGGTAGAATTTAGAAAGGGATGTGCATTGCATCGTAAAATCTAGGGAAATTTCGCGCTTTTAAAGGAAAACTACATCGAAGGGGACCAGTTTCTCTCTCGACACCTTACAGGGTTAGGATTTCGAGAGTGCGATAGACATGGACCTAACTTCACTCATTTAGGGTTTTCGAGAAGAAAGGGGAATA
The DNA here is from genome assembly GCF_022539505.1 of Lolium rigidum. Lineage (NCBI taxonomy): Eukaryota > Viridiplantae > Streptophyta > Magnoliopsida > Poales > Poaceae > Lolium > Lolium rigidum. Next base: position 261,979,407 of record NC_061514.1, read on the forward strand.
GTGCATCTCAATTTAAGTTGCATGATTGAATTCAAGTAAGTATGTTTGAATTTCAAAAAGTCAAACATCAATTGATTATATCATAATTTAAATTGAGATAAATTATTACAAATATTGGAAATTCAAGTATATAAATAGTACATCAAATATATAAAGCTCATTAAGGAAAATTGGAGCTTTATTGATAATCACACATGATACATTGTCAAGTTACAGTATTCCAAATTGAATCATATATATTACAACACATTTCTGGAATGAATAAAAGAAACAAGAAAAAGGAAAATTACAAGCAAATGAAATGTCCTATACTACACAAGTTAATCTTCATGAAATTCTTGTTCAAAATGATCTTGAACTTCTTCTGATCATTCATTGGTCCCTGCACATAATCAAAAACAACAAAAAGAAAAACAAGGATTAAGCCAAGTGGTAAAACCACTTGGCAGGTTAGCAAAGAATCAAAATGGAGAGGATATGACCAGGGATCAGCCGAGCTGATCCATTCACCAGCCCAAGTTCCAAGCACACACACACAGGCAGCTCACACTGCATGTGTGCATGCTACACAACACACCAGGCCAGGGAGGAGTCACCAAAGGCTCACAGCAGTGCTGTCGACCATGGAAGCAAAGGAGGGTGAATATAAAAGCTTTTCACCAGCAAACCCTAGCCATTCCATCGACAGGCTCCAAAGGGTAAGAATAGCAAGAACCACAAGAACAGGAAGAACAGCCAGAGCTGTTCAACCTTTCCCATAAACCACCAGAATCAAGTCAAGCATCACAAGCAGGAGGAGCGGGGCAAGCTTCACACATCCAAAAGCAAAACCTCTACAACAACATAAAAATCTAGGAGCTGGAGTGAGGTATACAAAGATTAACCTGAGCAAAATCATGTTTTGCTCATAAATAAGCATGCCATGCATCACAGGAGCACAGAAGGGTAGAAACCCTGTTTGTGTCATCATCTGGTTATCAAACCAATTGGTGCAAGCAAATATGGAGAAGAAGCCAATAGGTAAATCAACCAAGGGAACATTGGTTGGATCAAAACACTGACACCACCAAGGAAATCCAGCAAGGGTTGATCCTATTTAGTCAACCATGAACACTTAGCACCTATAGCCAGCTATACCATCAGACTAATAGACAAATCTTTGTCTATATAATTTCTCAGCATCAAAAGCCATTGTAAGTCCAGTCCTGGATCAACCAGTGAGCAATTATCCACTTACAACAAGCCAACAGAGGTGGGAGCTTCCTGAACAGCAAGGAATTGCTGTTGAGGCCACCTCAACCACACCACTAGTCCAAACAATTAAGCCATGCACAGCTATCATCACCCAGAAGGGTTCAAAGGAGGGCTAGGGTACCCAACCAAGGGATTGGCATCCATCTAGCTCTACCAAATCCATTGAAATGATCATTACTGCAAAGCAGTTCACATCATTTATCCATCCAATAAAGCAAGGTAATACAGATAAATGAATTACACAAGTAATCAATGCACCAGAACCTTGCATATGATCCAAAAGATCACTGCAAGCATCAGCAGATGCTTGAGCAAGTACAAACCAACACCAGCACCAGATATGTAGCCACACATACACAGAGATAAGCAACAGTAAGGCACAGACAGCAGGTGAGCAATCCACCAACCATCAGCTGATGATCATATGATCATCAGAGCTTGCTAGAGCATGCCAGTGCATGCTAGAGCATCACTGAGCAACAGAGCATGGACCAGTTAATTAAATAGCCACAGTTAAGCAACAATTGTGTCACAGATAATCATACAAACAATTTTATGATTGTATCCATAAGCACATCATCAAGAAATTGATGCATATATACAACAAATAAGCCAAGCAGAGCCTATCATGAGCCAGAGCCCAATAAGCATCACACAAACAGCACAAAATGCCTCGAGCCGAGGTCCAAGTACCAAGCGCTGCAGCGCTGAAGTATGAGCCCCATGGACTAGCGATTGCTTCTCCACGAGGCTCATACCAGGCGCTACGGCGCTGAAGTATGTAACCGATGCCATACTCCCAGGAAAAGCTCGAACGGCCTTCAACAAAAGGGTACCTGTACCCGAAACCGACACAGGTGGGTAGGTAGAGACTCTTGCTAAAAGCAAGGATTACTCACAGTAATCAAGCCAGGGGCACTAACCATGGCTACACATGGTTACACAGTAACAGCAACAGCAGCTGGAGCAACATGGCAAGCCATGAGCATCACATCATGCTCATGAGCAAGTATAGAAGCACCACAACAGAAGGAAGTGCATGTACATGAGCATAGGGTGAGCACACACGCATAAGCTAGAAAGAGAAGAGCATCAACACAAGCACCGCAGCAGCACAAGCACATGCATGGCCACAGAAACAATGGACATGGCCAGTAAAGTGTAGCAACAGCATATAGCAATAGCAGCACGGCACCGCATCTCCATGAGGAGAAGCAGCCGCAGCTCAGACAGGAGGAGGAGGTAGAACATGCAACAGAGAAGAGGGAGGAGCACTTACCGGGGAGGAGATGGTCGACACGGCCATGGCGGCCATGGCGGCGCACACCAGGGCACACGGCGGCACCAGGCCTGGCCAAGCCAAGCCACGGCGACCACCACAACACCCCAGCGTAGCACCACGCGCCCAAAGGAACACCAGGAGGGAGGTCCACGGCATCTCCAGCGCGCGGCGGCGGCGAACGCCGAAGCCCTAGGCGCACGGGAGGGTCATTGGCGTGCAAACGAGGCCGGGGGCGTCAGATCGACGCGGACCACCATGTACGCCGTCAAGAGACGGTTCAGAAGCGCACCATCTCGTCGCCGGCGACGGTCGGAGGCGGCCGGATTTAATCGGCGACGGCGGAGGCGATTTCGGTGTCGCGAGAGCTAGAGAGGGGTTAGGGTTAGGACGAGACGAGGAAGACGACGCGACTGGGTCGGTTGGGCCGAGCCCAACGGGCTGGTCCAACCTAACCAGTTCGGCCGCCTGACAGGTGGGCCCGAGGGGTATTTTTGACTTTTCAAAAATACCAAATTAAGTGAAACTTCACTAAATTTTCATAAAATAAATATAGCTCTAAAAAATAAATAAAAATATGAAAATCACTCAGCATAAAATTCTCTATCATAATAAAATAAGAAATGAAATTTTTGAGACAATTCTAAATAAGGCATATTTAAATGCAAGGAATTAATCATTAAAAATTAAACCCTGTATTTTTAATAAAAATAAGTCCACTTTAAAAACACCTTGACAACATTTCAAGGTAGTATTTTACCCTAAACAGAGTATCCCTAAATCATTCTTAGTAATTACCTCTTACATGAAATAATAAGCAACGGAAAGGGGGGAAACAAACCCTAAAAATGGAAAGCATGCATAATTGCTTCTTTAACCATTGCCCTTATCGGAGAATGATGCTATTTTTCAGCAACAGAGGACAAGGGTCAGTCCACACCTTCCAACTGCAACACTTTGCAGTCTTCAGGCAAGTTCATCGCTTGCTCATGTCATTTGAGTATTTTTATCAAATTACTTGCAAAGTACTATGTTATCACTTGTGCATACAAAGCAAAACCACTAATTTCATAACTATGAATATGACTATGTGGTTGGCAATGGAACCATGGATTGTGTTGACATGGAGGAGGTTCCATTGCAATGGGTTTATATCCATCTAGGATTAAACAACAAATGTCGTCCAGTGATTCTTGTGCCGTAATACCCGTGTTAACCATAAGATCTGGAGTGGGACATAGTAGTCAAAAGTGTTTACACCTCTCGTTCATCAACGGATGCGCTTACCATAGACACTTGAATCCTGAGGGACAAGCGGTAGGGTGGGGGTCCCATTAAAGTCCCCACGGTAATGCGGTCTATGATGGGTTGCAACGACCGGCGAAGGTTGATGGCCGTGATGCCTGATATTACTCGAGGTCGGATGGTATCCGTTGGATACGCTGGCCGGCGAGGACCCAAGGTCGGAATTGCAACAAAGGGTGGGTGTTCGAGGTAGCGGAGGAACATGATTGGCTAGACCTTATACCGGGCCTCACACCAAAGGAAGTGTTGACGGGAAAGCTGCCCGGTTGGCACCAAGGTTAAGATCTCTTATGGGTAAAGCAACACACCTCTGCATAGTGTAATGAATCGTGACCTGTCACTCCCTGTTCCGGGATCTGGAACTGCGAACGCTGCCGGAAGGAACTCCATGAAGTTCTAGTAAACCGGTGAAGGCTGACGGACATAGTTCTTCTGAATAAAAGCAACCTCTTGAAGAAATGTTTACCAAAACCTGCATTGGTATTAGACTTTCTGGTCTGATATCGTAGCTAGTGCATTAAGCACCTCTTTTCTATAATGAACTTGTTGAGTACGCTCGTACTCATACCACTCTCAAACCCCTGCTTAGGTTGTCTGAATCGACTTGAGGAGGACAACGATAATCCCGAAGGAGCAGAAGACATCTGCTATGAGGAACCAAACCTCTCCGGAGGTATAGAAGGAGTTGACTACCTCATCGTCTACGGAACCGGGGAGGGTTCCGGAGGAGAACAAGTGTAGACGTATTTGATCGTAGTGGTACCGAGCAGTACAAACACTTAGTACTTAACTGCTCGATGAGAATAAATGTATAACTTATTAAGACTTCTATATTGTAAGTTGAGTCGGGTTCACCTCGAACCCAGGAGTATTCCTCTTAGGACCCAAGAGGAACTCCGAGATGACATGTATATATGGCTTGTAATAATAAATGAATGAGTTATGGACCTGCTATGTTCTGTTGTACTACTCTGAGGGATGTAATATTTGCGGATTGGTACTTCGTGAATGTTATATCAACGACTGGCATACTACAACATGCAGTGGTATGCAGGGTCACCACACTCCCATTTTACAACGGTCACATGGGTAAGCTGTGGGTCCGGCGCAGTAACGAGGACAGGTTGTGGGTCCCACGATGATCTGGATAAGTGAAGACGTGTCCACTGCGGGGCAAAAACAGCGGCCCCACTTGCCAGCACCAACCAACGTCAACTAAACGGGAATCCTCCGTCCGAGCTCCTTCTGCGGGTTTCAGACAAGGTCTTGGGGAAAACTGAGGAAAAACTAAGGGGCTGGGGAAAACTGAGCACAACTAAGGAGCCAGGGGCAGGAAAATAGAAATCCCTATTAATTATAGTGGGAGAAAATTCAACAAAATAGCTATAATAATGAAAATGATGTTGCAACTAGCTCTAAATCAACACTTTCTAAAGAATATATTGCTTTTACTGAATCTTTGATGAACCTTGATTTAGATGATTTGGATAAATTTGATGCTAGTCTGAGTAACTGCCTAGGGAGTTAGATGCGGTTGGCTTGTGTCCACAACTTGGTCAATTGAATCTACATTGTCAGCCCATTATTAATTATTGAACCATGACTCTAGTGGGCAACATGTGTCATTAGGCTCCCAGGCTTGAGTGAGGCAACCAATTCATTACGCCAAGGCTAATGACGTTCAGGTGCTTTTTTAATATGGGTGAGTCATGAACGACCGAGGGTTTTGATTGATTAACAGTGGTGGAAGCACATTTTACAGAATGGGCCTCAGAAAAGATAAACATTGAAAGCAATCGAGGCCAGCTCCTTCTTCCTTGCACATCCGCATCACAGTGCAGTCAACCACACTGTCACCAGGGACGGAACAACTTGGGATGATGAGGCGGGAGCTCAGTTCACCGGAGCCAAAGGGCCTCCACAGTGGCATGAAAGCCTAGAGGTTGAAGACAAACTACAAACGCCGACTGGAAGGAACCGTCGCCGACGCGAGAGGTGGGAGTGACCGCCTTTCGACCATGGAGTACACCGATGGAAACACCGGCGTGAGGATCCTCCCGAGAGAAGCAGAACCTCTCCCCTACCGCAGATTCGTCCGCCAGCCACCGCAACCACCAAATCCCCCATCCTTCTCGCCTCCATGACAAGCAAGAAGAGGAGGATTCGATTGTTGACTATCGTCGCCGAGTCCACCAACATAGCCACTCGAGCTTATTGACAAAGACGCCGACGCTGCTCCCTCCCGTCGCACGCAGTACCTCGCTGCCATGACAAAGAACAACAGCACCGCAAGCTGCTGTGCACAGCTCGAAAGCCGCAACGATGCGCTCCAAAACACCGACATAAAGCCAAATCTAAAACTAGACACCTAAAACTAGCCTACCAGTCTACCACTATATAGGGGAGGGACCCTCACCCACACCAACGCCGGTTATCGCCACAGAAGGGAGGGAGAGGGGCCGGGGCGGCCCAGATCTAACAGAGACCGAGAGGAACTGGATGGGTGAGAGCGGTTTCGAAAGACCTCTCCCCCAACACACTTGCATGTGCTGCAGCTAGGCTGTTCACTCACAAGATGCTCTCCAGACCGGGCTACAACATCTTTGTCGAGGATGGCAACCAAACAACCTACAGACAGGTATGAGGGAGACTCTAGGCCAGGAAGCTTTTTGTGAGGCCTCCAACCAAACATGCCCTTGTTCCCTCATGTAGATCTCCCCACCTACCACAAGCAAGAACACAATTGTGTGCAAATATTTTATCTATGGTAACAAATCAGTAAACCTTCAATGGTACTAAGGTGGGTGCCAAAAAGTAAGAATTAAAGAACCACATTTATTTCAAACGATTGTGTGTAGTCGATACACCGAGCTTTCCGTATAAATGTTTCTATCAATTATAAAATCATAGTAAGTTAATAGGACTGAGGCGGGCATAAAAGAACCAATGAATGATACACCATAATGTGATAACACCATTTCCCACCTACCACCACCACAAACACAATTTTTTTTGTCGTTTGTAACAAATAAGTAAATCTTTGATGAGACCGAGGTGGTGTGATAAAACTAGAATTTAAGGCCGACAAGAGGTTCCAGATTGCTTGTAGTCGATACACATCATCATTGCGTGTAAATGTTCTTATTGATTGTAAAAGATATATTTGATAGGACCAAGCCGAAAAAAAGAATTAAAGAAGGATACACCATAATAAAACACATCTCCCCACCTACCACCACCGCAACCACTCGCACGTACGAGACAAAATTGTGTGCACATTTTTTTTGTCAGTTGTAATAAATCAGCAAATCTTCGATGATACTGAGGTGGGTGTCAAAAAACAATTATTAAAGAACATCATTTACTTTGTACCTCCTATAAGAAGAGGGGATAGGTCTAGATAAGCAGAAGTGCATTGCAAGTGAAGTACAAGTAAAGGTAGCGAAAGTTTGAAAGTTCCTGTCTTCGAGAAGATTTTCCATGAGAGTCGTTTTTAGAAGGCCAAGGTGATCATTTTATAGCATCTCAGTCCTTCAACATATGAGTAAATTGGTCGAGTAGTGGCGACTAGTTATATATCGTAACAAATAATTTCTTTGTTAAAATTTTCCTTGTCTTGCAGAACAAAATTGGCATCAAAAGTTATATATTGGAAGATGCATTTTTTTTTTGCTATATTCTTAATTGTCTTGCTTACTGTCATTCCATCTATAGTTGCTCGATGTTAGAATAAGAACACATGCATCCAACTATATGCTAAGTTCAACCATGGATGTTTATGTTTGTTTTTGATGTAGTCCCTTGGCGATGACATAATTTTATGCTTTACCATAGAGATGGTCTTTTGAAGGGTTGTGTCAAATACCATACGAACTAGGTGTGCCAAAGTAAGGATATTATCATGTCCTTGAATTATTTTTGAAAATGGAGTGGGGTATGAATTGATTTAGTCGGTTACTTAGTTGCTGATGTTAAACAGGTACTGTGTCATATAAATGGCTAAAAGTAGGCTATTTGTGGTTAAGAGGGGAAATATTAGGTTCCTCGACACTGGTGCTTTTAAGCTTGAAGAAAGAGAACTATTGACTTGATGTATTTTAGTGTAAGACTGCAATTAAAATGACCTCTTTATTTAAAATTACATCTAAAACGGCTATGTGGGAAAATATTTTGATATTGATTTTGGTGTGCATGTGCATCAACTCAAAAAAATCAAGATCTAGACACATTAATATTGCACACTCGTGAGAATATGCAACCACGCAGAGATGACACAGCTCTAGTTCCACGCCATGCTTATGCAAAAAAATAGTAGCCCTATAATCATTGTAAAAATAAATTCTAAGTAGTTCAATGACATACTAAATCCTTATGAGTGATGCAGGAATCTTACGGGAAATTTCAGAGGAAACAGTTCAAACTTTGCGGTTACATTCTTGGTGGCCGTGGCGCTGCCGGGTCCATCCCCAGGTTACTCTCTTGCTCCCTATGCGGGTCTAAATTGGTGGAGGTCTGTTTCAAGCCACTTACAGGTATGTTATCGGTCAATGAAAATTTTCATATTGGCACTTATCATTACTAATATATCAAAGAATGGTACGAGTTATGCATGGATTGGCGTATTACATATTTTGCGGTATAGTACTAGTAGTGGTATAGAACGGGTCTAAACATACTCTCTCGCCAGATACATATGTTTCACACTTGGTCTAAGTTTCGAGCTATACGCAAAATGAATCTTCTTCTCTCCATCACCCTCCTCTTCCTCATCCTACGTTGCACAGTCGCTCATGCCTTCCCCCGCTTATCCTCTCCACTGCTCCTCTCACTTACCTCTTCGCGGCCTGCTGCCTGCGGCGACGTAGTCCCAAACAAGGTCAGCGAGGAGGAGGCCTGCCTATCCCTTGCACACGTGGAGCAGATGAGGCAGAGAGGAGTTCGAGGCAAGATCCTTCTGCGTCGTGCTCGGCAGACTGCCATCTGTGTGGAGGGGAGTTCTTGTGCCATCGTGCTCGACACCTTGCCGTCTATGTGGAGGAGAGTTCGAGGCGAGCTCCTGAGGATACGTGCTCGATCGGCACCTTGCATATCTCCAGAGGCCGCATACCATCTCTCGGATGAGGGCTCTTCTGGAGTTCGCGGACACAGAAGAAGTGCTCGGCTTCCGCTCTTCGGTGTCCCCTTTCTCCTCGATTACAACTATGGGAAGCAAGCTCTTACTTTCTCGCCTCGTCATGCTCATCCACTGGCCTCAACCACCATCCATGTTGCTGTACTAACGGCCACCAAGAGAGGCAAAAACTGTGGAGCGATGGCTGCTTCCACGACAAGGCTGGCAAGCTGCCAAAATCTATGTATGCCTAAATAAATTCTGTCACAAATACTACCAAGTGCCAGTTGAGATGATGAACCTGCCACAAATACTACAAAGTGCAACTAGTAAAGATATCATGAGGCACTGATGCAAACAAAAACAACTTATTTTTTTTTTTGGATATTTTCTAACAATCCTTTCTATCTATGTATGCCTTCTTTGAGGTACATCATCTGGTGCTTACTCAAATAATATAATGTTTATTTTCTAAACATTTTGTATTTGCAACATGCAAACTTAAAAATGTCAAAAATTCTCTAATTATAATGCATGCTGGTCATTTTCTAGTGTTTCGTGAAAAAATGTAACAATGTTTCCCACGTTTCTTCATGTTTTCCCATGAGCAAAAATCTCATATATATTATTGCTCATCTTTTTATTTCAGAAATATCATCTGTATTTGAAAACCAATGAGACAAGGAAGTCTAATGTGTTTGGTGTTTCATCTGAAAGACGAAACTCATTCGACATGAATAACCGGGGAAGGTTGGGCGGCCAGCACCAAGAACAAAGAAGACATACATGTTCAGTTGTTACCTTACCAATTACAAACAATCATTTCACAAGGACGGCTGCTCCATTTGTGTTAGGAACTCATGGTCCTTCCATTCAGTCTAGGACCTAAGCCATAAGGATAGTTGGCTTTGATGGCAGCATGCTCAGGCAAGTTGTGATGTGTCTGCATATATAGAAGAAGGCGCTTCGCTTAAGGTGTGCTAGACTGCAGCGGTGTGCCAGTATATCGCAGTAGCAACGAGAGGTGTAGTTTGAGGGTTCAAAAGTGTTTGATTGGTTGGTCTTATAATAATTATACAAAGGGGTTATATTCGTATAGAAACGTGGAGTTAAGCTAGGATCGAAGTCCACAATGATGTTTCAGCCAGAGATGTTCATACACGGTGCCAGTTGAACCATAGAAACTGGAATTCATTTCCTACATTAGAGCAACCACAAAAAGTGCAAGTATTGAAGAGAAGTGACCAACAATTAAATACAAATTGGGTTTGAATACCCCTACTTCCGTACTTTTTCGGTTGAGATGATGTGAAGTTGCAACTGTAGTCATTCTCTTCTATTTTTTTGAATAAAGGAGTTAATTGTTGTCTCAAGTTGTCGCATTTGTTGAATATTACATTTATTTTGTGTTAGACACCTCTAATATCCCAGGATTTGGGGTTACAAAAATAGAGTAATAGATGTGTGCATTGCATTCATGCATAGAAAATCCGGGAAATTTTCGCGCTTTCAAGTAAAACATGTCACAGTAACTGAAGTTTCACTTGACCTTGATGGAATTGAAGTAGATCATCAAGCCAAGTGCTATAAACCTCAATGTGACCTTTGCTAAAACCTTGTTTTGGGTAGAGATGATATGATCTAAGGGGTTAGATCAAATGGAATTAAAACGAACACAACAACACTTTAATCAATGATCAATTGCTTGATCTTATAAACGATAATAAGATGGTATTCTTTGACCTAACATATGAACATCTATTCAACTACAAATCAAGTAACAATAAAATGGAGAGACTATTCTTAACTTATCTTTTCCATGTCTTAAACTAATCCATGATCCTACCATGAACCTCATGGTATTCATTCTACTTCATTCTTGGAATCATGACAAGGATATCAACTCTAGAAATGTTCCCTAGCTTCCATTTGCTATATTCTTCTCTATTCAAATTATTACACATCAAAACCTAGAGAAGAGAGAGATCTATATTTATTAGAGAAGGAATGCCAACCTTGAGCTAAACCTTGGATATACACCCATATGTTCAAATCATCATCTTTAAGAATAAACAAAGAATATCATTCAATACCTTTCCTAGAGAGAGAACCCATTTATGTTAACCATAGATATCTATGATCACATCATTATCTTTAGAACATAACCTTGAGATATGATTCAAGTCATTCCCAGGTGAGAGAAACCAATGATGTCAATCTTAGCTTCACCTATTGAAGAATCAAGGACAACCTTGGAACTAAAGTATTAGGAGATAAACCATTTCATCATGGAGTCGTGAGATAACCAAATATCAAATGGAATAAGACCATATCCATAAATTGATGAAGTAAAGTAGAGACTAATTCAATTAAGTTATCCAGGTGGAGACCTAACCTTTTCATACCTAATGAGATCTTGTGAGTACACTATAAACCCTAGAATAATCAATTCCTATATATAACAAAGCTCAAGCTATGGTGTTACACTCAAGTTAGTTGAGGCAACACTTGAATTTGAGGGAGAGAACTATCCATATACCCAGATGATTATATCATCATTCTTTGAGAAGAACTCTAAGATATTATCTCAGGAATTCCCCTGGGATATAAACTATTGACGTAACCATAGCCATACCCATCCAAGAAAGTATAAAAGAAGTACTATACCCTAGATGATCAAGACAATACTTGATATGGGAAGTGAGTTCATGAGAGATACCTTAGGAAGCCAAACTGTTGTGGGTATACTTCATGGGTGTACCATCAACAGTGCCTAGATCCGGCAAGCCCGGGTGGCCCACAGATGGTGATGTGGCATGTGGCCCATCGGGTGGCCCAGTTGTTGTAGATCATGAAGGATGAAGTCCAGCCCAGGAGCAGGGAGCCAGATCCCAACCGACCTACGAAGGAGGCCGGATCCGTGGAGGCCCATAAGGAATCCGGATCCAATACGACATAGATGGAAGGCGGATCCTTGACGTACACGGCAAGACATTTTACCGTAGTTAGGCAACCTGTAATCCGGCTAGGACTCTCCATGTAAACCCTAGATCCGTGCACCTTTATAAGCCGGATCCTGGAGCCCAAGAGGCACAACCACAACTCATTGTAACAACGCGAAAGCGCCCAGATAATTCCGGACAAGCAGCAGTAGGCCCTGTCTTCGAGCAGGTGTTCCGAAGCTGGGTAAATCGCGTACCACCGTCCCGAGGATTCTCCGCCCTATGGCCCCTACTTCTTCTCCCCCTCGTGAGGATCCCTCCTACAGGGTACCGTCGAATAGGCAACGACAGTTGGCGCCCACCGTGGGGCCTGCGGCATCTGGAGGCCGGAACCGGGAGGGTTCCGCCATGGGAAGCTACAACGAAACCATCGCCGTGGGGCGTGTTCTTTACGCCGGGAACTTTCCGATCGTCCCGCATGACGAGTGCTGGATTCCGGCTAGGACAAACCCCATCAAGCTCTCCATCGTCCCAATTGGCGGCATTCACGTCTTCATTGGCGAGACCGTCGATTCCGACGGGAACGCCCTGGTAAGTAACGCTGACGCGACGGCCGCCGAGCAGGACGCAGTCGCGAAGATCCGATCTGAGCTGCAGGAACTTCCTAAGGAGGATTCCGCTTTAGATCTGGAAAGTTCAAAACACACCCAATCCGCCCCTGAGTAGGAAACAACGGTGGAAGACCAATGCAGATCCGCCTGGGTCTCCCAGGTGTTAGAGAAGCAAAGGTGTCACTTCGTACACTTCCTCGCACATACCGCTGGAACCGCTCTTCCTCAGGAAGAAGTCGGACCCATGCAGGATGAGGCTGCCGGAGCCGGCAACACCCCGGAACAGCAAGAGGCTGCCGAAGAAAGCGAAGCCCCCGAACAGCAAGAGGATGTCGGAGATGTAGAAGAATCAATCCTGGGCAACCTAAGTCCAACTTACGACGATGCTTCATCCATGAACACAGAGGAATTCAACAAAGCTATGAAGGAGTTAGAGGGCGAAGAGGAAGCTAAAGTGGAATCTACTCCACCTAAGCAGGTTCTAGCGACCATAACTGGGTTAGGGGAGGACGCTGACGACGAAGAGACTCCTACCGGCGTAGCCCTCCCGTGACCGTCCACTTCGGATACTCCGCCATCGCGACCTCGTCGCCGCGCTGCGTTGGATTCCGGAGAAGACAACGTCTCTGGGAACAAGGATTACCTGACCGCGGAAGAACTCGTGGAGCAAGCATGCATAGGAGCCTTAATTCACACAGAAGTCCTCAACAAGCCTATAACTCCGGAAGAAGCCGCAGATCCGGTAGCTCTAGAAGCTGCAAGAAAGGAGATGCTGGCTACCGCCAAGAGAATTTCCACCACCACAACAGCGATGCTGGAAGAAAGACAAGAGGCTCAAGAAGTAATGGATGGTTTCCTCCAAAGAGAGCGCGAAGCTGTTGACTCCTTGCAGAAGGCCAAAAAACTCCGTGAACATTGGGAGTCCATGATGAAGGACGCTCACAAGGAAGCAGACAAGATCCGACGGGACGCCATTGGCCCCCGCAAGATCACCTTCGCGACTCCCTCTAATCAGCAGCCGCTCACAACTCCAAAGGAAAACATGCAGAAGGCCCCGGAGATTTTGGCCAAGAACAATGAGGAAATCGACATCAACCACCTCCGCACACTCGTCGCTTCAGCAGTACGGCAGCAGAGCAAGGCAGACACTTCGCGCAAGTTGGAATCTAACCCAGAGTTATGCATGTCCACTGTGCAAAAGGACACCTCCGGAAGCAAACACCGCGACAACAAATCGTGCACCGGATCCTCGGAGCGCAGAAGGAGAACCAGAGAACACCCAAATCCGATCCCCGTACCGTCAAAGACGCCTCCGTCTGACCCGAAGAAGGGAAAGGATGCGATGTACACTGGCAGGGACAAGTACAGGAATCCGTCACCTCCGCCCAATGGGTACCCGCGTCCTCCACCTGCTCGCCGCCGTAGTCCAGCCGGAAACACTAGACCCCATGGGCCTGGTGGAATCAACATCCGCGACAACGTGGTCCCTCAGAGGAACAGGAATAGGGAACGCACACCGGAACCCCGTCGGAGCCGGAACGAGGAGCGCGACCCGGAGCCTCGCAGAAGCTGGAACGATGGAGGCGACCATCACCATGCTGAAGGTAGCCATCGAAGCCGGAGTCAGCAGCGCGAAGGACGAGGAGAATCTGAAGGCGGAAGCAAGAGGTCGTATCGGCCTCCTCGCAGGTCTCCCTCCCCACCACCTAGCGGTGGAGGCGGAGGTGGAGGCCGGAGATCTCGCTCGCGCACAAAATCCCCCCGCAATGGATCGCGTGACGCGCGGGAACGTCTCAACGAATATAGATCTGACTACATAGGCCCAAAGTGCTTTGGCAGGATGATCCGAGAGGAACCTAAGCCAAGGATGAACCTCAAGCTACCCGGAAACCTGAAGCATTATGATGGCAGCCAAAGGCCAGATACATGGATTGAGGATTACTACAATGCAGTAACCTTCGCCGGAGGAACCCCTAACATAGCCTGCCGCATGCTCCAGCTGTACCTTGTGGGTCCAGCCCGGATCTGGCTCAACGACCTCGAGGAAAACTCCATCTTTTGCTGGTTCGACATGAAGAACGCCTTCGAGAAGCACTTCAGGGACACCTACAAAAGACCTGCCACGACAAGCGACCTACAAGCATGTATCCAGAAGAAGGGTGAAACATCAAGGAGCTTCCTCACCTGATGGTTGCAAACCAGGAACGAGTGCGAGAACGTTGATAATCGCACAGCTATGCACGCCTTCATAGGTGGACTGCAGCGGGGAGGCCTGATCCGGCACAAGCTTACTTGCTTGGTCAATGAGAAAAACCTGACTTTGGATGACATGATCAACATCGCCAGCAATCACACCGCCACCGATGACGACGCAGGAGGAGACCTCGCAACCACAGTCATACCCGTGCATCAGCAAAAGAAGAACCGTGATAACGGCAGCGGCAGCAAGCGGAAAAATCCCCCTGATGACCAAAGAAGCGGCGGATCCAACTTCATCGCCATGGCTTTCCAACGAGGAGGTCAAGGAGGCGGAAGAGGCCGCGGCCGCGGCGGCAGAGCCGGCAGGGGCCAGCAACATGGTGACGAGGTCACCGCTGCCGGAACCCGCGCTCCCCAAACTTACGAAGAAGACAGAGACATGCCTTGCTTAGCCCATATAGATTCGGCTATCGGCAAGTCCTCTCACACCAACCGCAACTGCAAGTGGGTCAATGATCTCAAAACTGACCCGGAAGCAGGATACAAGCCAGCCCGCAAGCACCGCCCACATGGCAAAGGAGGCAAGGGCAAAAACAAGGACAAAGAGGAAGACAGTTCCGAGGTGATGGATGAGGACGACGCTTTGCCGGATGCCAAGGAAGGTTCCGCAGCTAAAAAGTCCAACCCCTTCGTCAAAAAGAGTGCGGGTGCATATCACACCTTCCTCGGAACTCCAACAGTCCGCGCCAGCAAATCAGCTCTCCGGTTCCTGAATGCCACAGTTCCGGCTGTGCCGCAGTATGTAAGGTGGTCGGAAACTCCGTGTACGTTTGATAGGCAGGATCACCCTACCATCATTCCGATGGAGTGCTACGCCTTGGTTGTAAGTCCCCGCATCGACGAGTATGATTTCTCCAAGTGCCTTATGGATGGCGGAGCCAGCTTGAACATCATGTACCTGGAGACTCTCGAGAGGATGAACCTTACCAAGGAACAGCTCAAACGCAGCACCACTGAATCTCATGGTGTGGTTCCGGGTAAAAAGGCGAACTCCCTTGGCAACATCAGACTTCCCGTGGTCTTCGACGATGTTAACAATTTACGCGAAGAGATGATCACGTTTGAGGTCGTGCCCTTCAAGAGCTCCTATCATGTCATCTTCGGCAGGCCCACCTACCACAAGTTTCACGCAAGAGCGTGCTACATCTACAACAAGCTCAAGATTCCGGGTCCCAATGGCATGATTACCATATCCGGAGACTACAAGAAAGCTCACGAGTGCGAGTTAGGCGAAGCAGCCTTAGCTGAATCTGTGATATCTGGAGAGGAGCTGCAAGGCTACAGAGCCGCGGTGGATCCAAAAGAGATGCATACCACCAAGAAGCAGATCTCCGAACAGAAAACTTCATTCAAGGCCGCGATAGACACCAAGAAAATCGACTTCAAGGAAGGAGATAGCGCTAAGAAGGTGTCGGTCGGAGCCAGCGTGGACCCCAAATCGGAAGACGTGCTCGTTGAGTTCCTCCGTGCTAAAATGGATATCTTTGCATGGCAACCTTCTGACATGTCCGGAGTACCTAGGGAACTCGCCGAGCACTACCTCAACATAAATCCGGGGGCTAAACCGGTGAAGCAAGCTATGCGACGCTTTGGAGATAAGAAGCACCGCGCCATAGGAATGGAACTAGCAAAGTTATTAGAGGCAGGTTTTGTAGTAGAAGTTATCCATACTGATTGGGTCGCAAACCCCGTCCTTGTACCCAAAAAGAATTCTGAAATACTAAGAATGTGCATCGATTACTCCGGCTTGAATAAGCATTGTCCGAAGGATCCGTTCCCCTTGCCGCGCATTGACCAAGTCATTGATTCGACGACACGGGCGGAACTTCTGTGTTTTCTTGACGCATATTCCGGGTATCACCAGATCCGGATGAAGAAGTCCGACCAAAAGGAGACCTCGTTCATCACTCCGTTCGGCACTTACTGCTATGTCACCATGCCTTTTGGTTTGAAAAATGCAGGTGCCACCTAACAACGTACGATGCAGCGGTGCTTGAAGGACCAAATTGGCCGGAACGTACACGCTTACGTCGACGACATCGCGGTCATGACCCGGAAAGGATCCGACTTGATCAGTGACCTCACAGAAACCTTTGAGAACCTCCGAAGGTATAAGATGATGTTAAATGCGCTGAAGTGTGTCTTTGGCATACCAGCAGGAAAACTCCTTGGCTTCATCGTCTCTCATAGGGGCATTGAAGTTAACCCGGAAAAAATCAAGGCAATTCTGTGCATCAAAAGGCCAACTTGTCTCAAAGATGTGCAACGACTAACTGGTTGCGTTGCAGCAATCAGTAGGTTTGTTAGCCGTCTTGGCGAGAAGGCACTACCTTTATACAAACTGCTGACGAAAACATATAAATTTGTCTGGGATGACGCAGCAGACGCAACACTTCAGGGATTGAAGGAAATACTCACCTCCCCACCCATTCTAGAAGCTCCGGAAGAGTCAGAGCCTATGCTCCTCTACCTGGCAGCCTCCAACAAAGTTATCAGTCTTGTCATCATGGTGGAGCGAAAGGAAGAAGGTCATGAATATGGAGTCCAGAGGCCAGTCTATTACATTAGCGAGGTACTGACGGAATCCAAGCAAAGATATCCTCACTTTCAGAAGCTAGCCTATGGCGTATTCCTAGGTAGCAAGAAGCTGAGACACTACTTCCAAGAGCATCCCATGACAGTCGTGAGGAAGGCTCCACTGTCAACGATTCTTAACAACGCTGACGCAACAGGACGCATAGCAAAATGGGGCATTGAATTATCTGCCTTCGACATCAATTACAAAGCTAGGTCTACGATCAAGTCCTAGAACCTGGCAGATTTTGTCGCGGATTGGACAGAAGCTCCGGATTCGGATCTGGAGCCAGAACCTGAAACTTGGGTCATGCACTTTGACGGATCCAAGAAGCATCAAGGCTCAGGAGCCGGAGTCACCCTGAAGTCCCCTACCGGAGAAGAACTGCAATACGTTCTGCAGATTCACTTCGAAGCTACAAACAACATGGCGGAATATGAGGCTCTACTACACGGTCTGCGCATCGCTAAGGAAATTGGGATCAAGCACATCATATGCTGCGGAGATTCCGACCTGGTGGCACAACAAGTAGCAGCCGGAACTCGTTAGGCGCTATGAGACGAGCTGATGATGCGCAAATGCTTCCGTTATGACGTCTATGTTCATGCTACTTTTATGATGATAATCACATGTTTTATACACATTATATGTCATTATTATGCATTTTCCGGCACTAACCTATTGACGAGATGCCGAAGAGCCAGTTGCTATTTTCTGCTGTTTTTGGTTTCAGAAATCCTAGTAAGGAAATATTCTCGGAATTGGACGAAATCAACGCCCAGGGTCTTATTTTTCCACGAAGCTTCCAGAAGACCGAGGGAGATACGAAGTGGGGCCACGAGGTGGCGACACACTAGGGCGGCGCGACCAGGCTTGGGCCCGCGCGGCCCTAGCGTGTGGGCCCCTCGTGACGCCCCTCGACTCTACCCTTCCGCCTACTTAAAGCCTTCGTCGCGAAACCCCCAGTACCGAGAGCCACGATACGGAAAACCTTACAGAGACGCCGTCGCCAATCCCATCTCGGGGGATTCAGGAGATCGCCTCCGGCACCCTGCCGGAGAGGGGAATCATCTCCCGGAGGTCTCTTCATCGCCATGATCGCCTCCGAATCGATGTGTGAGTAGTTCACCCCTGGACTATGGGTCCATAGCAGTAGCTAGATGGTTGTCTTCTCCTCATTGTGCTATCATGTTTGATCTTGTGAGCTGCCTATAATGATCAAGATCATCTATTTGTAATCCTACATGTTGTGTTTGTTGGGATCCGATGAATATTGAATACTATGTCAAGTTGATTATCAATCTATCATATATGTTGTTTATGTTCTTGCATGCTCTCCGTTGCTAGTAGAGGCTCTAGCCAAGTTGATACTTGTGACTCCAAGAGGGAGTATTTATGCTCGATAGTGGGTTCATGCCTCCATTGAATGCGGGACGATGACGAGAAAGTTCTAAGGTTGTGGATGTGATGTTGCCACTAGGGATAAAACATCGATGCTTTGTCTAAGGATATTTGTGTTGATTACATTACACACCATACTTAATGCAATTGTCCGTTGTTTGCAACTTAATACTTGGAAGGGGTTCGGATGATAACCTCGAAGGTGGACTTTTTAGGCATAGATGCATGCTGGATAGCGGTCTATGTACTTTGTCGTAATGCCCCGATTAAATCTCATAGTACTCATCATGATATATGTATGTGCATTGTTATGCCTTCTTTATTTGTCAATTGCCCAACTGTAATTTGTTCACCCAACATCTGTTTATCTTATGGGAGAGACACCACTAGTGAACTGTGGACCCCGGTCCAATTCTTTACATCTGAAATACAATCTACTGCAATTGTTCGTTATTGTTCTTCGCAAACAAACATCATCATCCACACTATACATCTAATCCTTTGTTTACAGCAAGCCGGTGAGATTGACAACCTCATTGTTATGTTGGGGCAAAGTACTTTGATTGTGTTGTGCAGGTTCCACGTTGGCGCCGGAATCCCTAGTGTTGCGCCGCACTACACTCCACCACCAACAACCTTCACGTGTTCCTTGACTCATACTGGTTCGATAACCTTGGTTTCTTACTGAGGGAAACTTACTGCTGTGCGCATCACACCTTCCTCTTGGGGTTCCCAACGGACGTGTGTCTTACACGCCATCAAGCATTTTTTCTGGCGCCGTTGCCGGGGAGATCAAGACACGCTGCAAGGGGAGTCTCCCACATCCAATCTCTTTACTTTGTTTTTGTCTTGCTTTACTTTATTTACTGCTTTGTTTGTTCTCTATATCAAAAATACAAAAAATTAGTTGCTAGATTTACTTTATTTACTGTCTTGTTTGCGTTCTCCATATTAAAAACACAAAAAAAATTAGTTACTTGCATTTACTTTATTTAGTTTGCTTTATTTACTACTGCTAAAAATGAGTAATCCTGAAGTTGAAGTTCGTTCGTTTAAGCAACAAGGGGGAGAAAGTTTTAAAGATGCTTGGTATAGAATTAGTGATGCTCATCATAGGTGCATTAAGAAACACTCCACTATTATACTACTTAGGAACTTTTATGTTGGTATCTCTAGCTGGAATAGGTATGTTCTTGATACTCTTGCGGGAGGTAATTTCCTAGGCACTCCTGCTTTAGAAGCTAGTTGCATCATTGAGAGTCTAGTTGGAATACCACCTGTTAATGAAGCTAAAATTGAAATCTCTCTTGAAGATGTCATGAAAAATTTGGAGGCCATAGAGAAAGATCTTCCAAGTATTGAGACCAAATTGGGAATATTACTTAATAGCATTGATAAACTTGATAAATCTCTAGGTCGAATTAATGAGAGAATTGCTGTTTTAGAAACTTGTGCCACCCATGATAATCGAGCCCATAGGATTAGTGAACTTGAAGAAGCTATGGGAACCTTGGGTTCAACTTTTTCTTCTCTTAAGTTTAAGGAGAAAGACTAGGTGGGTAAGGAACAAAAGTTCATGTATGTGTCTAAAGTGCCTAAGCCAAAAAACTATTATAGGCCTAAATTTGACAAATCCCTTAGCACCACTACAGATGAGAGAGCATCTAAGATACCTATTGATGTTGATGCTTCATCTCTTGATAAGACTTGATTCACACTTTCTGCGCCTAGCTGAAAGGCGTTAAAGAAAAGCGCTTATGGGAGACAACCCATTATTTTACTTCTGCACTTTTATTTTATATTTGAGTCTTGGAAGTTGTTACTACTGTAGAAACCTCTCCTTATCTTTATTTATTGCATTGTTGTGCCAAGTAAAGTCTTTGATAGTAAAGTCAATACTAGATTTGGATTGCTGCGTAGGAACAGATTTCTTGCTATCACGAAATTGAGCCGCCCCTGCTGTAGAAAATTTAGAAAAATCTTCCAATTTACGTGCGTGATCCTCAGATATGTACGCAACTTTCATTCAATTTGGGCATTTTCATCTGAGCAAGTCTTGTGCCTCTAAAAAATTCGTCTTTACGGACTGTTTGGTTTTAACAGATTCTGCCTTTTATTTCGCATTGCCTATTTTGCTATGTTTGATGGATTTCTTTGCTCCATTAACTTTCAGTAGCTTTGTGCAATGTCCAGAAGTGTTAAGAATGATTATGTCACCTCTGAATATATGAATTTTCAATTATGCACTAACCCTCTAATGAGATTGTTTTGATTTTGGTGTGGAGGAAGTTTTCAAGGGTCAAGAGAGGAGGATGATACAATATGATCAAGAAGAGTGAAAAGTATAAGCTTGGGGATGCCCCCGTGGTTCATCCCTGCATATTTTAAGAAGACTCAAGCATCTAAGCTTGGGGATGCCCAAGGCATCCCTTCTTCATCGACAACTTATCAGGTCACCTCTAGTGAAACTATATTTTTATTCCGTCACATCTTATGTGTTTTACTTGGAGCGTCTGTTTGTTTTTATTTTTGTTTTTGTTTGAATAAATTCGGATCCTAGCATTCTTTGTTTGGGAGAGAGACACGCTCCGCTGTTTCATATGAACACATATGTTCTTAGCTTTATTCTTAATGTTCATTGCGAAAGTTGAACTACTTCATTCATTGTTATATGGTTGGAAACGGAAAATGCCGCATGTGGTAATTGGTATAATGTCTTGAATAATTTGATACTTGGCAATTGTTGTGCTCATATAGATCATGTTTAAGCTCTTGCATCATGTACTTTGCACCCATTAATGAAGAACTACATAGAGCTTGTTAAAATTTGGTTTGCATGGTTGGTCTCTA
Source organism: Lolium rigidum (assembly GCF_022539505.1). NCBI lineage: Eukaryota > Viridiplantae > Streptophyta > Magnoliopsida > Poales > Poaceae > Lolium > Lolium rigidum. The sequence continues at coordinate 262,000,993 of NC_061514.1, forward strand.
GAGTCTAGATATTTTCTGGTTAAGGTGTTTGAACAACAAGGAGACGATGTAAAGTCTTATAATGCTTACAATATGTTCATATGTGAGTTTTGCTGCACCGTTTTGTACTTGAGTTTGCTTCAAACAACCTTGCTAGCCTAGCCTTGTATTGAGAGGAATTCTTCTCGTGCATCCAAATCCTTGAGCCAAAAACTATACCATTTGTGTCCACCATACCTACCTACTACATGGTATTTCTCTGCCATTCCAAAGTAAATTACTTGAGTGCTACCTTTAAAAATTCTATCCTTTTTCTTTGCAATATATAGCTCATGGGAAAATAGCCTTAAAAACTATTGTGGTGAAGAATATGTACTTATGTGTCTTATTTCTTAATAAGTTGCTTGTTGAGTGGTAACCATGTTTCTGGGGACGCCATCAACTTTTACCTTTGTTGAATATCATGTGAGTTGCTATGCATGTTCGTCTTGTCTAAAGTAAGGGCGATTTTCATGATCAAATGGTTTGAGTATGCATATTGTTAGAGAAGAACATTGGGCCGCTAACTAAAGCCATGATTCATGGTGGAAGTTTCAGTTTGGACAATAATCCTCAATCTCTTATGAGAATATTATCTGTTGTTGAATGCTTATGCATTAAAGAGGAGTCCATTATCTGTTGTCTATGTTGTCCAGGTATGGATGTCTAAGTTGAGAATAATCAAAAGCGAGAAATCCAATGCGAACTTTCTCCTTAGACCTTTGTACAGGCGGCATAGAGGTACCCCTTTGTGACACTTGGTTGAAACATATGCTATGCAATGATAATCCATGTTAATCCAAGCTAATTAGGACAAGGTGCGAGCACTATTGGTATACTATGCATGAGGCTTGCAACTTATAGGATATCTTATACATAACACATATGATTTATTACTACCGTTGACAAAATTGTTTCTATGTTTTCAAAATGAAAAGCTCTAGCACAAATATAGTAATCCATGCTTCCCTCTGCGAAGGGCCATTCTTCTACTTTATTGTTGAGTCAGTTTACCTATTCTTTCTATCTCAGAAGCAAACACTTGTGTAAACTGTGTGCATTGATTCTTACATGTTTACCTATTGCACTTGTTATATTACTTTGTGTTGACAATTATCCATGAGATATACATGTTGAAGTTGAAAGCAACCGCTGAAACTTATATCTTTCTTTGTGTTGCTTCAAAGCTTTCTACTAAGAATCTATTGCTTTATGAGTAACTCTTATGCAAGTCTTATTGATGCTTGTCTTGAAAGTATTATTCATGAAAAGTCTTTGCTATATGATTCATTTGTTTACTCATTATCTTCGCCATTGCTTCGAATCGCTGCATTCATCTCATATGCTTTACAATAGTATTGATCAAGATTATGATAGCATGTCACTTCAGAAATTATCTTTGTTATCGTTTACCTACTCGAGGGCGAGTAGGAACTAAGCTTGGGGATGCTTGATACGTCCCAAACGTATCTATAATTTCTTATGTTCCATGCTACTTTTATGATGATACTCACATGTTTTATACACATTATATGTCATTATTATGCATTTTCCGGCACTAACCTATTGACGAGATGCCGAAGAGCCGATTGATGTTTTCTCGCTGTTTTTTGTTTCAGAAATCCTAGTAAGGAAATATTCTCGGAATTGGACGAAATCAACGCCCAGGGTCTTATTTTTCCACGAAGCTTCCAGAAGACCGAGGGAGATACGAAGTGGGGCCACGAGGTGGCGACACACTAGGGCGGCGTGGCCAGGCTTGGGCCCGCGCGGCCCTAGCGTGTGGGCCCCTCGTGACGCCCCCGACTCTACCCTTCCGCCTACTTAAAGCCTTCGTCGCGAAACCCCCAGTACCGAGAGCCATGATACGGAAAACCTTACAGAGACGCCGCCGCCGCCAATCCCATCTCGGGGGATTTAGGAGATCGCCTCCGGCACCCTGCCGGAGAGGGGAATCATCTCCCGGAGGTCTCTTCATCGCCATGATCGCCTCCGGATCGATGTGTGAGTAGTTCACCCCTGGACTATGGGTCCATAGCAGTAGCTAGATGGTTGTCTTCTCCTCATTGTGCTATCATGTTAGATCTTGTGAGCTTCCTATCATGATCAAGATCATCTATTTGTAATCCTACATGTTGTGTTTGTTGGGATCCGATGAATATTGAATACTATGTCAAGTTGATTATCAATCTATCATATATGTTGTTTATGTTCTTGCATGCTCTCCGTGGCTAGTAGAGGCTCTGGCCAAGTTGATACTTGTGACTCCAAGAGGGAGTATTTATGCTCGATAGTGGGTTCATGCCTCCATTGAATGCGGGACAGGTGACGAGAAAGTTCTAAGGTTGTGGATGTGCTTGTTGCCACTAGGGATAAAACATCGATGCTTTGTCTAAGGATATTTGTGTTGATTACATTACGCACCATACTTAATGCAATTGTTTGTTGTTTGCAACTTAATACTGGAAGGGGTTCGGATGATAACCTTAAGGTGGACTTTTTAGGCATAGATGCATGTTGGATAGCGGTCTATGTACTTTGTCGTAATGCCCTGATTAAATCTCATAGTACTCATCATGATATATGTATGTGCATTGTTATGCCTTCTTTATTTGTCAATTGCCCAACTGTAATTTGTTCACCCAACATCCGTTTATCTTATGGGAGAGACACCACTAGTGAACTGTGGACCCCGGTCCAATTCTTTACATCTGAAATACAATCTACTGCAATTGTTCTTTACTGTTCTGCGCAAACAAACATCATCATCCACACTATACATCTAATCATTTGTTTACAGCAAGCCGGTGAGATTGACAACCTCACTGTTACGTTGGGGCAAAGTACTTTGATTGTGTTGTGCAGGTTCCACGTTGGCGCCGGAATCCCCGGTGTTGCGCCGCACTACACTCCGCCACCAACAACCTTCACGTGTTCCTTGACTCCTACTGGTTCGATAACCTTGGTTTCTTACTGAGGGAAACCTACTGCTGTGCGCATCACACCTTCCTCTTGGGGTTCCCAACGGACGTGTCGACTGCACGCTATCACTTCCTCGGATACGAAGTCAAGTACGTCCGGAGAGATGATAACACAGCGGCTGATATGCTATCAAAACTTGGATCCGGCAGGAAACCCATTCCTCCCGGAATTTTCCTTGAGCACTTACGGATACCCTCGGTAAAGGGCGCTAACCCGGAAAACCCAGACGTGGCAGTTTCTCCGGCTAAGGAGGTGATGGTAATCACTCCGGCTTGGACTAAGCCTTTCCTGGACTACCTTTTGGACCGCAATAAGTTGCCCGAGGATGAGGTCCTCGCACGACAGATCGTCAGACGAGCAAGATCCTACACAATAGTTGATGGACAACTCTACAAGCGAAGCGCAAATGGGATATTTATGAAATACGTCTCAAATCAGGATGGCATGGAAATCCTCAGAGAGATTAATGCTGGTGATTGCGGGCATCACGCCGCTCCCTGATCCCTTGTTGCAAAAGCTTTTCGGCAAGGATTTTACTGGCTCACAGCTAAAGAAGATGCTGAGAAATTAGTAAAAACATGTCGAGGCTGTCAATATTACGCTACCCAACCAAGTGCTCCAGCTCAGGAGCTCAAGACCATCCCCATCACATGGCCATTCGTGGTCTGGGGGCTTGATATGGTGGGTAAGCTGAAAAAATCATCTCCTGGCGGTTTTGAGTACCTCTTGGTCGCTATTGACAAGTTCAGTAAATGGATCGAGGCAAAGCCAGTGAGAAAAGCCGATGGTGCTACAGCACTAAAATTCGTCTGCAGCCTCGTAGTGAGATACGGCATCCCACACAGCATAATCACAGACAATAGCACAAACTTTGCTCAAGGAGAACTCAAGGATTATTGTCAGGACGTAGGGATCCGGCTTGACCTAGCATCTGTGGCGCATCCGCAGTCCAATGGACAGGTGGAGCGAGCCAATGGTCTCATACTAGCCGGAGTCAAGCCTCGCCATGAAGAACCACTGCGTCGCGCAGCCGGAGCTTGGGCAGAAGAGCTAGATGCTGTTATGTGGAGTTTACGGACTACCCCTAACAGATCAACAGGGTTCACCCCTTTCTTCCTAGTATACGGATCTGAAGCAGTGCTTCCCTCTGACATCATCCACGACTCACCGCGAGTTTCCGCCTACAGCGAAGATACAGCTGACGAGGCCAGACATCTATCTGTGGACCTGATCGAGGAAGCTCAGAATTTGGCTGACCAGCGTTCCACCATTTACCAGCAAAAACTCAGACGCTACCATAGCCGTCGAGTTGAATCGCTCGTTTAGGGTAGGTGACCTGGTTCTCCGCCTTTGGCAGGTGAAAGAGCATAAGTTGCAATCTCCATGAGAAGGACCTTTGTCATAAGCAAAGCGCTACACAACGGATCATACTACCTCGTTGATTTCCACGAGAATAAAGATAGACCTGCAAATTGGTACCGGAAACGAAAATGAGAGGATCCGGATGACATTTACGATGAGACAGATCGTCCCTGGAATATAGCACAGCTACGCCCTTTTCACACTTAGCAATTTTTTCTGAATTACATACTCTGTAATAGTTATACATGATCAATGAAATAAAGCATATGGTTCACTCTTTGAGTCTTCTACCTCCTTTACTTGTTCATTTTTAGATTGTGTATGTTTTCCGACTAAAACCGCAGAGCTGGATATTTCCGCCTAGGCGTGTATGAAAGTTGTGATTTTCAAAATCGTCCTTTGGGACGTAAGCTTAAGTTTTCTGGTGGATAAATTTTTTCGTTGCGAACTCATGGATTTCTGGTAGCGACTTCCGGCATCTTGGCTGGGGGCTTGTTTCCGCGGTTATTGACGGATTGCCATTGGGCTTCGTCGCCGCAGGCGAACGTTTCCGTCTAAAGGTCTTCCGGCTCGTGGAAGGTCAAGTGAGCAAGCCGGAAAACTTAGAAACCAGCACTTGCTTTTTTCAACGAACGAAACATGCATTCATGTAAATAAAAAGGATCGCAGGATAAGTTTTTCGCCCAGATGCAATTGTTTCGTCCCTAGCTACTTAAAAATACTTAAGTCTTACTAGTAAATTTGCCCGTGCGTTGCTACGGATTTTTAGACCACGAATGTTTTTACTACTGAAAACTATTTTTTTTTAATTGAACGAAGCGTTCGTGACAGGAAAGTTGCTACCCGAGTTAGGGTTGCTCAATTTCTATGTACACTTATGGCATGATAGAGATCTCCAGTTTTTTTCTGTTTGCAGGTTGTTAAATTGTAATTATGTACCTTAATATTTCCTACTGAAAAGCACATCTATTAATACATATGAAATGTACATTAAATCAGGTAGGAAAAGGGAAATGATTACCAAGGCTTCAAATCACATAATATATGTAAATCTACCTGTTGCGCACCCAAGGGAGTATTAGCATGGAGAAATTATAAGGGCAAAATCGCTGGTAAAAAAGTAGCAGCAGAAAGAACATATATTTCGTACATTCTTTCTGATTATTTTTTTAAAGATCTGCTTACTGAATGTTTAACCCATAAACAGAGCAATCACCCTTTTGTTGCCAGTATTTTTGTCACTATATTGGAATTATTGTGAGCTTCAGTATTTGTAAAAGATTCTGAGATTACAGAAGAAGAAAAAACACATATGAAAGTCTTATACTCCCGTGACAGAGATTTACCTGTTACTACCCGAGTGAGGAGTGACAGGCAACAATTTTGATTCTCCAACGCAAACATCACAGGGAACACGAAAGTAGATAAAAAATTAAATCCCATCATAAGCATCTGATCTGTAATCACCCAAAAAAACGGGAACACACTTTGTATGAAGAAATTTCAAAGGAGCAGTCTGATATTGGCTCCACCATCTCCAGCCACAGGTCGAGAGCGTCTGGGCATCAGGGACAAGCAGGCAGCGTTGAACTCGGGGGCGGCCGTGGGCAGATCTTCGCGTCTGGGAGTCAAGGCGAATCAGGCGGAGCCGCGGATTTGGGCTCGGGGGCGAGTGCGGGCGGCTCCAGCGCGGGCATCCGTTTCCGCGGCGGCCTGGTCGGAGGACGACTGGAGGAGGCGCTGCCGTTTGCGTCACTTCTCACTGTGCAGGACTGGGAGGAAGCGGAGGACTCACATCAATTGGCGTTGACTACCACCAGCAGCAGCACACACGAATCAGGCGGGCAAGGTAAAATACCTTGGCGCCGGGGGACTGGTCTACGGATCGGAGGGGAGCGGAGCAGCGTCGGCCCCGCAAGGGACCGCAGCGGCAACGGCGGCCCGGTCCGGCGACGCCTGTGATACTCCGCGAGAAGCGGAGCCTAGGGAACGGAGGGATTCTGCCTCTTGGCACCACCAGCGGCCTCGCGTCCGCCTCTGGCGCCGCGATGTTGTGTGTGGTATCGCTGGCGGCGGCGGGATCTGCGACTGGAGGGGAACAGGCAACCTGGGAAAGATGGGTAGTTCGCTTATTTCTTTTAGTTACAAAGTTTTTTTTTTTTTTGAAGTTTAAACAAGGACTTCCATTAAAATGGCCCAGCTAAATCTCTGGCCAGAACAGTAGCGATACAACTGGGTGCATGATCATCCCAGTAAGAGTCCAGGGACTCAGAAATTGCTCCCAGCTTTGCAAGCTCATGGGCAGCATTGTTACAAGAACGACGACAGAAAGAGAAGTCAAAAGACTCAAAGTTCAGGTTGCACAGGCTTCTAGCCTCCTTGAACACCACTCCGACGCTTGACATGTCATAAGTCTTGCTCTTGAGGGCTTGCACCAGGTTAGAGGCGTCCGACTCGAAGATGATTCGATTGGCGCCAATCTTGTTCGCACCCCTGATTGCAATGCACGCTACAGCCTCGGACTGCAAAGCACTTCCCAGGTGATTGGACTTTCCCGCACCGGCAGCGATGTTGTGTGTGGTATCGCAGGCGGCGGCGGGATCTGCGACTGGAGGGGAACAGGCAACCTGGAAAAGATGGGTAGTTCGCTTATTTCTTTTAGTTACAAAGTTAACTGAATAGTTATTTGACTTGCCGGTGGCAGGGTCTGTAATTTTGATAAAATCGTATGGGTAATAAAAAACGGACCAACAAGAAGCTCTTTTACTTTAGTCTAGTGCCAATGCCTCACCTCACTATAGCCTGCCACGTCAGCTTTTTTCCTCACTCTCACCCCACTCTCACCCCACGGTGCCAGTGCACAGGCTATAGTGTCAGCTCTCACTTCTCTCTCCTCCACATCACCATTTCTTTTTCAGATTAAGTTATTTCACTCGAATTTTTGTAGACATTCAAAATAATGCAAGAAAATTATTTTATTCAACTTAAAATGTTACCGATTATATAATAATTAATAAAAGTGCATAATAAATTTTAAAAATTACATAATAAATAAAAATTCTACTTCTCTTCCTCTTCTTCCTGCTCCTCCTCCTCGTCGTCATCATCTTCCAGACCAAGCTCCTTTTCCACCATCTTGATGGCCTTCGCATGTTTGCGCTTTTCTGCTTCGTTCATGTCGTCGGTTGATCGGTCTTTCATTTTGTTGCATTGCTTGAATAGCTTAGCCTTCACTAAACCCTTCATCATGTTCCTCATCGCGAAGGATTTACTTCCTACCTCACTGCTTGATGAGGATTCCTTCCCCTTCCTCCGACCCTTACGTGCCGCGGCCTTGGCCCTATCGCGGCCCGGTGGACGCTCCTCCTCCGTCGTCACCTCGCTAGAGCTGTACTCACCAGAAACTCCTAGACGGCTTCTCTTGGAAGTGGACTCGGTTCCACTACTAGGACCATGTTTTCCTTTCCACTTCGCTTCATTGCGAACAGCTTGCCACCAGTGATGCCGTCTGAACGGCTGAGTCACTCTTTTGTCATTCGCGTACCTCTCCATTGCCGCCTTCATGACCATATCATCGTCTGCTCCACTCTGACGTAACGCTGATTCTTGGATGTGGTATGCATTGAACAGGGACACCTCCTTGTTGTAGGCGTTCCAATGATCCCTCAGCTGCTTCGAGGTCCGACGACGGGCAGGATCCGAGGTAGAGTTGAAGGTTGCAGCTATCTGACCCCAAAAACTAGTGCCGGTCTTGCAATTACCGGCAACAGAGTCCTTGGAGTTAAAAAGCCAAGCATTAACCTACCCCGAAATAGATATTGTTAGTGAAAAATCCAAGCAAGAACCAACCCCGAAATAAATATGTGATGGGTAAGTAAAGTACCAGTTTTTCCTCTTCCGCAGTTGTCCAGCCAAGCCTCTTTGCACGCGGTGGTACGATTGTTTCCGCGGCATTGGACTCGGAGCTTGGTGCACTTGCTTCAGAAGGTGGTGGGGGGTACGGACCATATGGCGCGTACGGATACGGAGGTGGAGGGTATGAATCGTACGAAGGTAGTGGGTAAGGAGGTACAGTGCCACTCCCGCTACCTGTAGGTGGAGCATTTGGAGGTGGTTGGGGGTATGGATACGGAGGCGGAGGGTATGAACCATATGGCGCCGGATGTGGAGCGTATGGGCCATATGGCCCCGGAGGTGGTGTGCCGGAGGAGTATAAAACTCGGGGAAGCGGTGAAGAACCAACATTGGTGCGACGATGTGTCGGAGAGACACCATCTAGGTCTATTGGTGACCCGTCGTGCAACAGATCCGTGAATGTGGTCAAATCTGGTGGAGTCCAACCGGACATGGTGGAGAAGATTTGAGAGAGGGAAGGTGATGAATGAGATGAAATGGGTGTGGAGTGAGTGAAACCATATGGGGGGTATTTATAGGGGGTGGGGATGAAATTTTAGGGTTTTTTGAACCAGCAACGACTACCCAACGGCTAGCTGACGTGGACGAATCAGATCGCGCCACGTCAGCTAGCCGTTAGACCCTATCGCCCGCCTCTCGCCCGCCAGTCGCCCGCCTCTCGCCCGCCCTCTCGCCCCCAGCGCTCTCGCCCCGCCTCGCCAACGCTGCCGCCCCGCTATCGCCCGCCTCTCGCCTCCCTCTCGCCCCCAGCGCGGGCGGTAGCTGGGCGGTAGTGGGCGATAGCGCCGGGCGCCCGCGCCACCGCCCCGCGCTCTCGTCTCGCCCCTCTCTCGCCCCGTCGCCGGCGATAGCGCCCCCACTACAGCCCGCGTTGGCACCAGCCTTAGAAGTGGGGAAAGATTCGCGAAAACGCGGCACGGGCATTGGAAATATTGGTGCGCGCAAGATCACCATGCACTCGAGGATTGAAAGAGTGTCGAGAAGACAATCCTCGACCCCCTCGTGCAAGGTGAAGTCTTCATCCATCCTTCCTGCTGGAACAAAGGACGGGTTCATCAATATTTCGAGAAGAAAATCAAGATAAACACAAAGACAATTGAAGGAAAAACCTTACTAATGAATCTACAACTTTGGGTGTGGAAACGATCTGCTATGGCATTCTCGCGCACGATCTGCTGGGTGATTTTGTCGCTCAAAGCGTGCTCAGCATTTTGAAGCCTCTTGCGGAGGTCCCCAACAGTAGCGCCATCTTTTTCGGCTTTTTCGCGAGCTTTTTCGCTGAGCTCTAACTTAGCCGCAAGATCGCCAGCGCATTTTTCGGCCCGGTGGAGCGCCTCTGGAAAGAGAGTCGGGGAGCAAAGACCAATAATCAAAAATCAGAAACAGGCGCTAGGCGAAGAAATTAAGTTACCAAAGATAAGGCAGGTTGTACCTCTCAAATCGTCGGCTTCATCACGGAACCCAATAAGCTGGATTCCAAGGCTGATGAGATGCTTCATCAGAGGCTGTCAAACGTACGAGTCAGGAAGCAAGTCCGGAAGAAGCAAAGTTCGACGGCAAGAGAAAAATAGACGAGAAATACAAAACAACGAGTCAAAGAAAACAAAGACTTACATCGTCCAAAGAAGGGATTGAGGTACTTCCCGCAACAATTTCATGACTGTCGCCAACCCCAATCCTTGCTTTCTTCGGCAAGGGGGCTCGGGGGATGGCGGTAGGAGTCGGCGCTTCCACGTTCTGTTGAGGGGGAGGTGAAGATTCCGCGGTAGTGCGGTGCTCTTCAGAAAGAACCATAGTATTGGACGTGCTCGTTGGAGCCGTACCATGAACTGCGGGTTCTTCTTTTTCTTCTCCCTCTTCGGATCTGTCAATATAGAAAAATGAGCATTCCGAAGAAACAGGAGTTAGCCAAAAACATAACAGTAAAGAGACTTACGAGCTAACGACGCCAGCGTCATCATAGGGGTCGAAGGCAACCTCCTCTTAAGGTGAAGTTTCTTCGGCAGCCGATTCAGTGGGCTTGGAGGTGCCGGAATCTTCGACATCGTCCCTCTTCCTCTTGCGCCCAAGAGAAATGGCGACAGGAGGAGAGACGGAGCGGTCAGAGTCAGAACGTTCTGACTCGGTTTCTTTTTCGGAGGACGCCGCGGATTTTTGAGATCATGCGACTTCACTCTCAGGGCGAGAGGTTTCTTGCAAGTCATCGGTGACAACAGCTCGCTCATCTACCTCTCCACCTTCAGGAAGGGGGAGAGAAGAAAGAATTTGGTGGCCCTACACAACGCAAAAGCAAGACAAAGGTAATTATACAAGGAAAACAAAAAAGCAGTCAACAAAAATAGTTAAGCAACTCGAAGGATAGACACTTACTGCAGGAAGAGCGCGGGAGGCGCTGTATGGCTCCACGCGGCAAGAGGATGGAACCTCGTGTTTCTTGCTTAAGGAAGAAAAACGTCGGATGAGTTTCTGCAAGTCTTTCACAGAGAGATCCTTGGACAAACGATCAATATCTTTCTCGCCAGAGTACATCCAAAGGGGGTTTTTGCGAGCCTGCAGAGGCTGCACCCTGATCCTAAGGAAGTAAGTAGTTATCTGAACACCCGAGAGTTCCTTTCCGCGGGTGTTCTTGAGCTGATGGATGTGCTCAGCCGTCTTTTCTTCGGCAGTGGCCTCTGCGTCCCAAGATCGGCGTCTAAGAATTTCTTCGGCAGCCTCAAATGGAGCAATGCCATACTCCTGAGCGTTGACATACTCATCCTGGATGTAATACCATCTTTTGCGCCTCCCTTGGATGGATTCAGGGAATTTGACGACAAAATAGTCAACGTCGGGTCGAATGCAGATGCAAACGCCGCCCACATTGTAGACGATGTTGCGGGAGTCGTTGCGCCGGAGGTAGAAAATGCGCTTCCACGGGCCCCAATGAGGATGGGTGCCGAGGAAGCACTCGCACAAAGTGATAAAAATAGAGATGTGGAGGATAGAGTTCGGGGTCAGCTGGTGTAGCTGGATCCCGTAAACAAAGAGAAGACCACGAAGGAATTCGTGGATAGGGGTGGAGAGGCTGCGAATGAGATGGTCAATAAAAGTTACCCGATATCCGATGAGAGGACGCGGGAAGCTCTCGTCGCCAGGGAAGATCAACGAGTCTTGCTTCTCCAGCAGCCCAAGTTTCTTGAGCATCCGCTGGTCCTGGTTGGAGTGCTCCCATCCAGAGATCTCAGTCTTTTCCATTGGAGCGTTGGTGCCCGGAGCTATGTGCTTGGTCAGCTTCGTGCGCGGCGGCATGGGAGAGCACTTTGGTGGAGCATAGGAGCGAAAGAGTGCGAGGGCTCGAAGAGCTCAGAGGAGCAGCAATGGCGGAAGCAGAGGGAGGAAGAAGATGTGCGGCGCAGCGAAGGGAGAGAAGGTAGAAGGTGCGGTGGCTTTATAACAAGGAGGTTATCCCCAAGGAGGTTATCCGTCGCACCGTTGGATGAAAAGGAAATGCATCTTAAGCCTTACGTGTGTCCACAAGGGTACGAAGGTCTTTTCAGCGAGAAGTTACTGGACAGGAGTTACTGCGCGCGTGCCGGAAATTACAGAGGATGTGTGTCCCCCACTTGTGCAACGTGTCGCTGGTGCAGAATCTTGGGCCCATGTTTCAGCGAAGTGACATGTGCCGTGGTTTCCCAAGGAAGCAATTGTGGCTATCGTCAGCACTGATGTCACTCCAAAAAAAACCTCGATTGCTTCTATCAAATATAGTGACAAGACAAATTTTGAGTGCTTCAGCAGAGAAACTTCGAGAGCCCATGATCAAATACAAGAATTTGCTCATATGCCCGGGGGCTATTCTTATCAGAAGTATTGTTCATACTTCTGATAAGAGGACAAGGTAGCGAAAGACAAGATAAAGTTGGCGAAAAATAGAAAATACCGAGCCTACCACCAAGTACAAGAACTTGGCTGTAGCCTCGGGGGCTATTCCCAACGGGAGCGCTGGTCGCGCACGTGATGAAATTGAAGAAAAGGAGCAGGAGTAGTAGCAAGTCAAAAAAAAGAAAGAAGGAAGATAAAAGGAAAAAAATAGTGAGAAGGCAATACAAGTTGAGCCTACGACCAAGTACAAGCACTTGGCCGTAGCCTCGGGGGCTACTCCCATCGCGAGCGCTGGTCGCGCACCCGATGAAATATGGGATCATCACATTTTCGAGTTACATATAACTCGAAATATACTCCCATTGGGAGGACAAGATATTATGTCATCATATGACTCGAGGAAATATGCCATTCCAACAGCCGGAAAAGGCACTCGCCAATATATTATCAGAACGCTTCCGCCGCGATAAAATTTCTGAATGTCGTAATCTTTTACAAAGGTAAGTCCCTGGAATCCGTCCTGTGCAGCGTGGTAGCGCACCCGAATGCGCTCTACTAATTTATCCGTGTCAATAGACGCGAAGAAAAATCCTAACGGATGCGTTAGGTACTCGATAAAATTCAACTGGAATTCGGCATATGGTAAGACCTTAAGTGGCACATGTCGAATTAAATCAGTATCCCGAGGTCGGGTCCAGACTTGATATTGAAGTACGTTTTTGCGGGATTGCTACAAGAGCAGTTAACTGGTACCTGATCCTTCAGATGAACCATCCCCATTTACCATTATCCATGTACAAGATATAAAAACTTCGAGCGAAAATATTACAAAGATTCATAGAACTTATGGATTGTTTTTACAATGGAGATTTTACTCGACTCTACAATTTAAGCAAAATCTCGGGGGCTACGGACATAGGCATCCCTGATGGGCCTGCCGAATAAGGTACTCGGGGATAACTGAAGGCCCACAACCCGAAGTCTTTGAAGCTCGGAAGCCCAATAAGTATTGATATGGAAAAATAGATATATTAGGAAGTCTTGGTGTAATACGAGGAGGACCCGTGTAAACCTTCCGACATTGTAAACTTGTATGATACGAAAACCTCGGCTCCACCTCCTATATAAAGGGGAGCCGAGGGAGAAAGAAAGGATCGAATCATTGTCAACACAAATCCTAGTTTTAATAGTCGAGCACCTTTTCGGCTGAAACCTTCGAGATCTACTTGCCCTCTACTTTCCGCGAAACCCTAGTCTACAATTTGTAGGCATTGACAAGTTAATACCTTGTTAGTGGGGACGTCGGGGGCGTCGGCGACATGTTGTAGCCCCAGCCTGTAGTGGGGACCAAAGTGCGACCGACCACATCACGGCGTCGGCAACATTGGGGATGCCGATGGGCATCCACTGCCAAACACAGATTTGGGAGGTTCTGGCCGGGCCGAGTTCCAAACTTCCATCCTCGGGGCCGAGGGCTTGGTACTTCAAATTCCGAATCAGGCAATCCTTCGACCCCAATCAGCTTCTGCATGTGGTCCAAATCCGAGATATCTTGGCAGCAGCTATGCTGGTAAGCTTAGCCGGACAGCGGCAATCGACAATCTGCAAGACATAGAGGCCTTCCGAGGATTTCAAGCAGCCGTCAATGCACTCGTGGAGGGATCGCATGCTGCTAGCAGCGACGAATGTGGGTATATTGGTTTTACTCGCTTTGTATGCTTTTGCCATAGAAATCAATTTGCTAATTCTCATTCAATTGAAAATTAGAGCCATTCACCATCAACTCTCAAATAGTGGACACTAGTAATATGTAGAACTAGAAATTACACAAGATTTTCGTACTCCTAGTACTACTACTTCGACGCTACATGTTGTTTATATGAGGAAATTGCACAAACTACCGCTTATTGTTGTCTTCGTTGCGTAAAACACTTATTTAACCTGTTATTTTTTTCGCACAAACCACCAACTATACGTGTTCTGTTGCAAGGAGGTTCAAATTTAGGATTGAGCTGTTTAAAAGAAAATCAGATGATCGGGGATCACCAACTACTAGTTTTAATTGCAAATAGTATCGATTTTCCAAAATTATGAAATGAACATATCGTTTCAATTACTACAATTTTTTGAAGGTTTGATATTTTCATCATTTTTGTGTGAATCTCACACAAAGTGACACAACTTTCAGATGGAATATAAAATTATTTTCAAACTTTCCTAGATTTGTTAGCTCACATATTTAAATTACTAGCTTTTTCAGTTTATTTTAAAAAGTCGAAACACTATATTTTGGTTGAATGTTAGAAAATATATTTCATGATTATCTCATATTAGTTAAGAAGTACATAAACTACTAGTAGCAATAAGGAATAGAGGAACTTTATGGAGATACATCCATTAAGGGCATGTTAGTGTGTGTTGGTGTATTCGAATGTACGTACTTATGCCTTCTTTGGTTAATACACTTCTCAAGTGTGTATAAATTGACAGATATCCCCGCAGACCCTCTATTCTTGCCTAGAATAAAAAAAATCTCCATCAAAGTATTAGTGCATTTTTTGGATGAGTATTCGAGAGGATCGGGTGAACACCAAGGATTGGCATAGGAAATTAGTAGAATTAAATCCTTGGCTATTTGATTTGTAGGATTGTTTCTGATAGGAATTTTTCCTAAGGATTCCTTTGCACATATTCCGTAGGAAATTAAATATCTAATCGTGCCTCCTTTTAAGAATCCTTTACTTTTCCTATGGTGTAAAAAGTTTGGTTTCTATGAATTCCTATAGGATTGAAGTGCACATGACATTGCAATCCTACATTTTTCCTATTCCTACATCTTTCGTTAGGCATTTTCCTAGAATAAATAACAATGTGTATTAACAATAAAGAGGTTTATTTCTCTAAAGCATCTTGCACTGTACTACATGGCTTAAGAGACAATATTATTACGATAGTTACATTTTATTGGATGAAGAAGTGATAGCCCTCATCAATGCATTGTGAATTATTAGGGCATGGGTCGCACGTGATCTACGAGTACACCGCATGATCGAGAGCTGCCGTTCCTCTTTGCTTTCTACCAATGCGGCGGAGCTCCTCCCCACACTCACGAACAACTGAAAGCCACAACCATTGGGGAAAAGTCTTGCGCCGAGAAAATCTACAACCGTGGTTGCGTACATGTGTTTCTTAAGATACGAGTGCTCCAATGCATTTTATCCTAGTGGTGTATCTAATTTAATGATTTTGGGCTCATGCATGAATGAGATTGAGCTACTGATGTCTTTTGCCCATGTTCGAAAAAAACTATTGTAAAGTAGAATGACACCACGCTTGCATCATTAAATATGTTGTCACATTAGCAAAGTACTCCCTATCATATCACGCTAAGAGGAAGTAGGACAATTGTGGGCGCTTATAGCCTACCTACGTGGCACTTTTGCCAGCTGTTGTCTCTTCTATTGTTCTTGCTCTAAAAAACCCCGATTGTGAAAGGCCAAGTAGTACTTCTTTTGGTCACGCAAAATCAAAATGATACTATTCAAATTACTATCATGGACATTGAATTGACATGACACCACATAGCTTGGGATGTCCAAATTTGCACGTAAGACCAATGACTTGTTCTTCACCTTTTCAGAGGGAATGGTGCCTTTTTATTATGGGTCTATATACTTTCCAAGAAACATGAGGAGATGTTGTAGAGTGTAGAGGAGCGAAGTCAAGCGCCCCGCTCCCACCTGCCCTATTTCGGTTCACCTCCATCGTCTACTCCGCCCCCGCCCGCACCCACTCTCCAATTGTCCACCTTCCATAACACGCGCTAGTGCTACCACCATGCAGCTTTAGAATCAATTCCACCGCCCAGTTTGAGAGCCTCCATTCTTCATCTTCCCCGCCACCTGCTGATGTCTACGGGTGCTTCTATTCTTGTAGACAGTGTTGGGCCTCCAAGAGCAGAGGTTTGTAGAACAGCAGCAAGTTTCCCTTAAGTGGATCACCCAAGGTTTATCGAACTCAGGGAGGAAGAGGTCAAAGATATCCCTCTCAAGCAACCCTGCAACCACAAAGCAAGAAGTCTCTTGTGTCCCCAACACACCTAATAGGTGCACTAGTGTTATCACCAGATTTTAGACAAATCCAGAGGTGGGCCGGGCTTGGAAGATTACATGTGGAAGATTTCTAAAGCGGCCTGGCACGAAGGGTTTTGGGCTGAATTGCCCGTGTATCTTTATTTAGTAGTTTATTATTTTAGATAAGAGATAGAATCTTACTCGTGCACGGTTTAGTGCACGCCCTCATTAGAAAGTCCCCTGGACTATAAATATGTACCTAGGGTTTATGGAATAAACAACAACTCACGTTCAACCCCAAAAACAAACCAATCTCGGCGCATCGCCAACTCCTTCGTCTCGAGGGTTTCTATCGGGTAAGCGACATGCTGCCTAGATCGCATCTTGCGATCTAGGCAGCACAAGCCCCACGTTGTTCATGCGTTGCTCGTACTTGAAGCGCTTTTGATGGCGAGCAACGTAGTTATCATTAGATGTGTTAGGGTTAGCATTGTTCTTCGTTTAAGCATGCTTACGTAGTGCAACCCTTGCATATCTAGCCGTCCTCACGCCTATCCCGGGTGTGGGGGCGGCACCCGCTTGATCATTATTTAGTAGATCCGGTCCGTTACGATTGCTCCTTGTTCTACAAGGATTAGTTTAATATCTGCAATAGTTTGGCCTTACAAAGGGGGAGGATCCTGTGGCACGTAGGGTGGCGTTCGCAAGTCCTAAACGGGATGTTCCTAGGATCAACTTCATGTTGGTTTTTTGGCCTTGTTTAGGATCGGCTTACGAGCACCGTGCGTGGCCATCCGGCCCAACCTGGAGTAGGATGATCCGATTATGTGGTGAAAACCCTAAATCGTCGTAGATCTCATTAGCTTCATCTTGATCAAGCGGGACCACCAAGTATTCGTACACCCCGTACGGATCATGGGTGGATCGGCTCTTTGAGCCGATTCACGGGATAACCCGAGAGCCGATCGAGGCTCGTATTTAACGTTTACATGTATGCCCTGCAGGAAACTAAGCGAGGCAATCTCATCACCTTCCCGACCGGGTATAGGTCGGGTGGCACGCCCTTGCACTTCGCAACGCCGCGTGTGACCGGAAGAGCATTGCGGGCCGTCGCTCGGAGGGGTCTCGGCCAGCCGCAGCTCTAGGCTCCCCCGGCTCTACGGTGTTGACAAGGCCGCTGCCCGCCGGTGGGTTTTGGCGGTCAACACATTCCGGCACGCCCGGTGGGACAATCGTCTACATCAACCACATCGCCATCTACATCCGAGATGGCGGACGGCACGCCGGTCACCTACGAGGATCCGCCCGACGACCTCAAGAAGCAATACAATGAGATCAAGGCTACCCTCGAAGCCGACCTCATCGGCTCTTTTCGGAGAACCCGTTCGGTGGCATCGGATGGAAGGGGTTCTCACCGGAAGGTGCACTCGATGGGATAGACCTTTCTTCCCCGTCGGAGGAACGCACCGAGGGTGCGCGGCGAGGAGATCAACTACCCGGTGGCTCACTCGCTACACCGCCACTGCGAGAACTTGGTTAACGTGTCTGGAGCGTGTCGCTCGCGCGTGATCCGAGAGATCATGAGCCACCGGCACTCGCCGTCGGGACCAGCTCTCGGGACGCATCAAGGAGAATTGCCATTCCGGTCCCGTCCACCGCTGCCATTTGCGTTGGCAGCACTCGCTGAAGTGCCGACTACACCGGCATTCCTCGTCTACAGAATTGGTGGCGACCCCAGTGACTACCGGTTCTTAATGGAGGCGCCTAAGGAGATCCCTCATGGGTACGCATGCATGTATGTGCCGGATTGTGGTGACTGGGCACTCACAAACCAGGCCACAACATCGGGGACTCCGGCGAAGACGGGAGGAACGTCGGCGGCGGAGCGGACGTGGCTAACTAAATACGCCACACCGACGAAACTCCCGAGCCCAGCTCCCGCAGGCGGCTCGGAGCTGGAAAAGCAAACGTGGCAGGCCAAGTACGCCACCCCGGCGAATCTTCGAGTGCAACTCCTACGGCCAGCACGGCGGATCAGATCGGTACCATGCGAGAGACCGGTTCGGCATGATGCCGAAAAGAAGGGCGGTCGGCTATTCCAAGCCGTACCACGACGATTACGAGATGATCCCGCTGCCACCAAAATATCGGCTCCCCGACTTCTCCAAATTCGGTGGATCGGATGGCTCCAGCTCCATCGAGCACGTCGGCCGATATTTGGCTCAACTAGGACCGGCTTCGGTGTCGGATCAGCTACGCGTGAGGCTCTTTTCACAGTCCCTCACGGGATCGGCTTTTGGATGGTACACCTCTCTACCGGCGAACTCCATCCGAGTCTTGGAAGCAATTGGAAGAACAGTTCCATATGCAATACCATACGAAGCTTCCGAGTCCGGCATTGCCGATCTAGCACAACTACGTCGAAGCGCGGGGAAACGGTGACGGAATACATCCGGCGCTTCGGGAATCTTAGGAACCGATGTTATTCGGTTCGTATAACCGAAAAGGAAGCGATCGAGTTGGCGGTAGCGAGGCCTTGCAACACAGCTCAAGGACATGGCCTCCCAAGCAGATTATCCCTCACTGGCGCACATGGTTCAGAAACTATCGGCATATGAACAGCGCCACCCCGACCTGTACCAAGACAAGTTCAAGCGTGCGGTAGTCATGGTCGATACGGAGGAGGATGAAGTGCCTGCGGGAGGCCAAGAGATAGCGATGGCTGAGTGGACTCGGGGAGGAACCCCGTGGCCTGCAAATGGGTAAAGCCACCGGGGCCGCCCGGGGATTTGATTTTGACGTGACCAAGACTGAACAAATCTTCGACCTCCTGCTCAAGGAGAAACGAGTTGACGGTTCCTGAAGGTCTCAAGTTCCCCACGGCGAAAGAGCTAAACGGAAAGCCGTACTGCAAATTCCACAACTCGCTTTCCCATGCCACCAACGACTGCCGGGTGTGGCGTCAGCACATCCAAGCGGCGATAGAGAAGGGGCGGCTAATTTTCAACCAGTACGCCATGAAGGTCGACACCCAACCCTTCCCCGCCGTTAACATGGTAGGAATCACCTACCACGAAGGTTGCCGGCCAGGCCCCTCGTTCGAGCATCAACATGGTAGGGCCTGGAAACCACTCGGCAAAGATGGAGATGAGGGCAGCTGCTCTCACAGCAAGGATACGAGATGAGGCCGCCCCATGCGATCGGCTCCGTCATGATGGCAAGCGCTATGTCACGGAGGGAGAGGTGAAGAATATAAGATATCAGCGACCCCTCTCTGATCACCTCCTCAACAAATATGTTAATCGGTATGGTCAACGCCGGCGACCCAAGTACAGTGATAGAGAAGATCGTTTGGCTAGAGAAGCCAGAAGATATCGTCGGCAGGATCACGATGAGGAGGAGCATGAGCGCCATGCCACGGAAGCATCAAGGGAGCAAGACGACAACGCCAGGCATTGGGACTGCCCCTTCTTCAGACACTGCTGGGATTCAGGAATGAGCCGATTGCCCACAATCGGCAATTGCCCAGAATGCAATCAGAAAAAGAAGGAGGCAGCCAATGTGTCTGTGTTCGAGCGCTTAGGGCCTCTCCCACCACAAAGCAAACGTGCTGAGTCACCTCGTTGGGCAGATCTTGAAGATTCAGAAGACGAGGGAGAAGTGGAAGAAGACAGGTACCACCGGCCAAGGTGGTGCCCTGACGGACTCAGCCGTTCCCGGAAGCGCAGGGTTCAGCGATTGCGCGGCCTGGAGGAAGCCGAAAGGTTGTACCTGCATACGCTAAGAAAGGCACGGCCCGATCCGGCTGCAAAGGTTCAGCGAACCCTGGATGAAGAGGGTCGTCCACGGAAAATGGAGTGGCGTCCTAAACGAGAGGAAAGCCGATGATGAGACATCGGCCGGCACGAACATGGTACTCGTCTTGCCGACGGAGCGTAGCGCTCCACGACTCTACGGAGCACACAAGGTGGACGACAGCGGGCGCATCAAGTCAGAGGTTGGGTTGGTTTCATCCAGCCTGACCAAGTAGCAAGATCAAACCAATGGGCAAACCAGGAGAGGCTGATCCTTGTGATCGGCCCCAAAAATTTACGAAGGGAACTTACAAAACCTTCAACGAGCAAGCAACGTGGAGGCCGATTCCAGCAATCGGCCAAAATTATCCTCACCTACCTTTCTGCCTGGGTTTAACATGTTATCCAACAGAGCCGATACCATCAATTTTCTTGACAGAATCGGCTCGGGGGGGCACCCAGGTATATGGAAATGTGAGGGTATACAACAGAAGCATCTCATCTTTTGTTGATGGGTAGTGGTATATGGGGGCCGATGCACAGGTTGGCCGTAAAAAAAAAAAAAGTGCAAATTCGAAAAAATTTCGAACACAGCCGATGCAGCGAGGCATCGACTTAAGGACATGAAAGCCGATGCATGGCCATCGACTCAAGGGAGATTTCTTCAAGGACAATGTCGGGAGCAGCATGGGCGTGCGGATCAGGTCAAGGATGGATTGCATCGGGTCCATCAAAGGAAAGGAGCCTATCCGGCCGGCGAGAACCGAAGAAACTCGGGGGCAGCTCACCTTGAGGGCTCTCGCTTTGGGAAGCCGATGTATGTTTAAATCGGCTAGCTCGGCATAAGGAGCTCCCTCGGACATGATCGAGCTTAGGTCCATACAGCTACTGCTTTGCCTTGGCTGAGACTCGGGGGGCAACAAGCCTGGAAGATGCCTTGTTTTTAAGAGCCGATTAGGGTCACCTCGGCT
Organism: Lolium rigidum; assembly: GCF_022539505.1. Taxonomy (NCBI): domain Eukaryota; kingdom Viridiplantae; phylum Streptophyta; class Magnoliopsida; order Poales; family Poaceae; genus Lolium; species Lolium rigidum. Next base: position 262,021,969 of record NC_061514.1, read on the forward strand.
GCGGCTGCATCATGGTCGTCTCAGGGAGGAACTGGGAAGGAAAAGCCATCGTCTAGTACAGGGCTTGGACTGTGCTGTTGCTGCAAGAAAAGGAAAGAAGTCCGACGCGTTGCTATCGGTCTTAGCATGACAAACGGAGGGAATGAAATTGGAGCGATTAAAGGATGAATGGAAAGAACAATTTCATTAATTCCAAGGAGCGGCTTTACAAGAAAGAGCCGATGGCTCTCAAAAGAGGGATCCGGTGCCTAGTGCACTCGCTACTACTAGTCCTATACTACTAGTCGTCGTTGTCCTCGTCATCGCCGCCGTCGACGTCGTCGGCGCTGCTCCCGAGGAGCTCCTCGTCGCCGCTGCCCCAGCCCTTGGCCGGAGCCTCTTCCTCCTCGTCATCATCATCATCCTCGCTGTCCGCCCGGGAGCGGAAGCGCTTGGTCGGCGGATACCCGATGGAGGAGGAGGAGTCATCCTCCTCCTCTTCCTCTTCGTCATCGTCTTCGTCCTCGCTGTCCGCCCACATGCGGGGCGCTTCTTCGGCGGGAGCTTGGCGGAGGGGAGGCCTTGGCCTTCGCTGCTTCTCCTTCTTTCTCTTCCTTGTCGGAGGAGAAGGGATTCACTGTGGGGTGGAGGCTGTCCTCGTTCTTCTTCTTCGGCGAAGATTGGGGGAAGAGTTTTGAGAAGGAAGAGGAAGAGGAAGACATCGCTACGGGAGGAGAGGGTTTTTTGGTGCCGATAGCTGGGATGGAATAGAGGATAAAGAGAGCTAACCGATCGGCACGGTTAAATAATGAGAAATCTGGTGAAGGTTTAATGCCATTACGGCTTCCAAGGGATCGATGCTAAAGGCTGTCGAATTTTTAGAGAAGGCGAGAAGACGGGGCATAATGATGACGGATGCTGTAACGGCTCTGCTCCGCCACGACATGACCCTTCGAAGGGAAAGCATAATGATTTTGGAAATGTTATTTCCAAAACCAGGGGGGCATGTGTTATCACCAGATTTTAGACAAATCCGAGAGGTGGGCCGGGCTTGGAAGATTACATGTGGAAGATTTCTAAAGCGGCCCGGCACGAAGGGTTTTGGGCTGAATTGCCCGTGTATCTTTATTTAGTAGTTTATTATTTTAGATAAGAGATAGAATCTTACTCGTGCACGGTTTAGTGCACGCCCTCATTAGAAAGTCCCCTGGACTATAAATATGTACCTAGGGTTTATGGAATAAACAACAACTCACGTTCAACCCCAAAAACAAACCAATCTCGGCGCATCGCCAACTCCTTCGTCTCGAGGGTTTCTATCGGGTAAGCGACATGCTGCCTAGATCGCATCTTGCGATCTAGGCAGCACAAGCCCCACGTTGTTCATGCGTTGCTCGTACTTGAAGCGCTTTTGATGGCGAGCAACGTAGTTATCATTAGATGTGTTAGGGTTAGCATTGTTCTTCGTTTAAGCATGCTTACGTAGTGCAACCCTTGCATATCTAGCCGTCCTCACGCCTATCCCGGGTGTGGGGGCGGCACCCCGCTTGATCATTATTTAGTAGATCTGGTCCGTTACGATTGCTCCTTGTTCTACAAGGATTAGTTTAATATCTGCAATAGTTTGGCCTTACAAAGGGGGGAGGATCCTGTGGCACGTAGGGTGGCGTTCGCAAGTCCTAAACGGGATGTTCCTAGGATCAACTTCATGTTGGTTTTTTGGCCTTGTTTAGGATCGGCTTACGAGCACCGTGCGTGGCCATCCGGCCCAACCTGGAGTAGGATGATCCGATTATGTGGTGAAAACCCTAAATCGTCGTAGATCTCATTAGCTTCATCTTGATCAAGCAGGACCACCAAGTATTCGTACACCCCGTACGGATCATGGGTGGATCGGCTCTTTGAGCCGATTCACGGGATAACCCGAGAGCCGATCGAGGCTCGTATTTAACGTTTACATGTATGCCCTGCAGGAAACTAAGCGAGGCAATCTCATCACCTTCCCGACCGGGTATAGGTCAGGTGGCACGCCCTTGCACTTCGCAACGCCGCGTGTGACCAGAAGAGCATTGCGGGCCGTCGCTCGGAGGGGTCTCAGCCAGCCGCAGCTCTAGGCTCCCCCCGGCTCTACGGTGTTGACAAGGCCGCTGCCCGCCGGTGGGTTTTGGCAGTCAACAACTAGTTCGGCGAAGAGATAGTGAAATACAGGTGGTATGAATATATATGAGCAGTAGTAACGGCGCCAGAAAAGTGCTCGCTGGCGTGCAGTTGATGGTAGTAATATTGCAGGAAGTAAAGATGCAGCAGCGATAGCAGTATTTGGGAACAAGGCATAGGGATTATACTTTCACTAGTGGACACTCTCAACATTGATCACATAACAGAATAAATAGATAGATGCTAGACTCTACACTCTCTTGTTGGATGATGAACACCACTAACTGTGTAGGATTACACGAACCCTCAATGCCGGAGTTAACAAGCTCCACAATATTCGATGTTCGTGTTTAAATAACCTTAGAGTGCATGACAGATCAACATAACCAAACCAAGTACTAACATAGCATGCACACTGTCACCTTCACACTACGAAAGGAGGAATAGATCACATCAATACCATCATAGCAATAGTTAACTTCATAATCTACAAGAGATCACAATCATAGCCTACGCCAAGTACTACACGATGCACACATTGTCACCATTACACCGTGCAGGAGGAATAAACTACTTTAATAACATCACTAGAGTAGCACACAGATATATTGTGATACAAAACACATTGCAATCATAAAGGGATATAAATAAGCACTTCACTATGTCATTCATAACAGTGAATAAGTATTCTCGTGAAATATAGCCTAAGAGACCCACACGGTGCACACACTCGTCACCTTTACACACGTGGGACAAGGAGTCTCCGGAGATCACATAAGTAAAACCCACTTGACTAGCATAATGACATCTAGATTACAAGCATCATCATATGAATCTCAATCATGTAAGGCAGCTCATTAGATTATTGTATTGAAGTACATAGGAGAGAGATGAACCACATAGCTACCGGTACAGCCCCGAGCCTCGATGGAGAACTACTCCCTCCTCATGGGAGACAGCAGCGTTGATGAAGATGGCGGTGGTGTCGATGGAGGAGCCTTCCGGGGCACTTCCTCGTCCCGGCGGCGTGCCGGAACAGAGACTCCCGTCCCCCGCATCTTGGCTTCGCGATGGCGGCGGCTCGGGAAGGTTTTCTCGGTTTCGTCGAACGTGGTAGGGTTTTCGCGACGGAGACTTTAAGTAGGCGGAAGGGAAAGGTCGGTGGAGTCCTCGGTGGGGCCACACACTAGGCCGGCGCGGCCAGTGGCTTGGGCCGCGCCGCCCTACCGTGTCCCCACCTCGTGGCTCCACTTCGTTTCCCCTTCGGACTTCCGGAAGCTTCGTGGAAAAATAGGACCCCGGGCGTTGATTTCGTCCAATTCCGAGAATATTTCCTTACTAGGATTTCGGAACCAAAAACAGCAGTAAAACAAGAACCGGCCCTTCGGCATCTCGTCAATAGGTTAGTTCCGGAAAACGCATAAATATGACATAAAGTATACATAAAACATGTAGATATCATAAATAATGTGGCATGGAACATAAGAAATTATCGATACGTCGGAGACGTATCACCTGCCGCCATCAAACCCAAATTAAACTCCAATCAGTTGAACCCAAACCTCATAGACCCACCCCCTGCCCTGCGATGGCGGGATCGAATAATGAAAATGATGACTCTGAGCTATTTCAGAAGGTGTTTTCCGAAGGTCCCCTTGAAGAACTCGTAGCCAGATGCGACGTCATCACCGCCGCGAGCCTTGTCGGTTCATCCAAACTATTTTTTGACTCTACAAATGATAGTGCAACTCTATCTGTTTCTCTCTCGTTTGGCCTCCCATGTGTTCTTCATTCTCACCCGATGAAGGTAGCACGGGATTGCAAGCTGATGCCGCTGGATAGGTTCTCCTCCGACGTTGTGATGTCAGATGGTACGGGTAAGCAGTGGGCAGGTGCCAATGGAGATTGGGTTGCCATGGTTGACATTGGCTTTCCTGCTTGCAGATGGAAACTTGTCAACATCTACACTCACTTTGAAATTCCTCTCCCCGTGCCATTTGAAACCACCCACATTCCAAATATATACCACCACAACCTTCGTGCTATTATATTTCACAAGATATATATTTTCCAAGTTCCCACAACTGGTGGGGGGTATAAAGATTTCTCTCTTGTTGTTGTTTTTCACATCAGAGTTGCCCTCCATTGCGGCGCTGATTCTGGATGGACAGCTCTAACAGAGCCCAAGTCCCACATCTTTTACAATTACAGTGATCCAATTCTCCACAATGGGCTTGTGTTTGCCACAACTCATACTGGCACTGTTCACGCATGGAAACCTTAGCATGCTGGTAATTTTTCTCCAGATGTAGTGTATGATGAGCTTCACTATTCATGGCTGTAAAGATAATTTTAATGCACAAACTTATTTATTTTCGAACCTGACTGATCTGACTTGGGGCATATTTGCTTCGTATGGAATTTCATGGGTATTTAGACTTTTTGTTCGAGATGATTACCATAGAAAAATTTGAGGATTGTATAATTAGGAGTTTTATTCTCAGATTGAATTATGTTGGATTTTGACCTCTACTTGAACTTCTTGAAATCAATCCTTTGGTTTCCCATGTGATATACTCAAATACACCAATATGATGTATTATTGAATGGAAATGACATTATATCATCCCATTTGAATCCTAATGTGTTTTCTCTATTCTTATGTTTCCAAATTTGTGCAAACCAAACATGCCCTTCTTAACAGTACTTTTGTTTTCAAGCAGGTCTTCCGCTGATCGTAGAGCCACCACCCAACGTGTTTGAATGGTGGTGTGCACTTGATGATGCTCTTGGCCATGATCACGAGGTCGATTATGGTGTGTGGTGGTTAGCAAGATCTATAGACTGTTCTAGACTTCTTCTAATCCATACACTGGGCATTGCTGATGAAACGGAATATTCATGTACCGTTTGCCATACTGCTTCTGATCGTCGTGTTCATCGTGGTCGCACTGTTGACAACTATGTTTTTGGGTTTGGTTGCATGGTGTTCACGGAGGACACTAGTAAGTTAAATGAAGGTATTCCATGGGAAAAGATTGATGATCTTGGAGCATATTCTATTTTCCTTGGAGTGAACTATCTTATTATGCTGCCATTAGGCGGTGCAGATGTTGTCCCAGAATGTCTGACGAGAAGAAATTGTGTGTACACCTTGCCGAATGAAGCATGGCTTCGCAATTCGCAGCTGCCTGAAATATGTCGATTCAGTCTGAATGGTCAAGATTGCACCGTTGGTTTCCAAACCAACGCCTTGGAGAAAAAATGCAAAACAAAAAAAAAGATAGGTACATGGTAAAGACACCGCTTTGGTTCATCCCAAACTTCGCCAACACCCCGGATTGGAACAAGTGTGATGTTTAATTACGAAATAGGGCCCGCAGCCATACCTACTGATAGTATGTAATTTCATAGATAAGGAACGAGGCACTTGTGGTCCACTAATTACAATTATTTTGTAAAGAGGTGGTCTAAAAGTATACCCCTCTCTTCATTGATGCATTTGTGGTCTACATGGTGGTACTCTTATATATGGGTGTGGCTCCTCAACACATAATGTGGGGTATTATTGTGTTAAAGTTGAAGGCTTGATCAATTATAGGTTCACTTCTCTAGTTACATTACTAGGTACTCCGGTTGGCTATGTTGTGATGAACACATGGTGTTCTGTTGTTTGGTGAAGACAAAACTAGAACTATGGTATGCTTATGTGTAAGACCAAGCGACGAATTAGCTTGAGATGTTACAATTCACATTTGAACTATTTTTGATATGGAAATTTGAACTATATATGGTATTGTATATGATTATGTATATCAACAAGCGACAAAAGGGTTGATGCTCCTATTCCTTATCGGTGGGAGGACTATGTGTGCGGTGACCAGAGCCAAATTAGAAGGCCATAGCTATGTCGATTGGTCCTTGAAGCTGGAGGGGCTAGGATTTCAGATGAGCAGAGTGGGAGAAGTTGTTGCTGAGGGAACAAAAGTCCTTAAAATAATAATATTGGTATATACAAGGTATATACTTGTACTACTATAGTAGTACTATAATAAGTATATCGGGTTCATCAAAAAGAAAATTATCTCGGGCTCACAACCACGTGGGGTCAAGGTGAGGGAAAGTTGGTCAATACCTCAGAATCTGTTACCACTATATCCCCGCCCCAAGTTCCAACGAGCGATTAACCTTGCGGTTATTTTTTAAGGGAAATAGCGGTTCCTATCCCCCGGACACGTGCTCCGCATCTCCACCTCCTAGTATCGTAGTACTACTGCATCTTCTCCAAAAAAAACCTTATGTCTCTCTCTCCCGTTCACCCCTCTCCCTTGCATTAGATTACCAACTCCAAAGAAGCAGAAGTGTAAGGTTGAGGAGATTCTTGATTGCTACCACCAGTCCATGCGGTGCGGCAACCTCCATTACCCACTGGTGGAGAACATAGCCGAGCGGGCGGATATCCTCAGCACTGGTCGCCTCGCTCGAGGCATGATCGGCATGCGGCATGCCATCCGCAGAACGCATAAGGTTATGTTCGGTGTACCTAGCCTGCTCCACTGCGACCCCGAGACATGGCTAGACGACCGCGACAATACTGTAAGAGTATTTATTTATTTACCCATCTCGTTTCAGCTTGTGTTTTTTCAATAAACTTGTATTACTGTCAAACATCATGCATGTATTTAGACTCAACATCATCACCTAATTTGGGAGTACTGTAAGGTTTGCTTCCTTCACTATGCACGTGTACTCTTCGGAATTGCTTTATCTATCCATTACATGTGCTTCAGTTCTACGCAATCCGCTCTTCATTCTGTCGAATACCTTGCATGCATAGACAATTTTGAAACAAATCCTATTTGGAGAGCATTAACGTGTTGCTGATGCCATTAGACAAGCCAACAGTTCCAGCATTTATCCATACCAAGGATGAACTAGATGGACATGGACCCATGCACTGGGTGGGCTATAACGGCGACTAGGTGGCATTTGTCCAGCAGGACGGACACTTGACTATCCACAACATATACAGATCAGATACTATTATACCTCTTCCATCTCTGGAAGATGCAGGAATTTCTTTGGGACCTACTCGTGAATGGTGGCATGGCAGCCCACCATTCCTCTTCAAATACAAAATAGATGAAAGTTTGGAACTGCTCAAAGTACGGATCGTCAAGACTCCGTACAAAGATGATCTAGCAGGTTCATGGCATTACGAGGTAATCATTGTATTTCACGACTTGATCGCTATCCTACAAGCGCCCCTAGACAAGGAGTGGAATATCCTGAGAAACCCCGAATTCTTTGAAAGAACTAGCCATGTCGATGCCATGGGCATTCCTAGATATGGTACAAGTTCACACCTGCATCGTGTATACGCAGTTACATATCCGTATGGAGATGTTCTGGTTTGGGAACCATATACCTCGGGTGAGTCTTTGTTTTATGTCTTAACCAGTAAATGCATGCTGCACATGTTGGACCAATTACGATTTGTAATACTGATGTACAAAAGTTGCGTTCTAAATGTTATTCAAACTTTCAATACAACTAATAATTTGGTTATACCATCAAAATAAGTGTGAGCATACAGTTTAGAAACATGAACAAAAAATTGGAACCTTTCTTAATCACTATCAAGTGGAACGTGTGATATCGGTGTGAGCCTGCTCTGTTTTTCTACATAATGGAAACATGACGGTTCTAGAAACACGTGGACACTGGTGTGGTATTTTTTTCACGCCAATACCTCTAGTCCCAACCGTTAGATTTTGGACACCAACACTTGGAATTGTTGCTACATGTCTTATTCAAAACTGGTGCATTATAGTAGTAGAAGATAGAAGAAGCAGAAGCGGCTGCAATTTTGTTGATCTTTGTGCATTGCAAGGACACATGCAGCCCCGCGTCTCATTGACGCCCCTATCATTGAAGATGAAGAAGCAGAAGCGGCTGCAATTTTGACTCAAATCGAGGGAGATGATGTCATGGAATATGAGGAAGCAAATGTGGCTCAAGGCGATGGAGGTGCCGATGAAGATGATGATGCTGATGAAGAAGAATTAGAAGGAATTAGAAGAAGAATAATTAGATGATGAAGAATTATATGATGATGGTGATAATGATAATGATGAAGATGAAGATGTATTTCTTGGATTTTCTGACCAACGCACTTGGTTCCTGGCACCAATGAGAACAGAGACCATTACTGGTGAATCTGATCTCGCGTGGATTCAGGTTAAGGGTTATCGGCCCATCCTCGGTCCTCCAATATTACACATGGGTAACAAGCTAAGGTCTTATCCTTTGGTATGGTGCTACGTTTTCTTGAGATCTTCCCATACCTTGGACCCTGTAGAAGAGGCAAGGTGGGAAAGATTGAACAATTTGAAGGGGCATTCTTTATTTCTTGGACTCAACCACCCAATTTTCATCCTACCCCGCCAATCGACGCAGAGGCTGTAGAACTAGTTTTCCAATTGTTCAAACCTGACTGTATCTTTGCTACCCACAGTCGCGCCCGTAGTACATGGATACATCCAATGCCAAATTGGTCCAGAATGCACGTCAATGGAGGTCCTACCATAGGCTCAAGATTGTAGTACAAAAAAGAGAAGATTGAACATAAAGCCGAAGCACCCATATGGTTCGTCCCAACACTTCCACCTGTTTTTCCTTGAGAAATAAGAGACGGATGGTGACCTTATTTTATAGAGAAACCATAGTGTTCGTGAACTTAACCTCATGAACACTCGCTGTTCGGTTTTTGGTGAAATCAAAATTTAGCAGAGATGAAGATCTTTGTTTGAATCCCGTGCTAAACATATTTTTCACAAATTAGCTACCTGTATTGCGATGAATACATGCTGGTCTGTTGTTTGGTGAAGTAGCAGACATGAAGATCTTTGTCTTGAATACCACAATGGACATCTTTTTTTTCAAAAATTAGCTAATCTCGCGCTACTAGGCGCAAATGCCTTCAGTAAAAGAACGGATGGTGACCTTATTTTATAGAGAAACCATAGTGTCCGTGAACTTAACATCATGAACACATGCTGTTCGGTTTTTGGTGAAATCAAAATTTATCAGAGATGAAGATCTTTGTTTGAATCCCGTGTTGAACACATTTTTCCTAAATTAGCTACCCGTATTGTGATGAATACATGCTGGTTTGTTTTTTGGTGGAGTAGCAGACATGAAGATCTTTGTTTTGAATACCACGCTGGACATCTTTTTTTCAAAAATTAGGTAAGCTCGCGCTATTAGGCGCAAATGCCTTCAATAACGATCAGGGTTCCAACGCTGCCCCATCTACCACATATTTTTTTGGTAAGGGTAACCCTATGTACCACCTTACCAATAGAAGAAAAAAATATTGTACAACATTCCCCGCTTAGGCTTAATTTTCCACTTTTGGGTTGCGTTCAGCAATCTACATGGTAATTTACATGAGCCTACTAGCTCGGGAGATAACGGCCAAATAGTTGCATCCTCATCATTAAAAAGCGGCCAGAGATCGAAAGAACAAGTCAAGCCGCCAAAAATCAGGGGTAAAAAATAATCCAAGAAAGGAACCACTTACTCTACATAGAGGATGACATGTGGGACCCATTTTGCAGCAGCGTCCTCAACTTTGACAAGGCGGCAGGCGATCGAAAAAAACGGCAAAGTAGCCAGAAATCAGGGGTCAAATATAAATTCGAGAAAGGAAACGTTTATTCAACAGTGAGGCTGACATGTGGGACCTATCTTGCAGCCGCGGCCTCAACATTTATAATTTAGAGAGGATGACATGTGGGACCCACGAGCTAGCATCATTCTCGACATTTCTCAAAGGGGGCAGGAGCTCAAAAGAAAAAGACAAGTAGCTCGAAATCAGGTGTCAAAAAAATCCAAGAAAGGATAGGTTTATCGCACATAGAGGCTGACATATTGGACCCAGTTTGCAGTAGCGTCATCAACATTTCAAAGGCGGCTGGAGCTCGAAAGAAAAAAAGGCAAATAGCCAGAAATTAGGGGTGAAAAATAAATCCAACAAAGAAAACTTTTATAGTACATAGAGGCTGACATGTGGGACCCATGAGCCAGCAGCGTCCTCAATGTTTCAAAGGCGACAGGGGAAAAGGCAAATAGCCAGAAATTTGGGGTCAAAAATGAATGCAACAAAGGAAACTTTTATTGTTCATAGAGGCTGACATGTTGGACCCATGAGCCAGCATCGCCCTCAACGTTTCAAAGGCGTCGGGGGATCAAAAGAAAGAACCAAGTAGCCATTAATTAGGTGTCAAAAATAAATCCAAGAAATTAAATGTTTTATTTTTCATAGAGGCTGACATATGGGACCCATGAGCCAGTAGCATCCTCAACGTTTTAAAGGAGGATCGGGATCGAAAAAAGCGAAGTAGCCATTAATTACGGGTCAAAAATAAATCCAAGAAAAGAAAGGTTTATTGTTCATAGAGGCTAACATGTGGGACCTATGCGCCAGCAGCGTCCTCATCGTTTCAAAGGCGGCCGGGGATCCAAAGAAAAAGGCAAAAAGCTAGAGATCAGGGGGTCAAAAATCCAAGAAAAGAAATATTATTGTTCATAGAGGCTGACATGTGGGACCCATGAACCAGCAGCGTCCTCAATTTGAAAGGCGGCACAGGATCGAAAGAAAAAGGCAAGTGACCAAAATCAAGGGGTAAAAAATCCAAGAAAATAAATTTTATTGTACATAGAGGATGACATGCGGGTCCCATGAGCTAGCACCTTACTCGACGTTTCAGAGGCGACATGAGATCAAAAGAAAAAGGAAAGTGACCAAATATCAGCAGCAAAAAATAATCCAAGAAAAGAAACTTTCATTGTACATAGAGGATGACAGATGGGTCCCATGTAGCAACAGCGGTCTGAACGTTTCAAAGGTGGCATGAGATCGAAAGAAAACAAGGCAAGTGACCAAATATCAGGAGCCAAAAATAATCCAAGAAAAGAAACTTTTATTGTACATAGAGGATGACATGCGGGTCTCATGAGCCAGCAACTTACTCAACGTTTGAGAGGCGGCATGAGATTGAAATAAAAAGGCAAGTGACCAAATATCAGGAGAAAAAATAATCCAAGAAAATAAACTTTATTGTACATAGAGTATGACATGCGGGTCCCATTTTGCAGCAGCGGTCTCAACATTTCCAAGGGGGCACGAGATCGAAAGAAAAAGGAAGTGACAAAATATCAGGAGCAAAAAATAACTCCAAGAAAAGAAACATTACTGTACATAGAGGATGACATGCGGGTCCCATTTTGCAGCAGTGGTCTCAACATTTCCAAGGCGGCACGAGATCAAAAGAAAAAGGAAGTAACCAGAAATTAGGGGTAAAAAATAACTCCAAGAAAGGAAACTTTTATTCAACATAGAGGATGACTTGCGGGACCCATGAGCCAGCACCTTCCGCAACGTTTCCGACACGGCATTAGATCGAAATAAAAAAGGCAACCGACTAAAGATCAGATGCCAAAAATAATCCAAGAAAAACTTTTACTATACATAGAGGATGACATGCGGGTCCCATTTTGCAGCAGCGGTCTCAACGTTTCAAAGTCGGAATGAGATCGAAAGAAAAAGGCAAGTGACAAATATCAGGAGCCAAAAATTATCTAAGAAAATAAACTTTTATTGTTCATAGAGGATGACATGCTGGACCCATGAGGCAGCGGCATCCTCAACGCTTCCAAGGCAGCAGGGGATCGAAAGAAAAAGGAAATAGCCAAAAATCAGAGGGTGAAAAATAATCCAAGAAAAGAAACTTTTATTGTACATAGAGGACGACATGTGGGTCCCATTTTGCAGCAGCGGTCTCAACGTTTCCTAGGCGGCACAAGACCAAAAGAAAAAGAAAGTAGCCAGAAATCAGGGGGTCAAAAAAATCCAAGAAAAGAAAGATTTAATAATTTATATGTTTGCACTATCTGGGCCATCTGCCCATCTGGGCCTTCGAACTATCCCTGTTGGACGCCTTTTGACTCGTACAAATTCAGCCCACTCCAAAATAGGAAAGTCCTATGCTTCACAAAAACAAAAAACAAGGAGATTCAACATATCAGTTTGTTTATGTAAAAATAAAGATTTAATTTATCTGTTTGCAATAGCTCAGAGCAAAATACACTTTTTATTGTCTGCAAAATAATCAATATATCACATTTTTCTTGTACAGGGAGGTTGACATCGGGGACCCATGAGCCAACAGCGTCATCAACGTTTTAAAGGCGGTAGGGGATCGAAAGAAAAAATAAACAAAAAATTAGGTGGTAAAAAATCCAAGAAAATAAACATTTATCGTTCTGAGAGGATGACATGCGAGACCCATGAGGCAGCAGCATCCTCAACATTTCCAAGGCGGCACGAGATCCAAAAAAGGCAAAATAGCCAGAAATTAGGGGTCAAAATAATTCCAAGAAAGGAAAGGTTTATTGTTCATAGAGGCTGACATGCGGGAATCATGAGCTAGCAGGTTCCTCAACGTTTCAAAGGCGGCATGAGATCGGAAGAAAAAGGCAAGTGACCAAATATCAGGAGCCAAAAATAATCCAAGAAAAGAAACTTTATTGTACATAGAGGATGACATGCGGGTCCCATTTTGCAGGAGCGGTCCCAACGTTTCAAATGCGGCTTGAGATCGAAATAAAAAGAAAGTAGCCAGAAATTAGGGGGTCAAAAAAAACTCCAAGAAAAGAAAGTTGATTGTACATAGAGGATGACATGCGGGTCCCATGAGTCAGCAGCTTACTCAACGTTTTCAAGGCAGCAGGGGATCAAAAGAAAAAGGAAATAGCTAAAAATCAGAGGGTGAAAAAAATCCCAAGAAAAGAAACTTTTATAGTACATAGAGGATGACATGCGGGTCCCATGAGGTAGCAGGTTCCTTAACGTTTCAAAGGCGGCATGAGATCGAAAGAAAAAGGCAAGTGGCCAAAAATAAGGGGGTAAAAAAATCAAAGAAAAGAAAGTTGATTGTACATAGAGGATGACATGCGGGACCCATGAGGCAGCTGATACGTCTCAAACGTATCTATAATTTCTTATGTTCCATGCTACTTTTATGATGATACTCACATGTTTTATACACACTTTATGTCATTATTATGCATTTTCCGGCAATAACCTATTGACGAGATGCCGAAGAGCCAGTTGCTGTTTTCTGCTGTTTTTGGTTTCAGAAATCCTACAAAGGAAATATTCTCGGAATTGGACGAAATCAACGCCCAGGGTCTTATTTTTCCACGAAGCTTCCAGAAGACCGAAGGGGATACGAAGTGGGTCCACGAGGGCCCGTACCCATAGGGCAGCACGGCCAGCATGGGGCCCGCGCAGGCCTATGGTGTGGGGCCCCTGCGCCGCCTCCGACTGCCCTTCCGCCTACTTATAGTCTTCGTCGCGAAAACCCCTGTACCGAGAGCCACGATACGGAAAACCTTCCAGAGACGCCGCCGCCGCCAATCCCATCTCGGGGGATTCAGGAGATCGCCTCCGGCACCCTGCCGGAGAGGGGAATCATCTCCCGGAGGGCTCTTCATCACCATGATCGCCTCCGGATTGATGTGTGAGTAGTTCACCCCTGGACTATGGGTCCATAGCAGTAGCTAGATGGTTGTCTTCTCCTCATTGTGCTATCATGTTAGATCTTGTGAGCTGCCTATCATGATCAAGATCATCTATTTGTAATGCTACATGTTGTGTTTGTTGGGATCCGATGAATATGGAATACTATGTCAAGTTGATTATCAATCTATCATATATGTGTTGTTTATGTTCTTGCATGCTCTCCTTTGCTAGTAGAGGCTCTGGCCAAGTTGATACTTGTAACTCCAAGAGGGAGTATTTATGCTCGATAGTGGGTTCATGCCTCCATTGAATCTGGGACAGGTGACGGAAAGTTCTAAGGTTGTGGATGTGCTTGTTGCCACTAGGGATAAAACATCAATGCTTTGTCTAAGGATATTTGTGTTGATTACATTACGCACCATACTTAATGCAATTGTCCGTTGTTTGCAACTTAATACCGGAAGGGGTTCGGATGATAACCTTAAGGTGGACTTTTTAGGCATAGATGCATGCTGGATAGCGGTCTATGTACTTTGTCGTAATGCCCCGATTAAATCTCATAGTAGTCATCGTGATATGTATGTGCATTGTTATGCCCTCTCTATTTTTCAATTGCCCAACTGTAATTTGTTCACCCAACATGCTATTTATCTTATGGGAGAGATACCACTAGTGAACTGTGGACCCCGGTCCATTCTTTTACATCTGAAATACAATCTACTGCAATACTTGTTCTTTACTGTTCTTCGCAAACAAACATCATCTTCCACACTATACATTTAATCCTTTGTTTACAGCAAGCCGGTGAGATTGACAACCTCACTGTTACGTTGAGGCAAAGTACTTTGATTTTGTTGTGCAGGTTCCACGTTGGCGCTGGAATCTCTGGTGTTGCGCCGCACTACACTCCGTCACCAACAACCTTCATGTGTTCCTTGACTCCTACTGGTTCGATAACCTTGCTTTCTTACTGAGGGAAAACTTGCTGTTGTACGCATCACACCTTCCTCTTGGGGTTGCCAACGGACGTGTGTCTTACACGCCATCAAGCATTTTTTCTGGCGCCGTTGCCGGGGAGATCAAGACACGCTGCAAGGGGAGTCTCCCACATCCAATCTCTTTACTTTGTTTTTGTCTTGCTTTACTTTATTTACTGCTTTGTTTGTTCTCTATATCAAAAATACAAAAAATTAGTTGCTAGATTTACTTTATTTACTGTCTTGTTTGCGTTCTCCATATTAAAAACTTTACTTGGCACAACAATGCAATAAAATAAAGATAAGGAGAGGTTGGATGTGGGAGACTCCCCTTGCAGCGTGTCTTGATCTCCCCGGCAACGGCACCAGGAAACTGTCTTGATGGCGTGTAAGACACACGTTCGTTGGGAGCACCAAGAGGAAGGTGTGATGTGTACAGCGACAAGTTTTCCCTCGCAAGAAACCAAGGTTATCGAACCGAGTAGGAGTCAAGGAACACGTGAAGGTTGTTGGTGGCGGAGTGTAGTGCGGCGCAACACCGAGGATTCCGGCGCCAACGTGGAACTCGCACAACACAATCAAAGTACTTTGCCCCAACGTAACAGTGAGGTTGTCAATCTCATCGGCTTGCTGTAAACAAAGAATTAGATGTATAGTGTGGAAGATGATGTTTGTTTGCGAAGAACAGTAAAGAACAAGTATTGCAGTTGATTGTATTTCAGATGTAAAGAATGGACCGGGGTCCACAGTTCACTAGTGGTGTCTCTCCGATAAGAAATAGCTTGTTGGGTGAACAAATTACATTTGAGCAATTGACAAATAAAGAAGGCATAACAATGCACATACATATATCATGATGAGTACTATGAGATTTAATCAGGGCATTACGACAAAGTACATAGACCGCTATCCAGCATGCATCTATGACTAAAAAGTCCACCTTCAGGTTATCATCCGAACCCCTTCCAGTATTAAGTTGCAAACAACAGACAATTGCATTAAGTATGGTGCGTAAAGTAATCAACACAAATATCCTTAGACAAAGCATTGATGTTTTATCCCTAGTGGCAACAAGCACATCCACAACCTTAGAACTTTCCGTCACCGTCCCGCATTCAATGGAGGCATGAACCCACTATCGAGCATAAATACTCCCTCTTGGAGTCACAAGTATCAACTTGGCCAGAGCCTCTACTAGCAACGGAGAGCATGCAAGAACATAAACAACATATATGATAGATTGATAATCAACTTGACATAGTATTCAATATTCATCGGATCCTTACAAACACAGCATGTAGCATTACAAATAGATGATCTTGATCATGATAGGCGGCTCACAAGATCTAACATGATAGCACAATGAGGAGAAGACAACCATCTAGCTACTGCTATGGACCCATAGTCCAGGGGTGAACTACTCACACATCGATCCGGAGGCGGTCATGGTGATGAAGAGCCCTCCGGGAGATGATTCCCCTCTCCGGCAGGGTGCCGGAGGCGATCTCCTGAATCCCTAATACGTCTCCAACGTATCTATAATTTCTGATGTTCCATGCTTGTTTTATGACAATACCAACATGTTTTGTTCACACTTTATATCATTTTTATGCGTTTTTCGGAACTAACCTATTGACGAGATGCCGAAAGGCCGATTGCTGTTTTCTGCTGTTTTTGGTTCAGAAATCCTAGTAAAGAAATATTTTCGGAATCGGACGAAATCAAGACCGAAGGCCTTATAATTCCCGGAAGCTTCCGGAGCACCGGAGAAAAGTCAGAGGGGTGCCAGGGGGGGCCCACACCACAGGGCGGCGCGGCCCAAGGGGGGGGCGCCCCCCTATGGTGGCGTCACCCCGTGGCCCCTCCGACTCCGACTCTCGGCCTATATAATCGTCCCTGACCTAAAAACATCGACAGAAAAGACGAAAAAGACACGGTACGAGAAACCTTCCAGAGCCGCCGCCATCGCGAAGCCAAGATCTGGGGGACAGGAGTCTCTGTTCCGGCACGCCGCCGGGACGGGGAAGTGCCCCCGGAAGGCTTCTCCATCAACACCACCGCCATCTTCATCAACGCTGCTGTCTCCCATGAGGAGGGAGTAGTTCTCCATCGAGGCTCGGGGCTGTACCGGTAGCTATGTGGTTAATCTCTCTCCTATGTACTTCAATACAATGATCTCATGAGCTGCTTTACATGATTGAGATCCATATGATGAGTTTTGTATCGCTACTAGTTGTGTGCTACTCATGTGATGTTATTAAAGTAGTCTATTCCTCCCGCATGGTGTAAAGGTGACTAGTGTGTGCACCGTGTGGTTCTTGTCGTAGGCTATGATCATGATCTCTTGTAGATTGTGGAGTTAATTATCATTATGATAGTATTGATGTGATCTATTCCTCCTTCATAGTGTAATGTGGACAAGTGTGTGCGCTATGTTAGTTCTTGGTTTATTTTGCAATGATCTATTATGCTCTAAGGTTATTTAAATATGAACATCGAATGTTGTGGAGCTTGTTAACTCCGGCATTGAGGTGCTCTTGTAGCCCTACACAACGACTTGTGTTTGTCATCCAACAAAAGAGTGTATGTAGCACATATGAGAAAGAGTTATTTATTATGCGATCAATGTTGAGAGTGTCCACTAGTGAAAGTGTAATCCCTAGGCCTTGTTCCTAAATATCGCTATCGCTGCTTGTTTATTGTTTTATCGCGTTACTACTACTTGCGTTACTACTGCTTGTTTACTCGTCCCGGGCAAAGCACTTTTCCGGTGTCGTTGCCACTCGCTCATACTTATTTATACCACCTGTATTTCACTATCTCTTCGCCGAACTAGTGCACCTATTAGGTGTGTTGGGGACACAAGAGACTTCTTGCTTTGTGGTTGCGGGGTTGCATGAGAGGGATATCTTTGACCTCTTCCTCCCCGAGTACGATAAACCTTGGGTGATCCACTTAAGGGAAACTTGCTCGTTGTTCTACGAACCTCTCGCTCTTGGAGGCCCAACACTGTCTACAAGAATAGAAGCTCCCGTAGACATCAAGCTATTTTCTGGCGCCGTTGTCGGGGAGGAAAGGTAAAAGGTACTCACACTCCGGATCTCGGCTACTAAGCTATTTTCGCTGTTGTAAGTACTCGAAGCTATTTCCTTTAGATCCTGCAATTGCATCTTTTTGTTTCTTGTTTACACTAGTTTGGCATAATGGACGGCAATGAGCTTCTTATTCTATTTCCTGATTTAAGACATGGATGGTTTGATCCGAAAATTAAAAAACCCATGGAACATATTAGCATGAATACTTTGAACACCATTGTTGCTAATGATATGGAAAATTCTAAGCTTGGGGAAGCTGGCTTTGATGAGCATGATATTTTTAGTCCCCCAAGCATTGAGGAGAAAATTTACTTTGATGATACTTTGCCTCCTATTTATGATGATTATAATGATAGTGGTCTTTTGGTGCCACCTACTATGGAGGATAAATTTGATTATGATTACAATATGCCTCCTATATTTGATGATGAGAATAATAATGATAGCTACTTTGTTGAATTTGCTCCCACTACAACTAGTAAAATTGATTATGCTTATGTGGAGAGTAATAATTTTATGCATGAGCCTCATGATAAGAATGCTTTATGTGATAGTTATATTGTTGAGTTTGCTCATGTTGCTACTGAAAGTTATTATGAGAGAGGAAAATATGGTTGTAGAAATTTTCATGTTACTAAAATGCCTCTCTATGTGCTGAAATTTTTGAAGCTACACTTGTTCTATCTTCCTATGCTATTTACTTTGCTCCTCATGAACTTGTTTATTTACAAGATTCCTTTTCATAGGAAGCATGTTAGGCTTAAATGTGTTTTGAATTTGCCTCTTGATGCTCTCTTTTGCTTCAAATACTATCTCTTGCGAGTGCATCATTAAAACTGCTGAGCCCATCTTAATGGCTATAAAGAAAGAACTTCTTGGGAGATAACCCATGTGTTATTTTGCTACAGTACTTTGTTTTATATTTGTGTTTTGGAAATTGTTTACTACTGTAGCAACCTCTCCTTATCTTAATTTTTTGTTTTGTTGTGCCAAGTAAAGTCGTTGATAGAAAGGTTGATACTAGATTTGGATTACTGCGCAGAAACAGATTTCTTTGCTGTCACGAATCTGGGTCTAATTCTCTGTAGGTAACTCAGAAAATTAAGCCAATTTACGTGAGTGATCCTCAGATATGTACGCAACTTTCATTAAATTTGAGAATTTTCATTTGAGCAAGTCTGGTGCCCTTTTAAAATTCGTCTTTACGGAGTGTTCTGTTTTGACAGATTCTGCCTTTTATTTCACATTGCCTCTTTTGCTATGTTGGATGAATTTCTTTGTTCCATTAATGTCCAGTAGCTTTATGCAATGTCCAGAAGTGTTAAGAATGATTGTGTCACCTCTGAACATGTTAATTTTTATTGTGCACTAACCCTCTAATGAGTTGTTTCGAGTTTGGTGTGGAGGAAGTTTTCAAGGGTCAAGAGAGGAGGATGATATAGTATGATCAAGAAGAGTGAAGAGTCTAAGCTTGGGGATGCCCAGGTGGTTCATCCCTGCAAATTCTAAGAAGACTCAAGCGTCTAAGCTTGGGGATGCCCAAGGCATCCCCTTCTTCATCGACAACATTATCAGGTTCCTTCTCTTGAAACTATATTTTTATTCGGCCACATCTTATGTACTTTACTTGGAGCGTCTGTGTGCTTTTGTTTTTGTTTTTGTTTGAATAAATGCTTGTGTGGGAGAGAGACACGCTCCGCTGGTTCATATGAACACATGTGTTCTTAGCTTTTATTGTTCATGGCGAAGGTTGAAACTGCTTCGTTCATTGTTATATGGTTGGAAACGGAAAATGCTACATGTAGTAATTGGTATGATGTCTTGAATAATTTGATACTTGGCAATTGTTGTGCTCATGTTTAAGCTCTTGCATCATATACTTTGCACCCATTAATGAAGAAATACATAGAGCATGCTAAAATTTGGTTTGCATATTTGGTCTCTCTAAAGTCTAGATAATTTCTAGTATTGAGTTTTGAACAACAAGGAAGACGGTGTAGAGTCTTATAATGTTTACAATATGTCTTTTATGTGAGTTTTGTTGCACCGTTCATCCTTGTGTTTGTTTCAAATAACCTTGCTAGCCTAAACCTTGTATCGAGAGGGAATACTTCTCATGCATCCAAAATCCTTGAGCCAACCACTATGCCATTTGTGTCCACCATACCTACCTACTACATGGTATTTCTCCGCCATTCCAAAGTAAATTGCTTGAGTGCTACCTTTAAAATTTCCATTCTTCACCTTTGCAATATATAGCTCATGGGACAAATAGCTTAAAAACTATTGTGGTATTGAATATGTACTTATGCACTTTATCTCTTATTAAGTTGCTTGTTGTTCGATAACCATGTTTCTGGGGACGTCATCAACTACTCTTTGTTGAATATCATGTGAGTTGCTATGCATGTCTGTCTTGTCTGAAGTAAGAGAGATCTACCACCTTAACGGTTGGAGCATGCATATTGTTAGAGAAGAACATTGGGCCGCTAACTAAAGCCATGAATCATGCTGGAAGTTTCAGTTTGGACATATATCCTCAATCTCATATGAGAATAATAATTGTTGCCACATGCTTATGCATTTAAGAGGAGTCCATTATCTATTGTCCATGTTGTCCCGGTGTGGATGTCTAAGTTGAGAATAATCAAAAGCGAGAAATCCAAAATGCGAGCTTTCTCCTTAGACCTTTGTACAGGCGGCATGGAGGTACCCCATTGTGACACTTGGTTAAAACATGTGTATTGCGATGATCCGGTAGTCCAAGCTAATTAGGACAAGGTGCGGGCAATATTAGTATACTATGCATGAGGCTTGCAACTTGTAAGATATAATTTACATAACTCATATGCTTTATTACTACCGTTGACAAAATTGTTTCATGTTTTCAAAATAAAAGCTCTAGCACAAATATAGCAATCGATGCTTTCCTCTGCGAAGGACCTTTCTTTTACTTTTATTGTTGAGTCAGTTTACCCATTTCTCTCTATCTTAGAAGCAAACACTTGTGATTAACTGTGCATTGATTCTTACATACTTTCATATTATACTTGTGATATTGCTTTGCATTGACAACTATCCATGAGATATACATGTTACAAGTTGAAAGCAACTGCTGAAACTTAATCTTCCATTGTGTTGCTTCATTGTCTTTACTTTGAATTTATTGCTTTATGAGTAACTCTTATGCAAGACTTATTGATGCTTGTCTTGAAAGTACTATTCATGAAAAGTCTTGCTATATGATTCAATTGTTTACTCATTGCATTAACATTGTTTTGAATCGCTGCATTCATCTCATACGCTTTGCAATAGTATGATTAAGATTATGTTGGTAGCATGTCACCTCAGAAATTATCTTTTATCGTTTACCTACTCGAGGACGAGTAGGAACTAAGCTTGGGGATGCTGATACGTCTCCAACGTATCTATAATTTCTGATGTTCCATGCTTGTTTTATGACAATACCAACATGTTTTGTTCACACTTTATATCATTTTTATGCGTTTTCTAACCTATTGACGAGATGCCGAAAGGCCAGTTGCTGTTTTCTGCTGTTTTTGGTTTCAGAAATCCTAGTAAAGAAATATTTTCGGAATCGGACGAAATCAAGACCGAAGGCCTTATAATTTCCGGAAGCTTCCGGAGCACCGGAGAAAAGTCAGAGGGGTGCCAGGGGGGCCCCACACCACAGGGCGGCACGGCCCAAGGGGGGGGGGCGCCCCCCTATGGTGGCGTCACCCCGTGGCCCCTCCGACTCCGACTCTCGGCCTATATAATCGTCCCTGACCTAAAAACATCGACAGAAAAGACGAAAAAGCCACGGTACGAGAAACCTTCCAGAGCCGCCGCCATCGCGAAGCCAAGATCTGGGGGACAGGAGTCTCTGTTCCGGCACGCCGCCGGGATGGGGAAGTGCCCCCGGAAGGCTTCTCCATCAACACCACCGCCATCTTCATCAACGCTGCTGTCTCCCATGACGAGGGAGTAGTTCTCCATCGAGGCTCGGGGCTGTACCGGTAGCTATGTGGTTAATCTCTCTCCTATGTACTTCAATACAATAATCTCATGAGCTGCTTTACATGATTGAGATCCATATGATGAGTTTTGTATCGCTACTAGTTGTGTGCTACTCATGTGATGTTATTAAAGTAGTCTATTCCTCCCGCATGGTGTAAAGGTGACTAGTGTGTGTACCGTGTGGTTCTTGTCGTAGGCTATGATCATGATCTCTTGTAGATTGTGGAGTTAATTATCATTATGATAGTATTGATGTGATCTATTCCTCCTTCATAGTGTAATGTGGACAGTGTGTGCGCTATGTTAGTTCTTGGTTTATTTTGCAATGATCTATTATGCTCTAAGGTTATTTAAATATGAACATCGAATGTTGTGGAGCTTGTTAACTCCGGCATTGAGGTGCTCTTGTAGCCCTACACAACGACTGGTGTTTGTCATCCAACAAAAGAGTGTATGTAGCACATATGAGAAAGAGTTATTTCTTATGCGATCAATGTTGAGAGTGTCCACTAGTGAAAGTGTAATCCCTAGGCCTTGTTCCTAAATACTGCTATCGCTGCTTGTTTACTGTTTTACTGCGTTACTACTGCTTGTTTACTGTCCTGGGCAAAGCACTTTTCTGGTGCCGTTGCCACTGCTCATACTTATTTATACCACCTGTATTTCACTATCTCTTCGCCGAACTAGTGCACCTATTAGGTGTGTTGGGGACACAAGAGACTTCTTGCTTTGTGGTTGCAGGGTTGCATGAGAGGGATATCTTTGACCTCTTCCTCCCTGAGTTCGATAAACCTTGGGTGATCCACTTAAGGGAAACTTGCTGTTGTTCTACGAACCTCTGCTCTTGGAGGCCCAACACTGTCTACAAGAATAGAAGCTCCCGTAGACATCAATCCCCCGAGATGGGATTGGCGGCGGCGGCGTCTCTGGAAGGTTTTCCGTATCGTGGCTCTCGGTACTGGGGTTTTCGCGTCGATGGCTTTAAGTAGGCGGAAGGGCGGAGTTGGAGGGCTGACGGGGGCCCCACACCATAGGCCGGCGCGGGCCCCATGCTGGCCGCGCTGCCCTATGGGTACGGGCCCTCGTGGCCCCACTTCGTATCCCCTTCGGTCTTCTGGAAGCTTCGTGGAAAAATAAGACCCTGGGCGATGATTTCGTCCAATTCCGAGAATATTTCCTTTGTAGAATTTCTGAAACCAAAAACAGCAGAAAACAGCAACTGGCTCTTCGGCATCTCGTCAATAGGTTAGTGCCGAAAAATGCATAATAATGACATAAAATGTGTATAAAACATGTGAGTATCATCATAAAAGTAGCATGAAACACAAGAAATTATAGATACGTTTGAGACGTATCATGCACTAACCCTCTAATGAGTTTGTTTTGAGTTTGGTGTGGAGGAAGTTTTCAAGGGTCAAGAGAGGAGGATGATACAATATGATCAAGAAGAGTGAAAAGTCTAAGCTTGGGGATGCCCCCGTGGTTCATCCCTGAATATTTTAAGAAGACTCAAGCATCTAAGCTTGGGGATGCCCAAGGCATCCCTTTTTCATCGACAACTTATCAGGTCACCTCTAGTGAAACTATATTATTATTCTGTCACATCTTATGTGCTTTACTTGGAGCGTCTGTTTGTTTTTGTTTTTGTTTTGTTTGAATAAAATCAGATCCTAGCATTCCTTGTGTGGGAGAGAGACACGCTCCGCTGTTGCTTATGAACACATGTGTTCTTAGCTTTACTTTTAATGTTCATGGCAAATGTTGAAACTGCTTCGTTCATTGTTATATGGTTGGAAACAGAAAATACTTCATGTGGTAATTGGTATAACTAGCGTGGTGGCCCTCGCAAATGCGAGGGCATCATTCTTCCACGTGTTCAAATGTTGAAATAAAAGTAATACCTTTGAGGATATCACAGGTATATATACGTGTTGTTCGTGTGATATTAGATCAGCAAATAGTATTAAATTTTTGCATGATGTCGGACCAGTATGTAAGGTTAATTACTCCTTCTGTTCGTATGGTTAGGGCACCTTTTTTTTCTTCCGTGAAGGCACATCTAGCTAGCTGGAATACTCTTTTATTTCCAAATTTTGCTCAGCTACCGGTTTCTTCTTCTTCTTCTACCAAAGGGCTTGGAAAGCTGGAGATCGTTTTTTAATTTCAAATAGCTACCTCGTATACATTTTATTTCTGAATAGACTCTATTGTCTTTTTTGTAGATTAAGTTTACTCAGTTGTTGTAGCCGAGAGCGGTAAGTTAATCGCTCGATCCTCTAACCCCGAACGATAGGAGATTTTCCTCCTGATCGGCAGGGTGCCAAAGAAGGAATCGATGTAGGCCATAATGGTAAGTACTAATCCATATAAGCGAAGACAATAAATATAATTCGATGCTTTCGAGCATGATTACAAATTTACATTTGGTTACTTCTTTATTTTCAAACGGACTCAGCAACACTTATTTTCTATGAACGGACTTAGCTAGCTCGCAGCCTTTTCTATTCAGACGGACTCGTTTAGCTAGCTCGTGTACATTTTATTTTTGAATGGAGTCGATGGGTACCTTTTATTTTAATGTATTTTTTCTTGCTATTAAATTTCACAAATGTTACTCCGTCGTTGTAGACAAAAGCGTTAAGCATTAATCCCTCAAACCTCTATTCAGGACCGCTAGGAAAATTTTATCCGGACCGGCAGGGTGCCAGGAATTAATCAGTGTAGTTGATGGGGGTAAGTTTTCATTCATATAGGGGACAACGATCAATACTAATGCTGGGTAGCATGACCAAAATTGGCTTTGCTACGTGCTGATTTTTGTTTCCAAAGAAGAAAAGAAACATACCAGTTTGCATCTTGTATGGAGAAAGAAAGTCGAATTAGTATTCGTTTGATACGCCGGATTCTATGCGAAATTTGATTAGCAGCAAAATAAGTCCGTTGGTTTTGGTACTTGCAGATGTATTTTCTGTAAAAGATTATCTCAATCTGCCATTTTTACGGGATAATAATTCCCTGCAGAAAAGTATGGACACGGAGAAAATTACATACTCTTGTGATATAACAAAAATACTTTTTTTCCTAATGTAAATTATTTTTCCTGAACGGAATCAATTAGCAAGGTAGCCTGATTTTTTTTATGAATGGAGCTAGCTAGCTAAAGTACGTTTCTTTTAATCTGGATGGAGAGTAAAGTGCCTTTTTTTTCTGAATAGAGTCCACTATCTGCACGGGATGCTCCGGAAAAAAACAAAACCACAAACGCATATTCTCTATGTGTCAAATGAAACTACGATGTTACCTAATTAATAATATTTTTTTAAATCCTATCCACATATTTTATATCTAACTGTTAAAATAATTTAGATGATGTGGTTTAACGTGGTGGTTTTATTAAACATCCGTATTTTGCTTTTAGTATATAATAGATAGATGTCTTGAATAATTTGATACTTGGCAATTGTTGTGCTCACATAGATCATGTTTAAGCTCTTGCATCATGTACTTTGTACCTATTAATGAAGAACTACATAGAGCTTGTTAAAATTTGGTTTGCATGATTGGTCTCTCTAGAGTCTAGATATTTGCTGGTTAAGGTGTTTGAACAACAAGGAGACAGCGTAGAGTCTTATAATGCTTGCAATATGTTCTTATGTAAGTTTTGCTGTACCGGTTATACTTGAGTTTGCTTCAAACAACCTTGCTAGCCTAAGCCTTGTATTGAGAGGGATTTCTTCTCGTGCATCCAAATCCTTGAGCCAAAAACTACGCCATTTGTGTCCACCATACCTACCTACTACATGGTATTTCTCTGCCATTCCAAAGTAAATTACTTGAGTGCTACCTTTAAAATTCTATTCTTTGTCTTTGCAATATATAGCTCATGGGAAAATAGCCGTAAAAACTATTGTGGTAAAGAATATGTAGCTTATGTATCTTATTTCTTATAAGTTGCTTGTTGAGCGGTAACCATGTTTCTGGGGACGCCACCAACTATTACACCTTTGTTGAATATCATGTGAGTTGCTATGCATGTTCATCTTGTCTGAAGTAAGGGTGATTTATCATGATCAAATGGTTTGAGTATGCATATTGTTAGAGAAGAACATTGGGCCGCTAACTAAAGCCATGAATCATGGTGGAAGTTTCAGTTTGGACAATTAATCCTCAATCTCTTATGAGAATATTATATGTTGTTGAATGCTTATGCATTAAAGAGGAGTCCATTATCTGTTGTCTATGTTGTCCCGGTATGGATGTCTAAGTTGAGAATAATCAAAAACGAGAAATCAAATGCGATCTTTCTCCTTAGACCTTTGTACAGTGCGGCATAGAGGTACCCCTTTGTGACACTTGGTTGAAACATATGTTATGCAATGATAATCCATGTAAATCCAAGCTAATTAGGACAAGGTGCGAGCACTATTGGTAATCTATGCATGAGGTTTGCAACTTATAGGATGTCTTATACATAACACATATGATTTATTACTACCGTTGACAAAATTGTTTCTATGTTTTCAAAATGAAAAGCTCTAGCACAAAAATAGTAATCCATGCTTCCTCTCGCGAAGGGCCTTTCTTCTACTTTATTGTTGAGTCAGTTTACCTACTTCTTTCTATCTTAGAAGCAAACACTTGTGTGAACTGTGTGCATTGATTCTTACATGTTTACCTATTGCACTTGTTATATTACTTTGTGTTGACAATTATCCATGAGATAAACATGTTGAAGTTGAAAGCAACTCGCTGAAACTTATATCTTCCTTTGTGTTGCTTCAAAACTCTCTACTAAGAATTTATTGCTTTATGAGTTAACTCTTATGCAAGTCTTATTGATGCTTGTCTTGAAAGTACTATTCATGAAAAGTCTTTGCTATATGATTCAGTTGTTTATTCATTGTCTTTACCATTGCTTCGAATCGCTGCATTCATCTCAAATGCTTTACAATAGTATTGATCAAGATTATGATAGCATGTCACTTCAGAAATTATCCTTGTTATCGTTTACCTACTCGAGGGCGAGTAGGAACTAAGCTTGGCGATGCTTGTTACGTCTCAAACGTATCTATAATTTCGTATGTTCCATGCTACTTTTATGATGATACTCACATGTTTTATACACACTTTATGTCATTATTACGCATTTTCCGGCACTAACCTATTGACGAGATGCCGAAGAGCCAGTTGCTGTTTTCTGCTGTTTTTGGTTTCAGAAATCCTACAAAGGAAATATTCTCGGAATTGGACGAAATCTACGCCCAGGGTCTTATATTTCCACGAAGCTTCCAAAAGACCGAAGGGGATACGAAGTGGGGCCACGAGGGCCCGTACCCATAGGGCGGCGCGGCCAGCATGGGGCCCGCGCCGGCCTATGGTGTGGGGCCCCTGTGCCGCCTCCGACTCTGCCCTTCCGCCTACTTATAGTCTTTGTCGCGAAAACCCCTGTACCGAGAGCCACGATACGGAAAACCTTCCAGAGACGCCGCCGCCGCCAATCCCATCTCGGGGGATTCAGGAAATCGCCTCCGGCACCCTGCCGGAGAGGGGAATCATCTCCCGGAGGGCTCTTCATCACCATGATCGCCTCCGGATTGATGTGTGAGTAGTTCACCCCTGGACTATGGGTCCATAGCAGTAGCTAGATGGTTGTCTTCTCCTCATTGTTTTATCATGTTAGATCTTGTGAGCTGCCTATCATGATCAAGATCATCTATTTGTAATGCTACATGTTGTGTTTGTTGGGATCCAATGAATATGGAATACTATGTCAAGTTGATTATCAATCTATCATATATGTGTTGTTTATGTTCTTGCATGCTCTCCGTTGCTAGTAGAGGCTCTGGCCAAGTTGATACTTGTAACTCCAAGAGCGAGTATTTATGCTCGATAGTGGGTTCATGCCTCCATTGAATCTGGGACAGTGACAGAGTTCTAAGGTTGTGGATGTGCTGTTGCCACTAGGGATAAAACATCGATGCTTTGTCTAAGGATATTTGTGTTGATTACATTACGCACCATACTTAATTCAATTGTCTGTTGTTTGCAACTTAATACTGGAAGTGGTTCGGATGATAACCTCGAAGGTGGACTTTTAGGCATAGATGCATGTTGGATAGCGGTCTATGTACTTTGTCGTAATGCCCCGATTAAATCTCATAGTAGTCATCGTGATATGTATGTGCATTGTTATGCCCTCTCTATTTGTCAATTGCCCAACCGTAATTTGTTCACCCAACATGCTATTTATCTTATGGGAGAGACACCACTAGTGAACTCGTGGACCCCGGTCCATTCTTTTACATCTGAAATACAATTTACCGCAATACTTGTTCTTTACTCGTTCTTCGCAAACAAACATCATCTTCCACACTATACATTTAATCCTTTATTTACAGCAAGCCGGTGAGATTGACAACCTCACTGTTACGTTGGGGCAAAGTACTTTGATTGTGTTGTGCAGGTTCCACGTTGGCGCCGGAATCGTTGGTGTTGCGCCGCACTACACTCCGTCACCAACAACCTTCACGTGTTCCTTGACTCCTACTGGTTCGATAACCTTGGTTTCTTACTGAGGGAAAACTTGCTGCTGTACGCATCACACCTTCCTCTTGGGGTTCCCAACGGACGTGTGTCTTACGCGCCATCAGCAGCATCATCTTCAATGTTTCCAAGGCAGCAGGGGATCGAAAGAAAAAGGAAATAGCCAAAAATCAGAGGGTGAAAAACAATCCAAGAAAAGAAACTTTTATTGTACATAGAGGATGACATGCGGGTCCTATTTTGCAGCAGCTTACTCAATGTTTCAGAGGCGGCATGCGATCGAAAGAAAAAGGCAAGTGACCAAATACCAGGTGCCAAAAATAACTCCAAGAAAATAAACTTTTATTGTACATAGAGGTTGACATGCGGGTCCCATTTTGCAGCAGCGGTCCCAACCTTTCAGATGCGGCTTGAGATCAAAAGAAAAAGAAAGTAGCCAAAAACTAGGGGGTCAAAAAAATCCAAGAAAGAAAGTTGATTGTACATAGAGGATGGCATGCGGGTCCCATGAGTCAGCAGCTTACTCAACGTTTCCAAGGCGGCAGTGGATCAAAAGAAAAAGGAAATAGTGAAAGTTCAGAGATGGTAAACCTAGAGGGGGTGAATAGGTTTGTAAAAAAATTAATTCTTTCTTTGCAATATTAGGCTTTGCGGAATATAAAGGTGAGCCTAATGCAAACTAGGTGAGGCAACCTATATGATGATACTAGTAACTCGAGCACGAAGGCTCTCACAGGAAATTATATCACAAGTAAGGAGTTCGGTTAGAGATAACCGATAGCACGCGGAGACGAGGGTTTATTCCCATGTTCCCTTCCTTTACAAGAAGATATGTCACGTTTGGAGGGGTGGAGGTCCCACAAAGGATTCCCCAACGCCGCGAAGGCTCACCCTATTCTCCGGAGCCTATCCCACGAAGGAATAGCTCACTTACTTATGGTAGACTTTGAGGTAGCCTCCAAACCTTCACAATCTTGTCAGGAGCAAATCCACAGCCCGGCTGCTTCCGGACCTCTTTTGCCCACCTAGGGTTTCCAAGGAACCCTAGAGAGCAAGTATCTTGATGAATACAAGGGGAAACAAGATTTGGCTTGGTAGAACGGTAGATCGGGTCCTCCTCTATCTTTTCCCGGAGGGATTTGAGTTTGGGTGGAGGAGGAGAGAGATCTGAGGCTTTTGGAGTTTCTAACAATGGTGTATGTGAGAGAGAGAGCTCAAGAACAGATTGTAGTGTAGTGCCTAACCCTTCAGAGGTAGGAGAAGGGGTATATATAGTGTCACTTGAAATATGGCCGTTGATGACTTGCCACCTCAGCAACTTCTTCGAGGAACCCGGTCAACCGGGCCTGGGACCGGGCCGGCCGGCGCAGGGACCGGTCAGACCGGGCCAGGGACCGGGCCAGCCGGTCCAAACCAGAGCTAGGGCCGGGCCTTGACCGGGGCAGGGCATTGTCTTGCAGTAATGCCTCCGGATGTCATCAGCGTAGGATTCGGTTGGCGCCGGGGCGCCCGACCCACAACCCGGTCCGACCGTGCTCCTGACCGGATCGGTCCGGTCCAAACCAGGCCACCGACCGGGCCATGACCGGGAGGGCTCTGTGTCTTACAGAACATCCCCCGGTTGGCACCAGTCGAGGGGCCGGTCTGCGCCGGGCACGCTGGTGCCAGGGCCGGTCTGACCGGGACTATGGACGGCCAGGTGCTGGAGAACCCTTCTTGATTGTTGTTGAAGTGGGGGGTCTCCCTTTACCTTCTTGTTCCATTGATACACCATTTATGCCTCTTTGGCTAATATCTGGGATTAACCTCATGGACATGTATTGTGCCAAATACTCTAGCACGGTGTCATTGTTACCAAAATAATGGATAAGGGTAAAATACCCTTACAATCTCCCCCTTTTTGGTATACAATGACAAACCGAGCTAGGGTCACATATAGATATTATGATAAGCTTTAAACCTTGATTCCATATAAGATATTAAGACAGCTCCCCCGTAATGTGTGCACTTTGGAGAAATTGTGTTTTGAATGCAAAGTGCACCATTTGTGGAACATGAGAAGCTCCCCCAATATCTTTAGGAAAGAAGCATGGTATGGACATGTGTATATCAAGATATATAAGCATAAAGCATGATCATCCTAATATAGAGATTAAGCATACAAGTACTTGTCCATACACGAATTATTTAAAGTAGCAAATGGTTCTTGGAAAAACCAAGCAAATAAGCACAAGCCAAATAAGAAGCAAATAAAGTATCAATCATGGCTTGTGCAACCCAAGGGACCCCGTGATCCTAGACTCTACTCTCTTCTCCCCCTTTGGCATCAGAACACCAAAAAGGCGAAGAAAAGAGTAGGGATGCTAACGCTCCCATCAGTAGAACTCTGTCCCAGTGGGTGGAGAGCCATCATCATCATCCTCGTCATCATCACCCTCATCATCCTCATCATCATACTCTTCATTGTCTTCATCATCAGCTTCTCTATATCCAGAAGTATCAGGGTCCTGAGCAGATTTAGGGGAAGACCACCATGAGCATACATGGAGAAATCAAAGTTTTGGAGCATCTCATCATCAATGGGAGGCATCTCCCAAGTAGGTGCAATCAAAGGATCCATCTCAGGTCCAGGAGGAGGAACATGGTGATTCCTTGCAGCCATGAACTCATTTTGGCGCCGCCTGGTCTCCTGGTTCAAGGCAAGACTTTGATGAGCAACATCATTGGTATTCCTGCACATCTGCCACAAGCTGGTCAAGAAGCGAGAAGCACCGCGCTTGGGGCTCCTAGAGTAGCTGGAGCTAGCTGCATGATCATGCCTTTCCTTGGAACGGCGCTCAGAAGACATCATGGCTGGGATTTCTGGTTTAGTGTCCTGAGTAGGAAACTTGAATGGATCCATCTTGACTAGTTGATCTTTCTTGTTGTGGGGAGAAGGCACCACCTTATTGATGAGCTGCTGAAGGTACTGAGCATAGTTTGGAGTCATGCGATCCCAAACAGAACGCCTCAGTTCACAGTAGATGAGGTCACAACCATCAATTGTCCTAATGTTCTCAGGATAGCAATAGTACATCAGGTTAAGGTGGTAGGCACGACATTCACTTGAGTCTCCTGACTTGCTGATGAGATTCTCATGGAATAACTTGGCAAGCACAAGGTAGGAGTAATACATCCCAGAGATAGTGGGAGGACCAGTTGTAGGCTCTGAAGGATAGCAGAAAGCAAAGTCTCCATGAGTGAACTTGTCCTGAGAGTGAATCTTAAATCCACGAGCACAACCACCACCAAATCCCATGGCTTCCCAGAAATAAAGATAGTTGCAAGTGTACTTCTCTTTACCAGTCATCCAGGTCATAGTGCGATCGGGGTCATCATGAAAGAACACAGTGCAATGGAATTGACGGACAAGAATTGTACAATAGAGCCCAGCTCCCTTTTCATCACTGGGCTTCAAGCACACAAGATCATACAACCCCATACCCTTCAAGGTATCAACCACAAAGCGGTACTTGGTGGCTTCATGCATGGAAAGCACTTCCTTGTTGATGGCCTTTGGCATCACAATGACACCATTCTTCATACACTCTCTAGAGTTGTAGAAATCATCCCATATGCTCTTTTGAGTGTTGGTCCAGAATAACCTATCCCCACCAGTGTAGGTTCCTTCCTCGAACCGATACAGATTCGCCTCTCTAACTCTTCTCCAATCAGCAAGGTGTGCTCCGCCCACATTGAATCGGGGCACTCTCTCAATAAGATCATCATCTTCAGCTGCATGCTTGTCTTTCTTTCTCCTGGCAAATGTCTTGCTTCTACCTCCAGCTGAGCTACCTGGACCAATATTCTAAGGTGCTCTAGAAGGCAAGCGAGAGCTAGTACGGCACCCTGGAGGCTGATACGCGTACAACACGCGTCCGTTGGGAACCCCAAGTGGAAGGTGTGATGCGTACAGCAGCAAGTTTCCCTCAGTAAGAAACCAAGGTTTATCGAACCAGTAGGAGTCAAGAAGCACGTTGAAGGTTGATGGCGGCGGGATGTAGTGCGGCGCAACACCTCCGGCGCCAACGTGGAACCCGCACAACACAACCAAAGTACTTTGCCCCAACGAAACAAGTGAGGTTGTCAATCTCACCGGCTTGCTGTAACAAAGGATTAGATGTATAGTGTGGATGATGATTGTTTGCGAGAAAATAGTAGAACAAGTATTGCGATAGATTGTATTTCAGATGTAAAAGAATGGACCGGGGTCCACAGCTCACTAGAGGTGTCTCTCCCATAAGATAAATAGCATGTTGGGTGAACAAATTACAGTCGGGCAATTGACAAATAAAGAGAGCATGACAATGCACATACATGATATGATGAATATTGTGAGATTTAATTGGGCATTACGACAAAGTACATAGACCGCTATCCGAGCATGCATCTATGCCTAAAAAGTCCACCTTCGAGTTATCATCCGAACCTCCGTATTAAGTTGCAAAACAACAGACAATTGCATTAAGTATGGTGCGTAATGTAATCAACAACTACATCCTCGGACATAGCATCAATGTTTTATCCCTAGTGGCAACAAGACATCCACAACCTTAGAACTTTCTGTCACTGTCCCAGATTTAATGGAGGCATGAACCCACTATCGAGCATAAATACTCCCTCTTGGAGTTAAGAGCAAAAACTTGGCCGGAGCCTCTACTAATAACGGAGAGCATGCAAGATCATAAACAACACATAGGTAATAGATTGATAATCAACATAACATAGTATTCTCTATCCGTCGGATCCCGACAAACACAACATATAGAATTACAGATAGATGATCTTGATCATGTTAGGCAACTCACAAGATCCGACAATGAAGCACATGAGGAGAAGACAACCATCTAGCTACTGCTAGGGACCCATAGTCCAGGGGTGAACTACTCACTCATCACTCCGGAGGCGACCATGGCGGTGATGAGTCCTCCGGGAGATGATTCCCCTCTCCGGCAGGGTGCCGGAGGTGATCTCCAGAATCCCCCGAGATGGGATTGGCGGCGGCGGCGGCGTCTCGCATAGGTTTTCCGTATCGTGGCTCTCGGTACTGGGGGTTTCGCGACGAAGGCTTTAAGTAGGCGGAAGGGCAACACGGGGGGCCACACGAGGGCCCCACACGCCAGGGCCGCGCGGCCAAGGGCCAGGCCGCGCCGCCCTGTTGTGTCGACGCCTCGTGGCCCCACTTCCTTTCCCCCTCGGTCTTCTGGAAGCTTCGTGCAAAAATAGGACCCTGGGCGTTGATTTCGTCCAATTCCGAGAATATTTCCTTTGTAGGATTTCTGAAACCAAAAACAGCAGAAAACAACAACCGGCTCTTCGGCATCTCATTAATAGGTTAGTGCCGGAAAATGCATAAATACGACATATAATGTGTATAAAACATGTAGATATCATCAATAATGTGGCATGGAACATAAGAAATTATCGATACGTCGGAGATGTATCAGCATCCCTAAGCTTAGTTCTCTGCTCGTCCCGAGCGAGTAAACGATAACAAAGATAATTTATGGAGTGACATGCCATCATAACCTTGATCATACTATTGTAAACATATGTAATGAATGCAGCGATCAAAACAATGGTAATGACATGAGTAAACAAATGAATCATAAAGCAAAGACTTTTCATGAATAGTACTTTCAAGACAAGCATCAATAAGTCTTGCATAAGAGTAAACTCATAAAGCAATAAATCAAAGTAAAGGTATTGAAGCAACACAAAGGAAGATTAAGTTTCAGTGGTTGCTTTCAACTTATAACATGTATATCTCATGGATAATTGTCAACATATAGAAATATAACAAGTGCAATATGCAAGTATGTAGGAATCAATGCACAGTTCACACAAGTGTTTGCTTCTTGAGGTGGAGAGAGATAGGTGAACTGACTCAACATAAAAGTAAAAGAAAGGTCCTTCGCAGAGGGAAGCATTGATTGCTATATTTGTGCTAGAGCTTTTATTTTGAAAACAAGAAACAATTTTGTCAACGGTAGTAATAAAGCATATGTATCATGTAAATTATATCTTACAAGTTGCAAGCCTCATGCATAGTATACTAATAGTGCCCGCACCTTGTCCTAATTAGCTCGGACTACGGGATCATCGCAATACACATGTTTTAACCAAGTGTCACAAAGGGGTACCTCCATGCCGCCTGTACAAAGGTCTAAGGAGAAAGCTCGCATTTTGGATTTCTCGCTTTTTGATTATTCTCAACTTAGACATCCATACCGGGACAACATGGACAACAGAAAGTGTATATCAAGTGTTATCAAGAGATGAAGCATCGACATCATACCTTGTTCTAATAATAGAATCAAAAGGTAACTTCATTCTCTTTCTAGGGAAGTGTTCCATACCTTTCTTGAGAGGAAATTGATATTTAATATTACCTTCCTTCATATCAATGATAGCTCCAACAGTTCGAAGAAAAGGTCTTCCCAATGTAATGGGGCAAGATGCATTGCATTCAATATCCAAGACAACAAAATCAACGGGGACAAGGTTATTGTTAACGGTAATGCGAACATTATCAACTCTCCCCAAAGGTTTCTTTATAGCATTATCAACAAGATTAACATCCAAATAACAATTCTTCAATGGTGGCAAGTCAAGCATATTATAGATTTTCTTAGGCATAACGGAAATACTTGCACCAAGATCACATAAAGCATTACAATCAAAGTTATTGACCTTCATCTTAATGATGGGCTTCCAACCATCCTCTAGCTTTCTAGGAATAGAAGTTTCAAGTTTTAGTTTCTCTTCTCTAGCTTTTATGAGAGCATTTGTAATATGTTTTGTGAAAGCCAAGTTTATAGCACTAGCATTGGGACTCTTAGCAAGTTTTCGTAAGAACTTTATAACTTCAGAGATGTGGCAATCATCAAAATCCAAACCATTACAATCTAAAGCAATGGGATCATCATCCCCAATGTTGGAAAAAATTTCAGCGAGTTTTATCACAGGCGGTTTCAGCGGTTTTAGCGGTTTCGAGGCAATTTTGCGAGGCTTTGCATTAGAA